>NC_132785.1:48566507-48873917 GCF_048418805.1 Vulpes vulpes
GAGAGGAACCCAAACCTTACAACTACTCTTCCCGACCCAGTCCATCTCCTAAATATGCTTAATATCATGTTCACCCTTATACTGGAAAAAGTCATAAAACAAACCTCAGAAAAACTACAAAGCACTTCAAAAAAAATAAAACCTCTCCCTTCCCCCCAAAAACTACCCTCCAATATGC
The DNA here is from genome assembly GCF_048418805.1 of Vulpes vulpes. Lineage (NCBI taxonomy): Eukaryota > Metazoa > Chordata > Mammalia > Carnivora > Canidae > Vulpes > Vulpes vulpes. The sequence goes on from NC_132785.1 coordinate 48,566,686, forward strand.
AAGGCTGGTAAGACCAATATCTAACAAATCACAGTACATTCTAACAAAACACTGTGTTTACAGAAATACACATCATTTTTTTGAATTAAAAGTCAAATCAATTATTTATACATAAAAGCATAAAACCTCTGACATCCCAGACATTAAAAAAATCTACTGGAGGGGTGCCTAGGTGGCTCAGTCAGTTAAGCATCTGCCTTCAGCTCAGGTCATGATCCCAGAGTCCTGGGATGGAGCCCCACATGGGGCTCCCTGCTCAGCAGGGAGCCTGCTTCTCCTTCTGTCAAATAAATAAATTTTTAAAAATTAAAAATAAAAAGTATACTGCTCTGGAATATTTTTCCCAGTTCAAAGATATATGCACCTCTTAAGTATTAAACAGAGCAACTGCAAGAAAATAAAGTCAGTTTTGCTCATTCATTTCCTAACTGTCCCTTCCCTCCCTTCCCAGCAGGTGCTCATTATGGGGACCTGTGTCCCCCACACTCTCAGGGAGCTGGCTGGACAGTGCAGGTCTTCCCTTCAATCCAATTAAGAAAAAAGAAGGCAACATGACATAAATAATAACAGCTCACCAGGGCTTACCGGGCAAAGGAACCAGAGGATATCCTGCCAGGTGAGCAGGTTTGCAGAGGCAGAAGGAGCAGTGAGCTGGCGAGGGAGAAGGACTAAAAAGTAGTAAAAGGTGTTTGGTCAGGAAGTAGCCAAAGGTTCTTGAGCAGGGAATGACTTGATAAAAACAACAGTTAAAAGAAGTTATCTTCACAACCCTGTGGAAGATCAAGTTCAGGACTTCTGTTCTGGTTCAGTGTTTTCCAAAAGAACCATGAAATGCTAGTTCTGAGAGATGCAGTCCTTGCAAAAGCTTCTGATGTCAAAAAGATATAGAACATGCATCTTCCTCTATTCCTCAACAGGTTTATAATATATGCTAAAATAGTAAAAGCTCAGGGTGCATGGGTGGCTCAGTCAGTTACACATCTGTCTTCAACTCAGGTCCTGATCTCGGGGGCCTGGATTCAAGCCCCACATCAGGCTCCCTGCTCAGTGGGGAGTTTGCTTCCCCCTCTCCTTCTGCAGCTCCCACGGTTTGTGCATGCTTTCTCTCTCAAATAAATAAATAAAATCTTTTTCAAAATAGAACAGTAAAGACTCTAACAAGTCTCACAGAAGCCTATTCAATTCCCAAAGTTAGACCAGAGCAGTTCCAAAGTCAGTCTTCTGAAATACAAGTCATAAGTTGCAAGACTTGTCTTATTTTTCTTTAAGATTTTCTTTTTTTTTTTTTAAGATTTTATTTATTTATTCATGACAGAGAGAGAGAGAGAGGCAGAGACACAGGCAGAGGGAGAAGCAGGCTCCATGCAAGGAGCCTGATGTGGTTCTCGATTCAGGGTCTCCAGGATCACACCCCAGGCTGAAGGTGGCGCCAAACTGCTGGGCCACAGGGGCTGCCCAAGACTTTCTAGCCACCTCTATACCCAATGTGGGGCTTGAACTCAGAACCCCGAGATCAAGCGTCACATGCTCTCAACTATCAACAATAGCCAAATTATGGAAAGAGCCCAAATGTCCATCAACTGATAAATGGATAGAGATGTGGTATACAGGGCAGCCCGGGTGGCTCAGAGGTTTAGCGCCGCCTTCAGCCCGGGGTGTGGTCCCGGAGACCCGGGATCGAGTCCCACATGGGGCTCCCTGCATGGAGCCTGCTTCTCCCCTGCCTCTCTCTGCCTCTTCTCTCTCTGTCATCTTTAAGAAAAAAAAAAAAAAAGATGTGGTATATACACACATGAAGTATTATTCAGCCACCAAAAAGAATGAAATCTGGCCATTTGCAACAATGCAGATGGAGCTACAGTATTATGCTAAGTGAAATAAACCAGAGAAAGACAAATACCAAATGAATTCACTCATGTGGAATTTAAGAAACAGAACACATGAACACAGGGAAAGGAAGGGAAAAAAATTTAAGATAAAAACAGAGAGGGAGACAAACCATAAGAGATTTTTTTAAATATAGGGAACAAACTGAGTGTCGCTGGAGGGGAGGAGGGTGGAGGGATGGACATTAAGGAGGGCACATGATGTAATGAGCACTGGGTACTGTACAAAAGTGATGGATCACTAACTTCTACAAATTCTACTCTTGAAACCAATACTACACTATATGTTAACTAATTTGAATTTAAATAAAAAATAAATAAATAGGGCAGCCCGGTGGCTCAGTGGTTTAGCGCCACCTTCGGCCCGGGGCGTGATCCTGGAAACCCAGGATCAAGTCCCGCGTCAGGCTCCCTGCATGGAGCCTGCTTCTCCCTCTACCTGTGTCTCTGCTTCTCTCTCTCTCTCTCTCTCTGTGTGTGTGTGTGTGTGTGTGTGTGTGTGTGTGTGTCTCATGAATAAATAAATAAAATCTTTTTAAAAAATAAAATAAAATAAATAATAAAAACTAAAATTTGAACTGGTGAAATCCCCCCCCCCAAAAAAAAGAGTTGCATGCTCTACTGACTGGGCCAGCCAGGCACCCCAGCACTGATTTTCAATTGAGCCTTCAAATGGGCATCGCTATGGGTGCCCCCAGGTAAAAGGCAATAGGAACGTAAGGATTTTTAATTCTCCAGTTTAGTGGTTTTCAAATTGTGGTCCCTGAGACAGCCACACACTTGAAAGACTTGTTTCCATCCTAGACCAATAGCCTAGCACCCTACACTTCATCAAGCTCTCCAGATGATGAGAAATGCTAAAACTTCAAAACCACTGGTTTGATTACAGATACTTTTTTCAGCTCATCTGGGCAACAACTAGAAGGCAATAAACAGAGGCCAGCCAAGGCCCCAATCCCATCCTAGGGGAGGGCCTAAGGGCTCAGTAGAGGGACTGAGGAAACATCTGAATGCCCCAGTATCACCTCCCACCCTCCCCACCCCCCCATAGCCACAATCCTAATTTCTAGGAAACCACTTAAAAATAACACCAGAGCAGGAACAAAAATCTTTAAAAGTCAAAAAAAAAAAAAAAAAAGGCAGGAATAAAAGTGCCTGAAATGCCATCTTGTACCAGGCCTGGACTGGTTTCATAACGGCTGTGAGTAGTAGGACCCTCAGGGCCCAGGAGCCCCACAGGGCAAGGGCAGGATCTGGAAAGGTCACTGGGACACATTCTGGTGTACTGACATCAGAGGTCAGGGCCTTAACCCCAAAGGGGCTGTTTACTAGCTGAGGGGCCTCGCTGAAGCTTCCTAAACCTCCCACCCAGCGGCAGAGGCCTTGAGGACTGCCCAAGGGCAGAAGCAGCCCACCAGAGCCTTGCCCTTGGGGAGAAGGCAATAAAAGTTTGTCCTACCCCTTCAAAGCTTCCTTCTGCCAAGAGCAATACCAAATATTTATTTTCTCAACTGAGCAATACAGCAAAGCCAAAGGCCCCTTTACTTCTTCCACTTACCTATTCTGGTAACACAGAGGAGAAGGAAAAGGTAAACCCACCTATCATGAGGAACCACTGAGGAAGTGAATACCTCTTTGCACTAACGTAATCTTTTTCTTTTCTAAGTACCTCTCAGGAAAGGTTTGGTACAATGAAAATGCATCAAATACAAGGAAGCTTGTGGAATGTTCAAACAATACCTGTCTCCAAGTGGGTGTCAGTTCTCAGGAGTTCAGGTAGCAATTTAACAACTGTAACCACATTGCACATAATTTTAAAGTTGTCCTATAAAACAATGCCTAAAAGAACTGCTAACCAAAGCCCAGTCCCCCAAGTTCTGGATTACTTTTCATTTTCACTCAATGATTTATCACTGTCCATTTCAACCCAAAAAAGTACTTTGTTTTTGTTGTTGTTGTTGTTGTTTTTAATTGGAGTTCAATTTGCCAACATATATCATAACACCCAGTGCTCATCCCATCAAGCGTCCCCCTCAGTGGTACTTTGTTCTTAAACAGGAAATCATTTTAAGGTAATATATCCCAAAAAGCAGCCTTACTTCTTCAGATATGCACCTGCTCAGAAACGCTGAGTATTTACAGAGCAGCACTGGGCCACGCACCAAGGCTGTGCATGGCACGGGACGTGCAGAGAAACCCATTCCACGGTCCTCAGCCCCCCGCGTGCAATCCCCTAACACATGGCGAATCAGTTTTGCCACATGTCCACCCCAACACCCTGGCAAGCTATTCAACATCTGCTGAGCATGTGCACCCAAGTCCTGTGCTGACCTCATAGAACCTGTGGCCATGACCAACGCTACCCCCACCCTCCGGAGAAGCACACACTCAATTCCAGACCATGGGCCGGGCCCCCAAAACATCCATCAACTGAAGAAAACATTTCTCCAAAGTGATTCTATGAGGCTCCAGGAAATGATTCTGTGCCAACACGATCCTGAGACTAGAAAATGAAACACAGAATGGAGAAAAGTAGGTTCTCAGCTCAAGTTAAGGAAGTGGAGGTCACTGTTAGAGATATGGAAAAACAGGCATGTATTTACATTGCCACTGACTCATGGAGAGAAAAGAGAAGGTACAATCTCCTGAGGGGGACTGGGCCTCAGGAGTCCACCATGCTAGGGCACTGGAAAGTCCTGACCTTGGAATTGAAATTGTACTCGTTCCACTCATTCACTGGTAACGACGGAAGAAAGGGACTTCTGGGTAGAAAGCACACTGAGCAGAAGCATCTACTCTGGACAATCCTGAAATCCCACCAAAACCATAATAAAGAGAGTTCTCTTAAAAGGTTACACCTCTGCCTACCAGGAGAAGAGAGGAGACCAGAAGCAATGAAATTCCAGAAGTGGGAAGAAATACGGGAGAAAGGAAACCTGCTTAGCTGGAGATGGAGGAAGCAGAGGACCAAGCCCACGCGCAACGCTGAACCCCCACAACCCAGGAAACTCGCAGCATCTAAAATAAGAATTGAAAGTCAATTAACAAGGTGATCAGACACCCAGATCGCCTTCCCTATCAAGGAAACTCCCGAAAGCATAGTCCGTGGAGAGGAGGCTGAGGGTTTCTGGAGGGGGCAGCAGACACAGCGGAGGACGGTGGTGGCGCACAAGACAGAGGGAACCAAGCTGCACGAGATGCGGCACCCACACACAGTCCTCCATCCAGCGCTCCATGGGCATCAGGCTTCGGGCCACAGAAGGGAGGAGGCTTAGTGCCAGGGAACACCAGCTGTGGACAGTAAGCGGTCCACACCAGAGCAGCTCAGGGGCCACTCCAGGAGGGGAAATGTATAAGAAGCTGCAAGAAATGGCCACCAGCCATTCCTCTCTCCCCCATCTGGTAGAAGCACCTGGTATCATGGAGGTTTAAAAAGCTCCCTTCAAGGGCCCAGAGTTCCAAACAGCTTGGTTGTCCCCCACTCTAAAATACGAGCTGACATTCAAGGGTGGACTCTACCATTAGAAACAGAGACCATGACCAGCAAAAGGGGAGTCAGGGTCTGGGAGGAAGGGAATCCATTCTGAAGGAAGTGAACATAACTGCAATTAACATGCCCAGGGAGTTAAGAGCAAATATTTCAACTGAAACAATAAAAGAACATTCAGAGAACCAAAAAGAGCTCTTAGAATTTAAAAAATAAGAGCAGAAATACTCATTAGAAGAGCTGGAATAAAAAAAAACTGGGCCAGTCTTCCAGAAAGCCAAGTAAAAAATGACCAAAAAAAATCGAAAATAGATTTAAAAGCATAAAACTATTTGAGGACCAGTCCTCAATAGAAGGTCCGACATCCAAATAATAATATAAGAATGAACATACAAAAGACCTCAGCCGCCTGATCAAAAGAGCTTATTGAGTACCTATTGCAAACAACAGACCTGCATCAAGACATGTCATTGTGAAAACAGAGATCACTAAAAAAATTCATATCCTACTAGGTTCAGGAAGAACAAAACAGCTCATGCACACAGAATCCAGTGCTGGTGTGGCAGTCTTCAACGGTGACAATGAAAGCTAAAACGCAGTGGAGAAATGCCTTCAAAACCCTAGAGGAAAATAAGTTCCACCTGGTAACTATATCCCATGCCAAAATATTAATCAAGAGGAAAAGAAGAGAAAATTTTCAGATATCAAGACTCAAAAAATCTATCTCCCGTGTACCTTATTCGTAGGAAGGCGCTGCAAAATATATTCCACCAACATAACAGTATGAACCCAGACAATGATGGGAAATATGAAAACAGGTGGGCCAGAGCAGCACAAGGAATCCCACGGATGAGGGCAAAAGATGACAGAGGCTGTGAGCAGAGCACCAAATAAGGAAGACTATCAGTTCACGCAGGAGCAGGTCAGAAGGCTCGCAGGAAGACTTCTCCAGAAAGGTGATGTGGATAGCCTGTCTGCTTCTACCTGAACTTCCAAAAAGGTTTCAACAGCTTGGGCGAATTTGTGGTTGAATAAGCTATAAATATTGCTGTATACAGCCTGAATGTCCATGTCCTCCCAAAATTCGTATGTCGTCCCCTAAAGTATAGTATTAGGAGATGAGGCCTTTGGGGTGATTAGATCATGAAGGTGGAGCCCTCAGGATCGGGACAAGTGCCCTTAGAAAGCCTAGAGAGTACTCCCTCACCCTTCTGCCAGGTGAAGACACAGCCAGAAGCAGACCATCCACGACCCAGAAAGAGTATCCTCAGCAGGCACAGAATCTTCCAGAGCCTTGATCTTGGACTTCCCAGGCTCCAGAACTGTGAGAAATAAATGTTTATTGTTTAAGCCCCCAGTCTATGTATGGTATGTTGTTATGCAGCCCAAACTAAGACAATTACATTATTTTTTTTTAAGATTTTATTTATTTATTTGACAGAGAGAGAGAGAGAGAGAGAGAGAGAAAGCGCGCCCTAGAGCACGCACCAGAAAGCACAAGCAGAGGAGCAGCAGAGGGAGAGGGAGAAGCATACTCCCCACTGAGCAGGGAGCCCAATACAGGGCTCAATCCCAGGACCAGAGATCATGACATGAGCTGAAGGCAGATGCTTAACTGAGCCACCCAGGTGCTCCAACAATTACATTAATTTTTTTAAACATTTTATTTATTTATTCATGAGAGACACACAGAGAGAGGCAGAGACACAGGCAGAGGGAAAAAGCAGGCTCTCTGCAGGAGCCCAATGTGGGACTCGATTTCAGACCCCGGGATCACACCCTGAGCCAAAGGCAGACACTCAACCACTAAGCCACCCAGGCGCCCCAATAATTACATTATTTTTTTAAAAATTTTTTTTCAGAAAAAATTTGAAAAGTAATCCGGGTTTGCTAAAGGGTGGGCTAGGCATACTGGTTTTAGTCACCCTAAATCTAACCAAAGTTACAATGCAACTCTACTGGGGAGAGAGAAGAGAGATCCATGTGCCTGAAGGAGGCAACTAAATCCCCATCTTCAGAGTCCAAAGTCCACAAATAATGCCTCAAACTAGGGGAAAAAAAAAGTAGCCATTTTTAAATTTTCTTCAAAAACAAAGTGGAAATAACAACAATCAGCTTAGAGAGACCAAAGGAGCTGCCTTTGGGGAGGACATAAGAGGCAAAGGGCAAGTCACTGCTATCCTTCCAAACAAACCTTACAAGGCCATATGACCCTTTAAATCATGTGTTTAAATAAAAACAACTTTTAAATAAAAACTAAACAAAAATCCTAAATAATTAAAAGTAAAACAAAGAATCTGGACCTATATGGTCCTTTCAAATCTCAGGGCCTAAAAATCTTTTTAAAAATAGGAAGAAGCTTAAAATAATAGGAAGATAAACACCCACTACATATTTCGTAACCATTAATATAAAACTCAAAATGTTCCCACAATTTATTCAGATACCAATGAGCGCTGCACAGATAAGGTTCCTTGTACTGACCATGAACCCTCAAGAAAACATAACCACCCTCAAGAAAACATAATGGAAGGTCTCTAAAGTCAACAATGCTGTTCCCAGGGGTATGCACAAAATGGTGCCTTTGTAATCCACAATCTGGGCTGTTTGTATACTTTGTGGCAAGCAAAGGTACGACTTGTTTTATTTTTTATTAATCTGAACCTTGGAAACCAGGGAGCCATTTAGGATTAGGAGACTCCATACTCACTCCAGGAGCCAGGTGTTATATTGGCCATGTTTTTCTTTTTCTCAAAGCACCTGGCACTAGGAGTTTAATTTTTTTTTTAAGATTTTATTTATTTATTCATGAGAGACAGAGAGACACAGAGAGAGGCAGAGACACAGGCAGAGGGAGAAGCAGGCTCCACGCAGGGAGCCTGATGTGGGACTGGATCCCGGGACTACAGGACCACGCCCTGGGCCGAAGGCAGGCACTAAACCACTGAGCCATCCAGGGGTCCCCAGCACTAGGAGTTTTAAACACTGTACCGCAAAAACATGAATTATGGGAACTGACGGGTCCAAGGACAGCAGCTGACCCTCAACAGCCACAGAAGGGTAACAGAGTGCAACCTCTAGTTCCTGCACTCACTCCTGCTGCGAGGTTCCATTAATGATAACAGTGTTGAACTAAAGCATAAAAAAAGCCACAAAAGGGTTGTGTTGGGTGTGGTCTGTTTCCTGCAGGTACAGAATTCCCAAACAGGCAGCTCTGAATCACTGGGAAATGGCACCCACGGAGCGCCAAGTGGCATGTTTCTCAAGAGATCCTCTGGCTCCTTGACCCTGGCCTCAGCGAGTCTGTAAAAATACTCTAGAAAGAAGCAGCAAGTGCCAAAAGGCTCATTTCTTCAGTTACTCCCTCCCTCCCTACACTACATCTTGTACCAAGGTCCTAGAAATACCATTCAACTGAAAGGCAATGTCAACCCGCATCCAGTAAGCAAGCTCAGCTCTGCGCATTACAACAGCTCCAAGAGGAACACAAAAGTTATATTACATACAGGAACAAGAAGGCAAGGATGGCTGCCACTTGCCCTTAACTACTCTGACGGGACACTGCTATATCAGCAGCTGAGAAAAATCTAACCTGACCAATTTCTACTGGAAGGTCATTTGGCTCTACCTGAAATACTGCCAGGAATATTCCCATACCTGAGATTACAACCAAAATATCCTAGACTCCTCCATGTTATATTTTTAATTTTTAAAGATCTTCTTACAATACTGCCCCCCTCCCAAATCTGCTTTTAAGCCAAACCAATTATTAACATAGTTAAATTTTGGTGACAGAGGAAAAGAGGGAATATGAAATACTGAAATGGATATTTAAAAGACATAGTTAGACAACTAAAAGTACACCATGCCTTTATTTTCCTTATTACTCTTAGCATAGAATAGCAAAAAGGGTCAAAAGCAGGGGTGATGGGAGACTGTAAAAAAATACTATTAAATGTTAACAGAGAGTTCAAATTACCAAGGTTTGAAGTCAATCTTGCTATAAAGTCTACCTTGAGGGGGGCCTGGCTGGCTCAGTCGGTGGAGCATGCAACTCTCGATCTTGGGGTTGAGCTGGAGCCCCACGCTGGGTAGAAATTACTTAAAAATAAAAAAAGTCCACCTTGATTATCCTGCTGACACCTGAACCTCCAACCACTCAGTCTGGCGCACACCGACTCTCCCCAGCCTGAGGTTCCTCTCACTGCCTTCCAAGTGGCAGCCAGCATGCCCCCAGAATCCAACTCCTTCTACCTGCAGCAGGGAAGCAGGATTCCTGAAGCTCACAACACACAGCACCCACACCCCAGCAGCCAGAGTGCAGACCCCCTTTCCCAGACCCCCCTGCCTCTCCAGCTCTGGGATGCTGAACCCACTTGCCAACCCCACACCTCTGTTGTGCACTCCAGCCATTGGAACCTTTGTGGGCAGACCACCCAGATGGGCTCCCGGGCGGGCTGCTGACTTCCTGAGCACAAGGCCAGAGGAGGTTCTCCGCCAGCCCTCTCACAGGTCCTGGCACCACACTCTGAAGTGAAAACATGTTGTGTGAATGTGAGCTCCCCATCCCGTCCAATGTTCTGAGACCCTCACCCACATTCCACGCTCTAGCATTTCCCTCGAGGTGCCCTCAGAACCCCAATCTCACAAACACCCTGACTGTCCACACACTGTAACATACCAGCCTTTCCCCAACAGTGCAGATGGCAAGAGGCTGAACCAGCAGAGGCCTCTTCCATGGAAACGGGGGGGGGGGGGGGGGGGGGGGGCTATGCAAATGTCACACTAACTAGAAAAAAAAAAAATGCAAGAGCACTGAAGCCACAATTAAATGCAGCTGTCCTTCTGTTTGCCTTCATTTCCCAGATTTCCAGTGCACACCCAGGGTAACCAGGAGCACTTGAGGAAAGCTCCCAACAGGTCCAAACTGACTGTTCAATGTCCTTCCCGCTACCCCAACTTAAAGGAGCATTCTCAGCAAAGGTTTCTCTCCAACCAACTACAACAATGGGGGGGCGGGAGGCGCCAGGATGACGTTACCAAGTAGAAACTAAACTCTCCAGCTATTCCTTTAAACCGTCTGTACTTTCAAATAGAAAAATATCCTAAATTAACAACATCCTCAAAACGTGCTAAGTTAACTCTGCTCTCCAACACATGTGACACACCATATTCAGTATTTTTCAAACTTGGGGCAAACCAATCAGCTATGAAAATAAATTTAGTGTTGTAACTAGCTTTTTTTTTTTTTTTAAATAAACTGCATCACACAATGGCAAGACATCACAAGTAGTAAGGATGAGGGCTGTCTCCCAAAACTTTGGTTTCATATCTTGATGTAAAATATACTCCTTACATGGGTCACATACCAAAAAAGCTTGAAGCTTAGATATGACTGATAAAAATCGGTAAGAAACTTAGAAACCAAAATCTGAATCTTCACCAAATGAAGCTTTTCTTCAAATCTGAATTAAACTGATTGAAACAACAAATGTTCAAGGACAGGGAGTACATACATCCACAAACCAACCTAACTTCTTTATTTGTAGTTACTACATTCAGTTTGTGATTTTTTTATTTTCTCCCCCATGCTAATAGGAAACTGGGATGTGGGAGGTAAAAAGGGAAAGAACCCCTGACAACCTCCTTTAAACATTCATCACAAATATTAACTCATTTGGATGTAGTCCTCAACCCCTCACCTAGGACGGGCCATAAGTGTTCAATAACAGTTCCTGACTAATTTCATATTCCTAATTTCTCGTATTTCTTCAGCAAACCCAAACTGGAATGAAAAAAAAAAAACTTTAACGTGTGCAAAGTTAATAATAAAGCAACAGTACAGCATGATGAGTAGAAGTATAGTCTGGGAGACAGGAAAGTTCTGGTTTCATATCACACTTGCCAGCTCACACTCTCTCCTTGGTCAGTTTCAATTAGTCTCTGCTGGCTTCCACATCTAGAAGACGGCATAATTAACACCTATGCCTCCAGAGGCACCAATAAAAATCTAGAGATAAAAATGATTTGCAAGACAACAAAAAATAGCGTTTATACTAAAATGTCCTTCCAGGTTTACTCCAAGTAATTCAGTAAATTCAAGTAATTCAAGTAAATTCAGGCTGTCTGAATCCACTCTTCCTGAATTTTTTAATCCAATTCCTTGTAAACCCTGTTCAGAAGATGAGAGATGGGAAAAGGGGGAGAACAAGGGGGGAGAGGTATCAGGACAGGATACAGAAGGGTTAGCGCTTCTCCCTTGTTTTATCCTAGAGAACAGTCAAAAGCAGGTGTGCCTTTCATTTAATCCACAACGACTTTGAGGAAAGCTTCCTGGGGCAGTAGCAACTGCTAATTCAAAGTAGAAAAATAAATATGCTTGTTTTTCTTTTTGGGAGAAGGGAGAGGAAAGGAATGTTCTTCCCCAAATGGCACATTAAAAACAATTACACAGTCTGTAGATGCATTTAAATACAGGAGTGGTGGGGATCCCTGGGTGGCACAGTGGTTTAGTGCCTGCCTTTGGCCCAGGGCGCAATCCTGGAGACCTGGGATCGAATCCCACGTCGGGCTCCTGGTGCATGGAGCCTGCTTCTCCCTCTGCCTGTGTCTCTGCCTCTCTCTCTCTCTCACTGTGTGCCTATCATAAATAAATAAAAATTTTAAAAAAATAATAATAATAAATAAATACAGGAGTGGTCAAAGCCACCTTTTGCACACACACCCAACACGGTGACAGCTGAAAATCTGATGCTCTCAACCAAACAAAAACAGTTCCCTTGAAACAGAAACTTACCTTCTCTTCCCAAGACTTTGGCCCACTCTTTTGACAACAACAACAGCAAAAAAAAAAAAAAAGTGAGGACAAAAAAATGTTGAGAACAGACCCCACCAGGTAACCATCTGATACTGACTTCAGGGCACCAGCCAGCAGGGCTTTAAAGTACCTCTTCAAATTGATTCGCTTTCCACAAAGGCCTGATACCTCCACCACAAACTCTAAGTGAGGCATCTGTACTAGATTACAACCTGATTAACACAGGATAAGTCAGTCTAAAGGAAATACTGATGAAAAAAAAAAAAAATGTTAACTCGAGAGGTCCTTCTTGCTCTACTGGTCAGGACTAATTCTTCACCCAGTTCACCCTGCCTTCCTGCCTCTTGATTCAAACCAAAGTGAAGCACGAACTTTAGGAAATACCGAGAAACCACATCTAATTTTTACCTAGCAGTCCGCAGAAGCTTAGATTTTAAATGTTTGTGGAGTTTAAAAGCTCAAGGACAGTTTTCTTCAAGTACACTCTTAAGATACGAACTTTGTTACTCCTTAAAAAAAAAAAAAAAAATCTGTTTAAATTCTGGCAGCTTTGTGTTCCTACTTTTCTAGATTTCAAACCTGAATAATGAAATCCAGCTTTCTTTTAATGGTTAAAGGGGAAGGGGGGTAATGGGGATCCCTGGGTGGCTCAGTGGTTGAGCCTCTGCCTTTGGCCCAGGGTGTGATCCCAGAGTCCCGGGATCGAGTCCCATGTTGGGCTCCCTGCATGGAGCCTGCTTCTCCCTCTTTCTGTGTCTCTGCCTCTCTCTCTCTCTCTCATGAATAAATAAATAAAATCTTTATTTAAAAAAAATTTTTAAAAGAGGGGGGAGGTATGATCTGCCTAGGAAGAGGGCAGATTCAAGTCTCAGCCCCTAAGATGCTAGGTCCAAACACTGCACTTCTCAGTCCTAAAGAGCAAAGGGAAGAAGTCAAAAAAAAAAAAAAAAAAAAAAAAAGCGGCCCGCTGATGTCTGTAAAATAACAAATAACCCACTTGGATACCGTGGTTGGCTTTTTTTTTTTTTAAAGCTCTTTATGTTCACTCGCTAAACTAAACTGGGACAGCAAAACTTTAAAGACATACTGTAATGTATCGTGAGATCTTTAACCCTAATTATTTTGCCACCATTTGTGCGCTTACAAATATGACAGCTAAAGCAGAGCCTAGTGGTTTTGTTTTCCAAAGGGCTAAAAAAAAAAAAAAAAAAAAAAACAGTCCCCAAAGGCGAAAAAAACTCGAAGGCTAGCACGCTCCTTTGAACTTTCCCCTCCTCCAAAAGCGAGTCACCGGGCGGCCAAGATGCCACAGAGCACGGGCGGGAGGTTTACTGGGCAGGGCGCGGGGCGCGGGGCGCGGGCAAGGCTCCAGGCCCGCGGCAGCTGGGCCGTCCGGGGGGTCCTCGTGCCCGGGGTCTCCGGCTCGCGCTCTCCCGGCGGCGGCGGCGGGAGGCTCGGCGGGGGCGAGGCGCCGGGAGCGGGGCCGGCGGGGGCACCTGGCCGCACCGCGCACCCCGCCCCGCCTCCGCGCCGGCCGCGCCCGGGGCTCCCCCCAGCCCCTCGCCTGCGCCGCCCGCCCGCACGCAGGGCCCAGGGCCGCGGCCGGGCCTCCGAGGGCACCGGCCCCGTCCCTTCTCCCGGGGACCCGGCGGGGCCTGCGGCGCCCGGGCGGCGGGCGGGGCGCGGCGGCGGCTCCCCCAGCGCAGCCGGACCTCCGCGGCGCCCCCAGGCCCCGGCCCCCCCGGCCCCCCCGGCCCCCCCGGCCCCGGCCCCGCGCCCGAGGCCGGCGCGACCCCGGCAGGCGCGGCGTGGGGGGGCCGTGTTTACACCGCGAGTACCCGCTTCCGCCCCGGCCCGCGCATCCCCCGCCCCGCGGCCCGGCTCCTGCCTACCTGCATGCCGGGCAGGCCCGACTGCACCGGGGAGTGAGCCATGGCGGTCGGGACGGCCACTTCCTGGGACGGGACGGCCGGGCCGCGGCGATCCGCGCGGGCGACGAGGCCCGCGGGCCGCGCGCAGCCCTGGGGCGGCGGGGGCGGCCGGCGAGCCCGAGTCCGGCTCGCGCGGGGCCGGCCGGAGTCTGCGGCCACCCCAGCCCCGGCAGGTCCCGGGCCGGGCGGCGGGCTCAGAGGCCGGCGAAGGGCCGCGCCGCCATGCACGGCGCCGGGAGGAGCTGCGAGGGGCGCGGGGAGGAGCTGCGAGGGGCGCCGGGAGGAGCTGCGAGGAGCGCGGGGACTCGCCGAGCTGCCGCCGCCGCCGCCGCCGCCGCCGCTCGGCTGGAGCCGGGAGCCGGGAGCCGGGAGCCGGGAGCCGGGGGCCTGGCCCGCGCGCTGGCCGCCTGGAGCCGAGTGGGCGCGCACAGCCCGCCGAGCCCGCGAGCGCCGAGCCCCGCGCGCCCCGCCCCGCCCCGGCCCGGCCCCCGCCCCCGCCCCCCGCGCCCGCGCCCGCCCCCGCCCCCGCGGCCCGGCCGGGGACCCCGCCCCGCGCTTCCGGGAGGGGGAGGAGGCTGGCGGCCGCCCGGAGCCCTAGGCCGCAGCTGCCTGTGCCGCCGCGGGCGCGGGGCGCGGGGGGCGGGGGGCCCGGCGGGGGTCGCAGCAACTCCCGGGGGCCGCCCGAGCGCGGGCCGGGGGCCTCCGCCCCGGGGACCGAGCGGGCGCTGGGGCTCGGCCGCCTGCCCAGCCCCCCATCCCGCCACCCCACCCCCACCCCCACCCCCCAAGTCCCCGCCCGGGGTGGGCGCCGAGGGCGCGCCCCCATCTTCCTCCTGCACCCCACTGGCCTCCCCACTCCATCCGTGCGGGGACTTGGGGCCCGGGCGGCCCCCCGAGGGCAGAGCCTGGGGCAGGGAGACCTCGGGAGGGGCAGTACCCGGCGGGGCCTCCGCCCGGGGCCCGTCAGAACTACCGGGGCGGAGCTGCTGCGGCGCGCGGGTGAGGTTACCGCCAGCCCCGGGAGGAGACCGGCGGGAGGGGTCGGGCTCTGACTCCCAGGGCTCTGCCGCGTGGAAGCGGCCCCACTTGGAATGCGAGGCGCTGAGGCTTACCTGAGCGGCGAGGGGCTGAACCCACCACCTCCGGGCTCCAGACCCTGGGGGAGCGTCCACCCAAAAGAAAAGAAAAACTGGGGTGGGGCGGGGGGTGTTGGGCCCGGAGGAAGGCGAGACAATCGGAGGAAACCATGTCTAGACTCATCCCGGCCCTCTCGCCCCTGGCCGCCCGCGAAAGCGCCAGGTCCCTCTGGGCACCGGTACTGCCTCTACCTTCTTAGTCGCCTCTACTCCCAACTACAAAGGAAAGAAGCTCCAGAATGTGTTTGACTTTACCTGGACACTGGCAGCCGCCGACCTGCTGCCCCCCAGGTTGTTGGGAGCAGACGTTCATTCAAGAGCGCGAATGCCCGGATTGCACCACTGCTGCCCGAGGTTGGACATTCAGAAAGTGAACCCCCCAGAGATCACAAACAATTGGAGGAAACTCTGAAAGTCCTCCAGCGAGGTAAGGAGTGTTTATACCCTGAGATGTCCCTGTATCCTGGAATTTCTGTTCGCTCTGGTGCCCAAGATCAGATGAGGAGTGGGGTGCTAAAATTAGTCCCCTTTTCCCCTTTGGAAATGTGCAGTGTTTTTCTTCAAAGCCCCGGATGCCTTCAGATACCTTTATGGACCGACGCTGGCACAGTCTCTTCACTCAGTCGTGAAGCCCTGCCTCCCCCAAGCGCTGTGAAGAGAATGTGACAAACACAAAGTTAAGAAAAGCATGAACCCTGATACCTCAGAGCTCACCATCTCGTGTCAGTGTTGTGTCCCTAAGAAATGGGTACACAGAGAGATGAACAGCAACGCAAGCAAGAGTATGAATCTTTAAAATGTTCATAATCTTCAACCCCGAAAGTCTGCTTGCAGTAAGGTCTGCTAAGGTCACAACTAAGAAGCTCTCAAGGATGTATACAAAAAGAAGCCGTTCCGAGATAGCCATAATTGTGGGAAAACCAGGAACAGATTAAAAACTTAACAGCTTGTTAAGTAAATGATAGTATATTTATACAGTGAGTACTACGTAGTCATTAAAAATGATGATGTATTACAATATTTAGTAACACGGAAAAGGATTTTCACTACACATTGTTAAAAGGAAGAAAACACGGTGCAAAACAAATGTTTGTAGCCTGACCTCAAGCCACTTCATATATATGAAGTTATATTTAAATATATAATTTGCATGTTTAAATAATGTATGTATATGCATAACCAGAGCAAAACCTGGAAGTATATATATCAAGATTTAGCAGTGGCCATTCCTGGAATTAAAGATGATTTTTTTCTCAGTCTGTAATCAACCAATAGAGATCATCATGCTAAAATTCTTTAGGAAAAAATTTTAAAAAATAATAAAACTCTTTAGGGTTAGCTGTCAGGGCAGTAACATGGCAGCAAGATAAGGAGGAAGAAACAAGACAAGTAGGCAGAAATATTTGGGCACTGATGTAAGGCATTACCCTTGGAAACTCATGGGGCCCACACTGCATGAACTAATTTCCAACGAATAAGCCAGGGGAGTGGGAGAGGCTGGCCTTGGACCATAAAAATCTCCTATAAAAAGTAACCAGAGGGGCACCTGGGTGGCTCAATGGTTGAGTGTCTGCCTTTGGCTCAGATCCTGATCCCAGGGATCAAGCCCCATATGAGGCTCCCCAAAGGGAGCCTGCTTCTCCCTCTGCCTATGGTCTCTACGTCTCTATGTCTTCTCCCTCTCTCTGTGTCTCTCATGAATAAATAAATAAAATCTTTAAAAAAAAAAAAAAGTAACCAGAATTCCACTTCATATCCAGAATCTTTTGAGGCCAAGAACATGTAGATTATAATGGGATGCAACTTTATCTGGAAATAGTGACTTGCATTCATTAGCTGGTCTCTTTCCCTGTTCATTTTTCTCTATTATTTTCCCTATTTATCTATCGCCTCACCGTGACCGAACTTCATTTCCTTCTTTGACCATATTTATACCACTGAGCACAGTTCTCCTTGCAAGAGAAGAAGGAGCCGAATAGGAGTTCCTGGTTTCACTTGGTCATATACAGACATTACCTAGTATTCCCGGGGCAGTGGCCCTCTGTCTCTTTGTTTCAGCAGAGCAGATGATTGACACAGCCTGAGCCCAGGATAAGATCCTGCCCAATTGCTTATTGCCTCCACTCATCCATTAACACATTCTTCGAATGCCAACTACATGTCAGACATCTGGGTCAGTGTTGAGCCCATAAACACTGGCACTCCTCAGGTGCCTCTTATCCCATCCTAGAGAAACAATCTTCCAGAATCCTAATGTCAGAATCTTACAGTAACATGATTAATTAAATTTAGAGTTGCAACAGCTTGAATTTCCACTAAGGAAAGAAGAGGATTATCCTTTCATCCTCTTCCTCTTGTCACTTCCTCTCCACCCTCAACATATAATTACAAGAGATCATATACTATTGTAATTTCAGAAGGAGAGATTTTGAGGGTCTCCATAGAGATTATGCATTTGCTGGTCTCCATGGAGATACTTACTAGCCCATGGAATTATTTTCATCCCCTGGCCCTCTTTGTCTTTTGTGTTGACTTAAGGATAACAATTGGGCAATGAATTGTGCTCTGACACATATTCAGGACCACAAAGGACATTTCCATGCCCCTATATAGAGCCGTTCAAAATACAGAGCCCTTGGTTATTGACTCCCCCTAAGCCAGTAAGTAGTCTCAGCAGAGCTCAAAGAGCGCAGCCGAAAACAAGAATTCAACAATCAGTCCCTTCACTTCTCCTTCTGAGTTGAAAAGATAAACACCCCCAAATGCCACTTTCTAAAGAGCAGCTAGACAAGTAGCACATTAGCAATTTAAATTTACAGATTAAAGAAAGGGACTTAGATGGTGAACTTTAAAGAGAGAAATATGAGTAGCTTGGATAAGTAACTAACAGAAGGCTTGACAAATTTCCACACATGTTCAGCAGGTGAAGACACAAAAGAGGAAGACAGATTATTAAGATTGGTATCAAGAAGCATGGCTAGTCATGCCAGTTGGATGACATGACAGCAAGAAAATCTACGCTAGAGCCCCAGGAAGAGATCGGCTACATTGGTGCAAAGGAAGTTTCATTCTGTGGGTATTGAGCTCAGAGAGCAAGCTCTCACAGCGACTGACGGTACCCCGCATTTGTCTGCCAGGCCTGCCATGAAGTACCATGGGCTGGGTGGCTTTACAGAAACTTATTTCTTCACCACGACGGAAGCTGGAAGTCCGAGATCAAGGTGTTGGCAAGGTTGATTCCAAGGCCGAGGCCTCTCTCCTTGGCTTGCGGATGGCCATCTTCTCCCTGTACCTGGACATCATCTTCCCTGCGTGTACATACATGTGTGCCCTGATTTCTTTTTAGGACATCTGCCATATTTGATTAGGGCTCACCCTAATGGCTTCATTTTAATTTAATTACCTCTTTATAGACCCTGTCTGCAACAGCAGTCACAAGCTGAGGGTCAAGATTTCAACATAGGAATGGGGGGTGGGGCACCAGTCAGCCCTTAACACACCCATTTCACTGTGCAGGCAGTTCTGGGGACCTGCTTTATCTGGTTCCTGCAGGCTCAGCTCCGCGAGTGAGAGCTTCCTTTCTCCTCTCCCAAGGCCTGTGGACCACTCTACACACTTCACATTTCACATTTATGCTAATAGGCATGGCTTTATATTTCCGTGGGCATAGGCCCTAAACTTTTTCTCATATAGCAACTAGAATTAGTCTCTGACCAATGGACATCAGAGGGGAGAAGTAGGGAACAGAAGCATGTAGTCACTTGGTAAACCATTTCCAATTAGGAGAAATTACGTGAAATACGTGGTGGAATCTGCCAGAAAAGAGTTCAGAGTATTTTCCAGGGAGTACTTCAAAAGTAATAAATACTCATTTCAGCCAAAAGGTTATACTTTAATAAAATCTTTCTTTCTCTCTAGTGTCTCCCCTGCCTCTGAGTATCACTGTACTTGGATGTGCAATTTACCAGGATGGGGGAGCGACGGGGGGGGTGGGGTGGGGGGGTGGCAGGGAGGAGGAGGAGGGCTGAGACTGCACCAGGCAGGGGCTTTTTGTTATACATTCCTGGCAGGGTAGTACTAGGGGCTCCCACCAGGGAAGCGTGGGCTGTGTTAGGAGGGTGTGTTAGAACAGGCTCACTAGAAAAATTCTCATATGCAATTTTGCCTGGCAAAAAGCCAATTAACAGAGCTTGTCACCCTCTGAATAGTGGCCACTTGACCCTGCCAGTCAGCTCATAAAGGCTTCAGTACACAAAGACTCATGGAGCTGTGTGTGTAGATTTCCCTCCCTCCTGAGGCTGGCTTTGCTTTCAGACCTATCCAGAAAGGGCATAAATGAAATCATCTCCAGAAGGGTGATGTCATCCATCCCACAGTCTCAGAACTGTAGCTCCACTTCTTAAAAGCCCTTGGCCCTGTTTTCTGACAAGGAAGACAAATTGTAGAAAGTGATTTCAATTTTCCCTTCAAGGAGATCTAGGGAATTACATGCTTAAGGAACATTGTATAACCAACCACACAAAGGTAAAATGTGCCTGTGAGTTGCAGACTTTGGTTCCAGAAGGCACACAACCACCTATGCTCAGAATCCTCATTAAAATACTGACCTCAGGGATCCCTGGGTGGCTCAGGGGTTTAGCGCCTGCCTTTGGCCAGAGGCGTAAACCTGGAGTCCCAGAATCGAGTCCCGCATCAAGTCCCGCATCGGGCTTCCTGCCTGGAGCCTGCTTCTCCCTCTGCCTGTGTCTCTGCCTGTGTGTGTGTGTGTGTGTGTGTGTGTGTGTGTGTGTGTGTATGTCTCATGAATAAATAAATAGTCTTTAAAAAAAAAAAGAAAATACTGACCTCACACAACCCTATCATCAAAGTTTCACCTGAAAAAAAGCATGAATTCATACCTTGATTTTACGGCCCAGTTTTATTTGCTTTCCTACGAAACTATGTTACGTGATACTATTAGTCCATGGCCTTTGAACAACAAGTGATGGAAACCTAGCTCAAATCTTTACAACCACAAAAGGGAAATTTTAGCTCAGTGATGGAAATCCAAGCTTCCTGAATGAAGCTTGGATAAATCCAGGAGGATTTATGTGTTCAGTGATAAAATCAGAACTCTGCCTTCCTCTTCCTGCCTTCCCTGCTAGCCTCTACTTACCCTCACCTCATGTGGGCTTTCTAGGTGAGGCGTTAAGAATCTCTCTACATGTCTTTGTAATCCCAGAGAGAAGACAGTAACTTCATCTTAGCAATGTCATATACCAAAGCTAGCAGAGGGATTCAAATTTGTGTATGTACGTTCTTGTGACCAGAGGGCGAGAAAACACAGGGATGGAACAGTCTAGTTCAGATTGATACATTCCACCCCCTTGGCTGCCCAGCATGTGTGCATGCTCACATACACCGACACACACACACACGCGTGTATACACGTTCTCTTTTTCCATTTATAATTTTTTGGTGCACCCCCCTCCCCAATGTAATACAGCCAGCCCGTGCATAACCATTCATGTACTTATCCCTTCTCCAAAGCAAGGCAAGTTCAAGTGGAGGCTTGATAATATGTATTCCTCTTTATCAAGTCTGGATGTAAGCTTTTCCCAGGTCAGCAACCTGCTGTATAGCTACCTGGTAAATGTTAGCACCCTTATTGTGTTTAATGTGGGAAAAAAATTCTGATAACCAACTTAAAAACTCTCATCTGAAAAGAAGGTGGGGGGAAATAAGCAGGTGTCATCATCAGTCCATGATATACATGATACCTTCCCGGAAAGTGAGGCGATTTGATGAGAGGGCCTGAGTTAGCCACTGGGACAGTACTTGCCTCTGTTCTTTGAAAGGTTCTCCATATTCTGTGGCCTTCTGCAGCCATACTGGAGAGGAGCATGTGGAGGCTGACCCTTCTGGAGGGTGTACTATTTTAGCAGCCCACCTACTGGTGAGGATTTGAAGTCCTGGGGATGATCTTAAGCACAGAAATACTAAACTTTCTCATTCCCAGCACCTTTAGTACCTCAGTGACTTTCCATAGCAACTCTGAGCCAAAAGAAATACCTAACAGTCCAATTAACTAAGAAGCTAGGTACAAGCAACTTATTAAGTATTTCTGTCTGAATAACTTAGTAGCCCTTTGAAAAAATAACACTGCAAATTAGAAAATAGTCTAGGGGTGTCTGGGTGGCTCAGTCAGTTAAGCATCTGACTCTTGATTTCAACTCAGGTCATGATCTCAGGGTCATCAGATCAAGCCCTGACTGAGTTGGGCTCCATGTTGAGTATGGAGCCTAAGATTCTCTCTCCTCCTCTTTCCCTTCCTGCTTGTGCTCTCTCTCTCTCTTAAAAAAATTTTTTAATCAAAAACAAGAAAATTATTAATTTAATTCTTAAGTAATCACAGTTACACGCTAAGTTACATGCATAGGTCCTGTTGGACACTACAACTTATCAAGCCTTAGAATGAGATTGGACATATTTCTTCAATTCTTCAATTCTTGTTACACATTGATTTTTTATCATAGCAGCTGCCAAAATATAGGCAGTTGCTCTGCTGATATATGACATCATTGAAAAGAATGTGGCATGATCTAATGTTGAAACTGTGGACCACCTGTCAGTGTGGTGGCTGACAGATGCTTAATACTGCTGTATTTCTAGAAAATGTAAACTATCCTGTGGTACTCCTGTGAATGCTCTGCAGTACTCAGGGCACCTTGGGACAGAGTTTGGGAACCATGATTTTAGCAAATTTAATCGCAGGTTGTGTTTGCCCTAATGATATAATTGCCTTGAAAACTGAATAGGAAAAAAAAAAAAAAAGAAAGAAAAAAGAAAACTGAATAGGAGACAAAAGCCACGAACCTGTTGAGTTAGGTTCCTTGAATCTGACCCTTTCAATTGCATTTTCTGGACTTTTTATACCAAGAGCTTCCTGAGTGTTGGGCTGTGGC
Source organism: Vulpes vulpes (assembly GCF_048418805.1). Lineage (NCBI taxonomy): Eukaryota > Metazoa > Chordata > Mammalia > Carnivora > Canidae > Vulpes > Vulpes vulpes. Next base: position 48,588,887 of record NC_132785.1, read on the forward strand.
ACGCCACTATGACAAAAGTTCATGTCATGATCCCCGACAATTGGGCAGTGCCAAGATATCCAGAACCCCAGGCCAGTGTCCTTTGGCTGGGAGCATCCTCTTCTGTTCAGACTGGTGTGCCTTATAAACATTAGGCTTCTTTGTGGAGATGTGGATGTCATGAATATTCACCCTCAGTACCTATAATGTCCAAGGTCTACAAATGATCCCTATCCTAAGTACAAAGAAGTAGTAATTCAGCCAACTTCAAATCAAGCATCAATCAGGTAGGGGTCACCAGCTTCACCAGTACAAGAACTCCCACTGCCAGGATGCCTGGGTAGCTTAGTGGTTGAGTGTCTGCCTTCGGCTCAGGGTGTGATCCTGGGGTCCCAGGATCGAGCCCTGGATCCGGCTCCCCATAGGAGCCTGCTTTTCCCTCTGCCTGTCTCTGTGTGTCTCTCATGAATAAATAAATAAAATATTTTTTTTAAGATTTATTTATTTATTTATTTATTTATGACAGACATAGAGAGAGAGAGAAAGAGGCAGAGACACAGGCAGAGGGAGAAGCAGGCTCCATGCCGGGAGCCTGGTGTGGGACTCGATCCCGGGACTCCAGGATCGCACCCTGGGCCAAAGGCAGGCGCTAAACCGCTGAGCCACCCAGGGATCCCTAAAATACTTTTTAAAACAAACAAAAAAAGAATTCCCACTGCCTTCCAATTTGTCTTACCCATGACAATTTTTCATTTGCACCTTCCACTCCTGGGTCCAGTTTTATATTTGTCTGGGTTCTGTTGGTTTCACACAACAGAAACCCAGTTAAAATGAACTTAAACAAAAAGAGTAATTTCTCTCTCATTTAACTGGGAAATCCAGTATTTATAAGCTAGTCATGTCAAGTTTAAAAAGTAAAATTGTAAAAGGTAAAGCTAGCTACTAGCAACTCAATTTGGGGATTCAAAGAAGGTAATTAGGACTCTGTGTATCTTGATATTTGGGTACATTGGCTCCTGCTTGCATTACCTGCCAGATAGGCTCTTTTCTAGGAGAGCAGGATGATTATGTCAGCCTTAGGCCTCCGTCATCTCATTGGCTTAGGAGCCCAGGTAAAAGGGAGCATGCTCAGGATACATCTGACAGAATTCATAGGGAGGATTCTGATTAGCTGGAGCAGTGGGAGGGACAAAATCATACCATCAGAATCCTGAGACAGAGGACAGTTTTTCTGTGAGTGGTGGTACTCTAAATAAAGTCACCCTGAGCAGGCTGGGCCCTATGCCCACTGGTGTTGGAGGATTGGAGGTTTATTCAGAGTAGCTGCTTACTTGGGCAGTGGAGAAACCTTTCTTATTAAGTTCAGGATCTTATAGAGTTGTAAGGATCAGGGACTGGCAAACTTTTCCCAGGAAGGGCAGGAGAGTCAATATTTTAGGTTTGTGGAACACGTGATCTCTATCACAGCTACTCAACGTCACCGCTGTATCAACAAAGTAGTCACAGACAATATGCATTCAAGTGAGCAGAGCAGAAACTTTGCTTACCAACACAGCTGGTAAGCCAGATTGGCACCCTGCCCAGTAGTTTGTTGAACCCTGATCTAGATGAGTGTGACCTTGGTAAGTTGGGTGAGTGGTCAGACCACTGAATAGAGCTCAAGCAGGACAAGTTTAGGAAGTACACGAAGGAGGAAAAATAAAATGTGGTCACACTATGTGGACACATAGAGCTGACAGAAAGAGACCAAGGACCATGTATTGTAAATAAGTCTTTAGTATATAATTGTAATTAAAGATAAGGCAGGGTCCAAAATACATAATATAATTGGTGAGAACACAAGGAAGCAAGTTTCTATATGGAAGATTCAGGCTTTCTGGGAACATTACCAATGGACCTTTACAATGAAAATTGTGAAAAAGGGCACCTGGCTAGCTCAGTTGGTGGAGCATGCAACGCTTGATCTTGAGGTTGTGAGTTCAAGCCCACACTGGGTATAGAGATTACTTAAAAATAAAATCATTAAAAAAAAAAAAAAAAACCTATGAAGAATCATGAACTCCTTAAGATCAGGATCCAAGTTTAGTTTTTTTCCTTGTGATCCCAAGAGTGTTTCTGATATGGAGCTATGGATGAATCACATAATAATTAGCTTATGCATGTCAGAAACAGGTAAGTTTAAAAATTAGAATTCTATTATTCAGAAAGTGCTTAAAAATATAAGGAAATGGGCTTACACATTGCTGGTGGAAATGTAAGTTGGTATAAATTTCTTAGAGGGAACTTTAGTAATGTAACAAAAACCTTAAAACATTCATACTTTGTTCTATTATATTTTTATTTCAAGGTGTTATACTGAAGAAATAAGTACAACTACTTAGAAAGGTAATATGAAGATGAGCATCATATTGCTGTTTATAACAAAGAAAAAATAAAAGCAGTTGAAGTATCCAATTATAAGGGTTTGGCTAAAAGATTATGATTCACTCATAGAATTGTATAACTTCTAAATACCATCTTAATTATTGTGTAAATTAATAATAACATACTTATTAAAGATATTCATGGTTCATATAAGGGTAAGTGAGAAAAGCAAGTTATAGGAATGCATGTATATTGCAATAATATATTTCATTAGAGAATATGTAAATTTTTGCTTCTGGCAATGGCTGAATTCTGACCTAGATTATTTCAGAATATTGCCATTAAGTATGGCCAGATAAAGTAGATAAATTAATAGACAAATTAATAAATTTAAAAAATGTGTGTTTGAAGTTATCAGAGAGTTAGCAATGAAATTTGTGGAGCCAAGATCCAGAAGAGAGGGAAGCCACAAGAGGTGGACTTGGCATGGGGAGCTGCTCTCCTCCTTGAGGTAATTGCTAATTTGAAAGAAACCACTGAGTGGCAAAAGAATGAAACAGAGGGTTGGTGCTTCCACAGGCTCAGGTAAGCAAAGTTGGGATTTCAGTGCTAAGGAAGAAAAGTTCTGACAAATAACCCAGACTTTTGATTGGGAACACAAAGCACTATAATACTAAAAATGAAGGTGAATCAGAAATAGACTAACTTTCAGGGCTCCTGGGTAGCTCAGTCAGTTAAGTGTGTGACTCTTGATCTCAGCTCAGGTCTTGATCTCAGGGTCGTAAGTTCAAGCCCTGCATTGGGCTCCAAGTGGGCATGGAGCCTACTTTAAAAAAATAAAAAATAAATAGACTAAATCTCAAGGAGTAAATCTAGCTTCAAATCAGCTCAATAAATTAGATTAAGACAATCTGTCCTAGCCTAGTGCTATGTCAGAAGTAAATCTTAATCCTTTCTGGAGGAAGATACCATCATCTAGAGTCTCAAACCATCTGAACATTTTTTCATAAGCAATGTATGGTGCTCAATAAAAAACAATCAGGCATAGTGAAATAGAACTTACAAAATATAACCAGGCATACAGGAAGGCAAGACAGGATGGAAGACCAAGAGAAAAATTATATGATACAAACATGATCATAGGAGATATCTAAGTAATCAGAAGGAACATTAAAATAAATATGACTGATATATTCAAGAAATTAAATGACAAGGTTGAGAATTTTCCAGAAAAAAAATGGCAATTATAAAAAAGAATCAAATGGGGATGCCTGGGTGGCTCAGTAGGTTAAGCATCTGACTCTTGATTTTTGGCTCAGGTCATGATCTCAGCGTCCTGAGATAGAGGCCCACATCCATCTCAGTGCTGGGCATGGAGCCTGCTTAACATTCTCTTTCCCTCTCCTTCTGCTCTTCCCCATCCCACTTGCATGCACATGCTCTCTGTTTCTCTCTAAAAATAAAAAATAAAAAAAAATAAAAATAAACAAATAGAAATAAATTAATATATAAAAAAAGGAATCAAATGAAAATCCTAGACATAAAAATTATAATTGAAATTCTTAAAAATTTGATGAGTTTAAGAGCTGATCAAACACAGTGTTTGTACAGTGTGTGTACAAACTGAAGCTCAAAACATGAAATTGAATAAAAGAAGGCAGATTAAAAGAACACTGCATCATACAGTACTGATTCCACTTATGTGAAATTTAAAAACAAATGGAATTAATCTACAGCGATAGACATCCAAAGTGGTTAAATTTGAGAGGATAAAAGGAATAATAATTAGTTGTGGGAAAGAGGGGGCTATTTCTTGACCTGAATTGTGGTTACACTAGTGTTATACTTTGAATTATTTGTCAAGCTGGGTTTGATCTGTGTACTTTTTCCCACATATATGTCAATAAAATATTTATTAACATGTGTATACACACATGTAAATATGAAAGGCTATTTATATAGGTTATCTTTGAGCACTATAGTATGGATAATTTTTTTCTTTTCTTTTCTACAATGATCATAGATTCCCCATGAAAAAGGAAACAAAAGAGAGAAAAAGAAGAACAAAGAAATACTGACCAGTTGTTTTTGTTTAAAATTGAGATATAATTGACATATAACTGACCAGTTTTATTTATGAAAATTCTTCTAATCCCAGAATAAAAGCAAATGGGATTTAGATTTGTTTTAAGAAAGAATGTTCTGGAACTAAAGTTGTTAAACAGAGAAAACAATGGATTCTTCTTCCCAGGTGGCCTTTCAAAATAGAATAAGTATTCAGCTCCTGAAGGCATGGCTATAAGCCAGAGTACCTCTTAAGATTCACTTTGGGTCTATGGTCCTATAGTTTCAACATGAGGGAGGTGTATTTAAGGAACTTCATTTATAGTGAGTTTACCTTCTAGGTAGTGAGCTGGTGGCTGGAAATAATATGTAATCATATCATTAGGAACTCACAGTCTATGGAGGTCATATAATTATAGATAAAATGTGAATTTTATTCACTTATTAACGGTTATGAAATGCACATGCCTCAGTCAGACTCTGATCAAGGGGCTGAGGTATTGCAGTAAGCATAACAAAATCCATGCTCTCAGAGTTTATACTCTAGTAAACAAACAAGTATATAACACATCAAGTGGTGATAAGTACATTGAAGAAAAACAAAGCAGAGTAAGGATAAAGAATGATCCTGGAGATGGTTGTACAGAGTGAGCAGTTTTAAAGATTCTATTTTAAAGTAATCTCCACACCCAACACTAGCTCAAATTTACAATCCTGAGATCAAGAGTCACATGTTCTACCAACTGGGCCAGCCAGACACCCCCAGAGTGAGCTATTTTAGATAGGAGAGACAAGGAAAGCCTCTGTGTTTGGGGACATTTTTACAGTCACCCGAAGGAAGTGAGGAAATGATCCGTGTGTTTTTCCAACCTGAGCAGTTCCAAGAAGACTGAGTATGGTTGGATCATCCCTGAAGTAGCAAGGGAAGCAGTGTGGCTGGAGCAGTCTCAGTGGGCAAGAGAACGATAAGGGATGAAGCAGCTTGGAGCAGATCATGTAGGACTTGTGGTTCATGATGAGGACTTTCAACTTTATCTTTCTGAAATGGGAAGCTTTGAAGAATTTGAACAGAAGCATGATGTGATCTGACAAATTCTAAATGTTTTACTCTGGCTGCTGTGTGGAGAATTTTTTTTTAAAGATTTTATTTATTTATTCATGAGAAATACAGAGAGAGAGGCAGAGACACAGGCAGAGGGGAAGGAGAGAGAGAGAAGCAGGCTCCATGCAGGGAGCCTGATGTGGGACTTGATCCTGGGTCTCCGGGATCATGCCCTGAGCCGAAGGCAGGCGCCAAACCACTGAGCCACCCGGGCGTCCCCTGTGTGGAGAATTGATAGTAAAAAGACAACCTTAGAAAAAGACTATGAGAAATCTCTTGCTCTTCTCTACTCAGGAAGTGATGGTGGCTTGGACCACAGAGGTATTAGGGGACCTAGGGAAAGGGATAGAATTCTGAATATATTTTGAAGACAAAGATCAATGGAATCTGAAGGAAGAGATGTGAAGTGTGAGGGAAAATACAACAATCAAGAATAACTCCAAAGATTTTGCTCTGAGAAACTAAGAGATTTGAGAAGCAACATTTTTTGAAATGGTGGTAGTCTTGAGAAATACAGTTGAGGAGGAATATAGGACCACATTAGCAGAAGCAGCTCAGAGTTCGTTTTAGTCAAAGGCAGAAGCAACTAAAAAGACTGAGGCAAGTAACCCTTCAGAATGGATAAAAAGAACCATTCTCACATTTTGACAGTGACTTTGCAAATTATGCATACCACAGAGTTTGTAATGCTAATAATTTCATGAACTATTTCTTATTTTGTTCAAATTGCTCTTTCTTTCAATTGTTGCATTTCAACAGGGTCATAATTAATGGCAAACCAAAATATTTATGCCTGGGAACCACCATTGTAACTCATACATATCTTTTACCACCAATCTTAAGTATCACCTTTCCTGGAAAGCTTTCCCTTGCCTCTTCAATTAGGGTTAGGTACTCTTCCCATGGACTTCCAGAGAACCCCAAAGATTATTCTATCATATTTCTTACCAAATACATTGAATTGTCAGCAACTATTTTTCTCCCTGATCAAAAGGACAGATTCAATTATCTCTTAATACCCAATAGCCGGCTCAAGTCTTGGCACTTACTAAACAATATGGGAAAGGAAGGAAAAAGGGCAGGGAGGGAAGGAAGCCTAGAGAGATCTAGAATGTATTTTCTCTCCATTACCTGGAGAATATTTCATTGCACTAAGTGCACCTTTCCTTAGTTTACCCCTGATCCATTGGGCCTGGTGAGATGTAGGTATATTCTAAAAATGTTGTCTACTATGATTAAGTGCAAAATTACAACATGATGACTTATGGAAGCATCTTAACATTTTCCCTTTGTTGCAACTGTACTAAAACTGGAATTATAGACCAGAATTGTCCAAGAGAACTTTCTGCAGTGATGAAAATGTTCTATATCCATGCTGTCTAGTAGAGTAGCTACTAGCTGCATATGGCTATTGAATACTTGAAATGTGGCAAGTGTGACCAAGAAGCTGAATTTTTATTTAATTTAATGAATTTAAATTTAAGTAACCACATGTGGGTAGTTGCTACCATTTGGATAGTACAATCATAGACTCTGTTGGAATCATATTTTCTAATTTCCTTGCTTTACAGATGAAGACACTCATTCTTAAAAGAGGCAGCATTATTTGTCCAACTTCCTAATTCTTTATACTGAAACATGTTTCTGATTTTGTCACTACTTATTCATAATGGGACCTTTGTGTTGAAATCTACTTCTTCCGTAGAAACTTTTAATTTTCAGCTAGCAGACCAAATGCAAGCCTTACAGACTAGTAACAGTAATAAACCACTTTAAAGGGAAAATAGACCTTAAGTGCCACTGTATTTAGAAAAATGTGATTTTCTCAATAAGGAATCTTTAAAAATTATTATGATTATAATAAATTACATACTGTGGCTCATCAGATGATTACTTTCCTTAAGTGGTATCATTTGTTGAAACTCAGAATTAGCTACACCAAATGTTATTCCAGTGGTAAGCTGAACAACTGAACAAAAAACCTAATTTCTGAGACTCTACATTCTCACCTAGATAATAATGCAGTGGGGACACATAAAATAACTGAAAACTATAACTATATAAACCATATATAAATATATATAACTATATATACATAACTATATAAAATAAATATCACACCTACTTCCAAAAGCATCTCCATATTTTGTACAAATATCTTGGGGGGAAAATGTAAGTGGGGGTGGTCTTGTAGGAGGGGGGAGGGCTGCGGGGAGGCTGGGAACTCCCTTCTCCTGTAATAATGAGTACAATTCCTGTAAACCTACTGGGTACCAGACACTATTGCCTAGAGAACTTTCGTTTCACTAGCTTTAACCAAACTCTACTTCTGTTTGGACTTTTCTTACACATTGACTCAGCAAATGGCCAACACTTGATGGACCAAATGCCCACCTGCTTTCTTATACCTGAGAAGCTGAGCACCTGTTCGAAATAACACTGGGGCAGACCAGCTGTAGATGTAAGATCACCTGTCTTGTTTAGGTCTTCAGCTGGAAGATCACCTGAATGGTCATTCTTCCCATTATCCTTACAGCCCAGCACCCTACTTCTGCCCTATTGCTCTTAGCAGTTGACCCTCTCTCCTGCTTTGCCAAGAACAGGACCTCTGGGATGAGAGATGTCTAATATCTCACCTCCACGTCTACAAACCTATTAACTTTGGCCCTGATCCTCTCTTCTTGCTACAATACAAGGCAATACAATGCAAAAGCACAGGTCCTTCCTTGCATCTAAATCCATTTCCTCCAACCCCCTCTGTTTTCAAGGACCTCATGCTGCTTCTGCGTCACCACCATTTCTGGATCTTTGGTCTCCCCTTTTGACTCGGTCTTTCCCATCAACATTTAAACATGTTTGTCTTTTCTATTTTGAAGGATAAAAGATAAACTTCCCTCATTACCACACATTGCCCTACTACCATTCCAACCATTTCTTTCCCTCCACAACCTTGATGAAAGTGTGTCTTCTTTCCTTGCTTTATTCTCCCCTCTCAGATCCCTCCAATCTATGTACCCCCTCAACTCTGCAGACTGTGCTAAATTCACCAGTGACCTAGGGAGGCATTTGTAGCTCATGGGCAATTTGCAGTCTTTTATTTTTCATAAAATAAAATTCAGCTGGGGATCCCTGGGTGGTTCAGCGGTTTAACACCTACCTTCGGCCCAATGCGTGATCCTGGAGTCCTGGGATCGAGTCCCACATCAGGCTCCCTGCATGGAGCCTGCTTCTCCCTCTGCCTGTGTCTCTGCCTCTCTCTCTGTCTCTCTCTCTGTCTCTCTCTCTCTCTCTCTCCCTGTCTCTCATGAATAAATAAAATCTTTAAAAAAATAAATTAAATTAAATAAAAAATAAAATGCAGCTGGTGTGGTTGACTATGCTGCCTTCTTGCAGCGTTTTCTTCTATTGGCATCTGTATCACACACTCCTGGTTTCCTCTCACGTTTTAGGGTTCTCTGTCTTCCTCTTCCCAACAGGCTCAATCTACTTCACCAAACCTTTAAATACTAGAAGCTCCAGGTCTCCTCATCCTTACTCCTCTTTACTCCTTTGGGTCCATTATACTGTCTAGGTATCCTGATGACTCCTAAAGTTATATCTCTAGCCTTCTCTTTTGAGCTCAAGACTTGTAAATCCTGCCATCTCCATTTGTTTGTTTTCCAAGGTCAAGATCTGCCCCCATAGACTTGGTCCTCTTCCAGTGTTCTTAACACCAAATAATTAAACCACACAAAGCCACTTGCTCAAATACATGAGACTCATCCTTGACCCTTCCATCTCCTGATTAATCAGCTAGTCCTATAAACCTGTCCTCTAAATTCCTTGGGTATCCATCCATTTTTTCCATCAGTGCTATTACTGCCCTAATCTGAACCTTGCTACTCAAGTGTAGCCCATGATCATCAGGAGCATCATATTCACCTGGGGATTCACTAAGAACCCCTGGTGATTTGCATGTACATGGAAGCTTGAGAAGCATCTCTCCAAACCAGTGTAATTTCCCCATCAGGGCTCCCTGATTCTACTCTGGCCCCTTCCAATGGATTCTCCCCACAGCAAACCAAATCATGTCACTTGTGTACTAAAAGCCTTTCAATAGCCTCCTATTTTCCTTAGAATAAAGTACTTTTCCTTTTATTTGCTGAGATTCAAGATACTCTTGTCCTTTGTCTAATTTACATCTTTATTGTATCTCTTTTAACACAAAAAAATATTTGACAGCTTTAGTGTTTTAAAATACCTTTAATCAAGAAGTGTTTTATTTAATTTTGTCCCTTCTTTTGGTTCGAATGTTATATTTGCATTGTAAATGGGACTATTTCTCAGTTCCTGTAGTTCATTAATTCACATAATAAATGCATATAAAAAGCCCTCAAGTATTGAAGAAGTGCTTTTCTTTGCAAAATGCCATAAATTATGCTCCAAAAGCTTGAGAGAAACCCCTTTGGATGCACAGAAAATAAAACTCTTTCTAATTTTATTTTATTTTTTATGAGGAAGACAGTATTCTGGACATGATGGACACTTGAACAAATCCAGAGAATATCCTCTGATATACCCACTTATATTGTAAACAGGTTCTGCACTCTGTTTAAATTCCCCAGTCAAATACCAGTGTGGGAAAAGGTTTGTTGTCACAGGTAACCCATGGAGATTTTTAAATTAAATTAAATTTATTTATTTGAGAGAGAGAGAGAGAGAGAGCAGGAAGGAGGTGGGGAGCAGAGGGAGAGGGAGAAGCAGACTTTCAGCTGAGCAGGGAGCCCAATGTGGGGCTCGATCCCAGGACCCTGAGATCATGACCTGAGCTGAAGGCAGACATTTAACTGATTCAACCATTCAGACACCCCCAAGGAGCTTTAAAAGCAAAAGCATTATTGTCAAGTCTATAAAGTTCAATTTTAAAAATATCCCTTTCACTTTTTTAAAAAAAGATTTTATTTATTTATTCATGAGAGACAGAGAGAGAGAGAGAGGCAGAGACACAGGCAGAGGGAGAAGCAGGCTCCATGCAGGGAGCCTGACGTGGATCTCCATCCTGGGTCTCCAGGATCACGCCCTGGGCTGAAGGCCGCGCCAAACCGCTGAGCGACCCCGGCTGCCCCCTTTGACTTGTTTAAGTATCAAAGAGGAGTTTGGGATAGAAATATTTCATAGGGCTGTGGAATCCAATCCAAAATATGCACTGGAACATAGATTCCCCTCAAAAACTTTCTACCCCTTATAATCTCCAAGGTAAAGGGGTACTGCTGGTAAACTCTAATTAGGCTGCCTGGAATATTGGCTGACATCATCAGGCAGCCCTGCTGTCAGGTAGCACAGTCCAAGATACTCTGGAACCTTTCTGATTCATTTACAGCACTGAATGACAGTCAAGGGTGGGGTTGTAAGGAAGTGTCTGGCTTCTTATCAGGGAAGGCCAAAGAAGGGCAGGGTTTTCTAAGGACAACTGATTTCAAGAGTGATGACAGGGGCTTCTGCAAAGTTGGGACCAAAGAACCCAAAACTTGGTGGTGGGGGTAGGGAGGGCTTGAAAAGACAGAACATGGGAGAAAGGAAGAGGAGAGTCAAAAAACCTCAAACCAGCAAAGTGAACAACATACCGTAAGATTCTACTAATGTGAAATATTCAGAATAGGCCAGTCCATAGAGACATAAAGTAGATTATTGCTCGCCTAACCTAGGGGAGAGGGACAGGGGATTGAGGGTTGACAGCTAAGGGGTGCAGGATTTCTTTCTGGCATATAAGAAGATTCTACAATTGCTTGTAACGATGGTTGCACAACTCTGTGAATATACTAAAAGGTACTGAATTGTACATTTTAAATGGGTGAATTGTATAGTTGGTGAATCAGATCTTGAGAAAGCTGTTAAAGAAATTAAAATGGAGGGACGCCTGGGTGGCTCAGCGGTTTAGCGCCTGCCTTCGGCCCACGGTGTAGTCCTGGAGACCCAGGATCAAGACCCACATCCAGCTCCCTGCATGGAGCCTCCTTCTCCCTCTGCCTGTGTCTCTGCCTCTCTGTGTGTCTCTCATAAATAAATGAATAAAATCTTTAGGAAAAAAATTAAAATGGAGGTGCTGGCTGGCTCTGGGTTGTGAGTTCAAGTTCTACCTTGGGTGTAGAGATTACTGTAAAAAAACCACATGAGTTCAATGCCTCCATGTGGTAGAAAAAAGTGATTAAAAAAGGAAATAAAAATGAACTCTTAAAAATACTCCTCCTAAGGGTGCTTGGGTGACAGTCGGTTAAGCATCTGCCTTCAGCTCAGGTCATGATCGAAGGGTCCTGGGATTGAGCCACCCCATGTTGGGCTCCCTGCTCAGTGGGGAGTCTGCTTCTCCCTCTCCTTCTGCCCCTTGCCCTGCTCATACTGGCTCTTTCTCTCTCTCTCTCTCTCAAATAAATAAATAAAAATCTTTTTAAAAATACTCCTCCTTAAAAAAGATGAGGAAGAAAAATGTAGAGCTATTGAGCAGAAGTAATAGGGATGATTGCTTCTTATGATGCTTATACAGCTCTTTCTTGATTTTTTTCCCATTAGCTAGCTATCTACCACTGAGTTCCTGTTATACAGCATAAAGATTCTGCTCCTCATATACCCCTCCCCCATGCACACATACACTTTTTCCTCCCACCTTCCTCCCATTATAGCTGTATTGTAATTTTTGGAAAGATCAATATTCAGCATTGATGACTCTCAAATGAATTATCTCCAACAAAGTTCGTCCTGGAGTCTGGAGCATATCCAAATGCTCACTGAATGTCTATAGTATCTGATAACGCATCTCAAACTTGAAATTGTCTAAAACAGCTCTAGCTCCCCCCTCCAAACCCTGCTTCTCTCTGCCTTTCCCATCTCAGTAAATGCCAGAGCCATTTTGCCAGTTGTGCAAGTCAAAAACCCCAGAGACGCCTTTGACTTCACTCTTACTCTCCCATCCTATATCTGATTATTAGCAAATCCATTAGACTCTCCCTCAAAATATAACTGGAATCTGACACCTCCTTACAACCTCTACCATACCCACACTGCTCCAAGTCACCATGACTTCTGTCTTGAATGACTGCAATGGCCTCTCAGTTGGTTTTCCCACTTCCACCCATGATCCTTTGATCTATTTTCAACAGAATGATACAGTTAAAGGTTGGATCATGCCACTCTCTGCTTCAAAGCCTCCAGTGGCTCCCTATTGTACCGCAGGATGTCAGAGGTGGTGAGATTCCTGAACCAATAAATCCGGTTGGTCCCCAACTAGTCTGTTACCTAAGCACACAAGCCTAATATCTATTATCTATAGTTTTCTGGAAGGGCTAGAAAGTTTAAGCCTCCACTTGAAACATCAACCATAGAAACAACTCAGCCTTTACCTGCTAAACATATAATGCTCTCCAATGAAGATTTCTTTCATCCCAATAAACAGAAGTCCCTGCGTTGTCCTATACATGGGATGAGGATAGTAGACTATTTTTTTGCCCAGTCTAAACTCCCCTAAAGCAAATCCAGCTTCGATTTCCTTAATGAAGAGAAGGGGGAAATACCTGCTCACTTTCCTAAACTAGTCTCCATAGCTACAAGCCTTCTCTGGTTTCTTACACAAGCATTTGCAGCCTTCTTGGGGGCCTACTTGGGGCCCAAACAAGATTCTCCAATGAGACACTGAGACACATGTACTGAGGCCATCCTTTGGATGTCTTATATTATCTGTATCTTTATATTTGCAAATGGCTCTGTCCTTAATTAGCGTGACATTCTTGATCTAGTTAGTATTCTGTTCATCCACAGTAAACATCTTAATCTGTAAAATCCAAGTACATTATCTAGTAAGTAGTATCACCTGGAATAGAGATAAGAATTGGCTTCGTGGGGATCCCTGGGTGGTGCAGCGGTTTAGCGCCTGCCTTTGGCCCAGGGCGCGATCCTGGAGACCCGGGATCGAGTCTCACGTCGGGCATCCGGTGCATGGAGCCTGCTTCTCCCTCTGCCTGTGTCTCTGCCTCTCTCTCTCTCTCTCTCTCTGTGTGTGTGTGTGTGACTATCATAAATAAATAAAATTTTAAAAAAAAAGAATTGGCTTCATGGATTACAGAAGCAGAACCGGGAGAAATTACAGAAAAGTTGCTATAAGCTAGTTTAGGAAGTGTGCTTATTAAAATAATCTTTTTTGAGTCCATTTTTCTCTGAAATGCTGGGAAGGGGACAGTGGCAACAGCATTATGTTCTGCTGAGGCTATTAGACTCTTGTCTGTCACCTTCTAATGAAGGGGCAGCTTCAGGGGAAACCGTCCTCCTCACACATCCTCATTGATTTGCTCAGGCTCCTGGGGGTTCAATCTGATTGCCTTTCCTCTTCAAGTCTTTTTTGTTTGTTTTGTTTTGTTTTTGCTTTTGTTTTTTTCCTCTTCAGGTCTTTTACTGAGTATCTGCCTCTCGGAGATCTTCCAAAACTGACTTCAACGTTCTCAGCTTCCCTTTTCCCTGCTGTCCATCATTCACTTATTCACAAATGTTTGCTGAGCACCTGCTATGTCTTTACGTGTTTACACCAGACTCCATCTCCGCCCTGGAAAGTCACAAGCGTGAATGAGGCAGATACAAAGGAAACGACCTGCAACCACCCTACAGGCTTGCACAGAAGATGCATGATCTCTTATTTCTCAATGCTTCTGAAATTGAAATGCATCTCCCTCATCTTATAGGTGATGAAAGAGACAGATGGAGAGTGAGAAGAAACTCGCCTGTCTCTGAGTTAGAGAGCACTGCAATGTAGTTAAGCCTCGAACGCTTTTAGTTTTCACCTCTGCTCTTTGCCCGTACAGTTATAAGTAAAATGCTGAAGCTGCTGTCCTGTGATGCCTTCCTCCCCAGTGCAGGGCCTGGGCTTCTGTATGGACAGAAGCTGGGGTCTGATCCCAGGGAGCAGGAATGAGTGGCTGGGCAGAGTTCTTGGGAGAGGAAGAGCCAATACAATGACTGTCACCACTGTGGGCACCTGGGGGCCTCCTGAGGAGCTATGTAGAACATGCCTCAGAACTGTCTACCCACAGATAGAAGGGAGAGGTTTCTCCATCCATGTCATCTTCCACACACTTGAGTGCCACACTGCTTGCTAGAGAAGTCCCCATGTGCAGGGCAGCTGGGGCGAGGTGGTGTCAAATCACACCTGCTCAGAGCAATGGCTGAAGCAATGGCTGGAGAAAGAGGTGGGCAGGGAGGAGGGGACAGTGGGACAAAAGTATCCCATACAACTGCTATTTTTTTTCTCTTTTTAATAAGAATGACCATAGATAGAGTGCCTAGGTGGGCTGAGTCCATTAAGCATCCAACTCTTGATTTTGGCTCAGGTCATGATGTTGGGGTCACAAGGTTGAGCCCTGCATCAGGCTCCACAGTTTGAGCAAAATCTGAGATTCTCTTCTCCCTCTCCCTCTGCCCCTCCTCCACCACTTGCTCTCTCAAAAAACAAAACAAAACAAAACAAAACAAAAACAAATGAAAAGTAAGAATGCTCATAGCAGCTTTATATACAATAGCCAAAAAATAGAAAAAATGCAAAAGCTGGTCCATCATTAGAAGAATGGATAAACAAAAAGTGTCATATTTGGGCACCTGGATGGCTCATTCAGTTAAGTGTCTACCTATGGCTCAGGTCATGGTCTCAGGGTCCTGGGACTGAGCCTCATGTTGGGTTCCCTGCTCAGTGGGGAGTCTGCTTCTCCGCATGCTCTTTCCTCTTCTCATGCTTGTGCTTGCTCTTGCTCTCTCTGTCTCTCAAAAATAAATAAATAAAAATATATTTTTGAAATGTGGCATAATTATCCAATGAAATCCTACTCAGCGACAAGATCTTGGAGCACAGATACATGGAATGGGAAGGGTGTCACTCGTACGAACACAACGCTAACCAAGAGAAGGTGGGAACCAAAGGATCCATACTATAAGATTGGACTAACATGAAGTCAGAGAACAGAATTCCACTTCTATCCAGGCCTTTGTACCCTCTTGAGGACTGTGCTCTTCCCATTCCATTTGAAAAATTTCTTATTAAAAAAAAAGAAAAAGAAAAAACTAGATTGAAATTAAGTAGTTCTACTTTTTTCTCTCTTAAGTGTATTCCTGTTATATAAACCATGGAAGTTTATAGTTTACAAAATAGAGGGAAAAAGAAGAAGAAAGTACCCATAAATTCAATACCCAAATGGCTCTCATTTTCTTTAACTGCATGCATAACAGCCTAATTCTATATTTACCAATGATGCCACTGGCTATCTGTTTCAAACTTGCTTTTTCCACTCAAACAACCTGTCTTGAAAAGACCTGTGTTTTCACCCTGGTCATTTATCCTTTCACCCCAGTCTCAAGCAGTGAGCTCTCTCTTTGTTAATCCTATTTCAATCATATCTATTTTTTTAAAGCTCCTGAATATTTTGTTCTCTGAATTCCTTCTACCAGTTACTTTAGTTCTATAACTTTCATTGACTTGGCTCTACATACAGTTTTCTGTGTTGTACATAATCGTGTAGAGCCTGTCCATGTTGGTGTCACCCATATACCACCTTACTTCTTTTAGATATCGTCCCATTTCATCCTCAAAAAAGAGCATCATTTGTAATTGCTTGTTCAGAATTTTGCTTTTGTTAAGTCCCCAGCCCTCTTGAGCCAACTAAGCTTTTAGGGCCTCTGGCCTTGAAGTCAGATATATTTCTTCACTCTGGATATTTTTGACATCTGCTTTCCTAAAATCTAGGGTGTGTAATTGAGTGAGCCTAGACCAAGGGATCAAAGTGGAGTTGACCAGGTCCATCCTGAGCTTTTTCCTGAGAACTTGTTAATCTGTCCACCCCAACATTATAGACACACATACACAGGTTAAAACCCTGCACTCAGTGGTTGACCTATGGACCATCCCTGGCTCTTTGACCACAGTTAGTTGGACTAGGTGGAGACACCTGGTTCAGTTTAAGCCCAGAGAGTCTCTGTCCTGGGGAGATGGAACAGGGATGCAGAGACTATTGGTCTCTTCCAGGCGCTTGCACAGGAAGTGAGAGGAAACAGAGCCTGGAGCAGCCATACTTGGCCCAAACCCATGTAGATGGCAGAGAAAAGCTGATTTGCAGAGAGAGAGAGAGAGAGAGAACAAAGCAGGCACATGGAAGAAAGCAGAAAGACTACAGCAGACACAGCTGTTGCCCTGCCCAGACCCCCTTGGGTTCCTTTTACCAGTGTTGTGCATGCCCATTGCCAGCCTCTGCAAGCAATGACCTGAGGAGTGCCCTTGGGCGCTGGAGCCACACCATCCATCTAGAGAGTCTGGAGCCCCTGGGAGTTTCTATTCTAACTGCATGAGCTCCTGGCTCCTGCTGTACCCCACCTAGGCTATTATCATCAACTGATTGGAGCAAATATAGAAGTCCAGTTCCTTTGCTTGAGGCAGAACAAGCTCTGAGGTCTAATTTACACTCCTGAACTCCCCATTCCCCAGCCCTTGGGAAATTCCCCTCAGAGAACCTCACTTACACCCTAATCCTTGGTGTTTGGAAAAACCTCACAGAGCAGATGGGAACCATGCAGCCCAGGGAAACAAACCAGAAAAGCCTTATGCCTGAGAGATTAGGTCCTGGTTCATATCCTCGTGAAGCCCCAAGCTTTCCCCGTCTGTGGGTGCTGTGGCCTGATCCTGAATCTTCAACTCACTTCTCCTTTGGGGTTAAGCTTGAACCAGCCAGGATCTCTGACCTATTTACCCTAAAATCCTACATGTGCACTCAGCATTCCCTCTTTACTGACAGAGTCACTGTCCTCCAAAGTTCTCAGACTTTCACTGGGATTGATTCTTTTTTTCCAGTTGTTCAGTATCTGGGAGATGGAATTATGACCAAGGCAAGTTTTGAATTTATCAGAGACTCTGCTTTTATTGGAAAGGGGCTTCTGGCAGAATTCTAGACCTTTAAGTCACTCATTGCTGCTATGTTTGGCCATGTTTATGCTTTTATACTTATTTTTAGAACTTTAAGCAATAAATACATGCATTTATTACAAAATATAAATTTTATATACTGTATATATATATATGTAAATGTCACTCTGGTCTAAAAACAAAATTTTTATTATAATTAACAGCTTTTAAAGTATTATTTTAATGGAAAGTTTATGTCTTTTGCCCCTTTAACCAAAAGTCTATTTATAGAGGAAAAAAAAACACAAACTCATTCTCCTTATTTGGTGTTTTTGTGTTTCTTTTATTATAGCCTGCCTAACAAAGATATTTTTGTTGTTGATATAGAATTTCTTTTCTTTTCTTTCTTTCTTTCTTTTTTTTTTTTTTTGTTTCTTTCCCAAATGCTAAGGAATTCTTCATTTGTAAGTTATCAAGTTCTTCCCTGGCTGTGATGAAAGCAATATTGCTTAACAGACATCTCTGTCAGGGGGGCTGAGTGGCTCAGTTGGTTGAGTGGCCAGCTCTTGGTTTGGGCTCAGGTCATGATCTCACGGGCCATGGGATTGAGCCCCACGCTGGGCTCTGTGCTTAGCCTGAGATTCTGTCCCTCCACCCACCCACCCCCACTTGTGCATGTGCACTCTCTCTCAGATAAATAAATCTTAAATAAATAAATAAATAAATAAATAAATAAATAAATAAATAAATCTTAAAAAAAAAACAGACATCCCTGTCAATAAATGTGCTTCCATTGTACTGAGAACATATTATACAACAATTAATAAGTATAGGAAATAAATACAGGAGGAAGGGAGGGAATGCACCATGGACCTGCCAGAAGCCAAGTCTCCCTCAGGTCACCTCATGAAACGGACATGAAGGACCCTGATGATTCTTATAATGCTTAGAAGGGAGACATGGAAAGGAAATGTCTGACTTGGAGAAGCAAGAACTTGGAGAAGCAAGGACCAGAAATTAGTTCTCATTCCTTATTCAAGGATTCTTTCTTTCTTTCTTTCTTTCTTTCTTTCTTTCTTTCTTTCTTTCTTTCTTTCTTCTTTTCTTTCTTTCCTTCTTTTTCTTTCTTTCTTCTTTCTTTCTTCCTTCCTTCCTTCCTTCCTTCCTTCCTTCCTTCCTTCTTTCTCTTTCTTTCTCTTCTTTCCTTCCTTCCTTCTTTTATTTTTAAATGATCTCTAACCCAATGTGGGGCTTGAACCCATAACCCCAAGATTAAGAGCTGCATGCTCCACTGACTGAGCAAGCCAGGTGCCCCCAATTTTTATTTTTCCCTTCATCTTTAAGGCCTCAGGCTTTTCCACTTTCTCCAAAAGCTGCTTCTTTTTCAGCTATTCTTTTGACGTCCTGATCACCTTCCTGTCCACCTAACATGAGCAATGCTTAGGGCCTGCAAACACTTTCATGCCACAGATCGCTGAATTTGGTTTTGTTGAATGCTGCCCACGAGCCTGGAGAGCCCTTTGCACAGCATCAATTATGCAGTGTCAGTATGTGCTTGCTAAGTGGTGGGATGAAGGAAACAGAGCAGATGTGGAAAGGAAAAGAAGGCCCCAGGGTTCCACTTACTTAACAATCACAGGTATTAGTTCTTTTGAAGCCCATTTTAGATCTAAGTCTCAAAACCTATGCCCTATAGAATGGCTGGTATTGTGTCATAATCATGTGTGTAACTATCACAACCATCCAAGAAGGCGGTACCACCGATTTCATTAATTCTAACATATTAAACATTTTTACTCTTTCACTAACATCTCAGAATCCTGATGCACCTTACAATTGGTGGAGTTCTACAATCACTATTGGCAAGACAGCAGCCAATAAGTAGCTGTCTTTGCTCCTATGGACCCAGACCTGGTCATCGCTGTTATAGTCGGGACTTCAACTGCGTTATGTGCATCGTTGGGACTATGTGAGCCCAAAAATCATTGAAATAGAACTGGAAATGTGCTGGTAGAGAAGTGATAGCACTTCTATATTTTCCTGCAAAGCTGTGACCAAGGGCTTCACGGACGTAAGGCCATGAGACTCCCTTCCAGGTAGATGAAGCTGTGTTTGTTTTGTTTTGTTTTGTTAAACTTAGTCGGTTTTCGCTTTTTTTTTTTTTTTAAGATTATTTATTTATTTATTCATGACAGAGAGAGAGAGGCAGAGACACAGGCAGAGGGAGAAGCCGGCTCCATGCAGGGAGCCGGATGTGGGACTCGATCCAGGGTCTCCAGGATCACACCCCAGGCTGAAGGCGGCGCTAAACCACTGAGCCACCCGGGCTGCCCAGCTGCACAAAGGCACTGCCCATCACATGCCAGAGGATGTGATAGGAGGCAGAAGATATTGCTAGGTTTCTGGCATAGGTGAAAGAAATTTCAGAGCCAGGACTGGCTGGTGTGACCAATTCATACACTGTTCAGGGCTACTGTTCCTGGCAACATGTTGAAGTTTAATTGGTAACATTTGTCTTTCTTAGGAGTAAATAACGGGTCCCTCTAATCAAAGCACCTTAGATTCGATTAAGTGTATTATCTCCATTTTTCATACGGAAGAAGCAGTTAAAAGTAATTTGCCCATTTCACAGTGTGAGGACATTAGAGAGTCAGAATTCAAATCCCAGTCGGTTGGATTCTAGATCTCACAGTTCTGATCACAAAACTACCCCCTCCTGACGCCTCCCCCCTCTCCTCCCCCCACCACAACACTTAGCACAGTGCCGGGTAAAATAAATATTTGTCAATATAAACTAAACTGTTTAGATAACTAAACTGTTATTCTCAGTGAGAAAAAAATCAAATATGTAGAGAATGTCTCTAAACATGGAAACATCATTCTTGTGGGAGAAAAACTCAGAGCCTCATTGCTTCCAAAGCTCTGAGCCCAAGGATAACTGGGGGACTTGGGAGGACTATACTCTCCAGATCACTCCTGTGATAACCTCCTCTCCAGATCACTGAGTGGGGAGTGCAGGAATGTCAACCAGCTATCAAGGGCTTGGGTTCATGGACAGCAGCATGCTCTTGGACCCCTGGCTTGAAGAGGCTAACTTCAACCCATCAATTCAGTTATTTGACTTTGAATGTTAAATGTTTGTAATAACATTGATTTTTTTTCTGATCACTAAAGTAACTCATGCCAAAAAAAAATTTTTTTTAAAGATCTATTCATTTCTTGGGATGCCTGGGTGGCTCAGTGGTTGAGTGTGTGCCTTCGAACCAGGGCGTGATCCTGGAGTCCCAGGATTAAGTCCCACATTGGGCTCCCTGCGTGGAGCCTGCTTCTTTCTCTGCCTGTGTCTCTGCCTCTCTCTGTGTGTCTCTCATGAATAAATAAATACAATCTTAAAAAAAAAAGATTTATTCATTTCTTTTAGAGAGAAAGGGCAGGAGGTAGGGGTAGGAGAGAGAGAGAGAGAGAGAATCCCAAGCAGGCTCTGTGCTGAGTGTGTGGGGCTCAATATTATGACTCTGAGATTATGACCTGAGGCGAAATCAAGAGTTGGTCCCTTAACCAAACCGCGCCACTCAGGCTCCCCTGCAAAAAATTTTGGAAACATTCCTGAGAAAATAGGCACTGTTAATGCACTGACATACATGCGTCTTCTAGTTTCGGGTCAGGTTGCTTTGTAACCTTTTCTCTGAACTTTAGTATATTTCATAAATACCTTTCCATATGTTAAACACCTAAAATATAGTATTCCATCATGCATATATTGTCATTTTTAAAAAATATTGTCATTTTTTTAACAGCTGAACTCCTATAAAGTAGGAATACCATTCAGATAGGGTTTACTGTACATGTGATAAGCCGTAAATAGACAATGAGATTTCATCAGACAAGATTCAAACGTAGGTGGTTTTTTTAAGATGAGCTGATGGAAAATAGTTTTCTAAATGTCCCCTTGAGTCCCTCCCTTCCTGTCCTTCTCCAACCTCCCAAATCAAAGGCTTCTTTTTTTATATTTAACTATCTGAAATATGCTGTGTTAGTCCCCCAGGGCTGATGTAACAAAGTACCACAATCTGGATGGCTTAAAACAACAAAAATTGATTCTCTCACAGTTTTGGAGGCTAGAAATCCAAATTCATGGTGTCAGCAGGGCCATGTTCACCCTGAAGACTCTGGGGGAGGATCCTTTCTCTCTTCTCCCAGTGTCTGATGCTTGCCATCCATCCTTGGAGGCCGTCAGCTCGTGGAGATGTCCCTGCCATGCCCATCTTATCTTCATGAGGACTTCTCCCCTTCAGTCTCTTCTCTTTTCTAGGACACCAGCCACACTTTTAAATATACAACTCAGTAGCATTAAGTACATTTGCATTGTTGTACAATTATCTCCAACATCCATTTCCAGAATGTTTTCATCATCCCAAACTGAAATTCTGAATCAGTTAAGTAATAACTCCCCAGGTTTCCTCCTCTCAACTCCTGGTGACCATTGTTCTACTTTCTGTCTCTATGAATTTGTCTATTCCTAGGTACTTCCAATAAGTGGAGTCATACAACATTTATCTTTTTGTGCTGTCTTATTACACCATAGCACATCATCAAGGTTCATCCATCTCATAGCAGGTGTCAGGCTCTCAATCTTTTTAAGGCTGAATAATATTCCATTGTAATGTGTACACTGCATTTTTGTTTATCCATTCATCTGATAATGGGTATTTGGGTTATTTCCATCCTTTGGTGATTATGAACAATGCTGCTATGCATATCAGTGCACAAGTAACTGTTTGAGTTCCTGCTTTCAATTCTTCTAAGTATATAGAGTCAAAATTGCTGAATCACATGGTGATTCTATGTGTAATTTTTGAGGAACTGCCAAACTGTTTGCCACAGTGGCTATACCATTTTACATTCCCACCAGCAATACACAAGGGTTCCCATTTTTCCACTTCCTCACCAACTTGCTGGCTTGTATTTTCTCCACAATAGCCATCCTAGTGGATATGAGTATGACATCATCTTAACTAATTACTTTGCAAAGACCCTATTTCCAAATAAGGTCATATTCTGAGGCCCCAGGAAGGATAAGAATTTGAGGTAGGAGGGATTCTATTCAATCCTGTCCTGTGGGGAAGACGCTTTCCCATAGGCAGAGTGGGATTAAACAGCCTAGTTCTTAGAAATAAAATTTCCTAAAGATAGGCTCTTATGTATAACTCTGAATTTGAGTGAGTAACAATGTAGGTTAAATGAAGGAAATCACTAAGGTTTTCCTCATATTCATGGTTGAATTGTTGTCCGTTATGGAATAAAACAGTGTTGAACTAACTGAGCTGATTGATAATGCAAATTTATTTTAAATGCAGCATATCATGAGTTTAAAATAGTAAATGGCAAAACTATTTTTAAAAAGTACTTTAGGGGATGCCTGGGTGGCTCAGCAGTTGAGCGCCTGCCTTCAGCCCTGGGCATGATCCCCGAGTGCCGGGATCAAGTCCCATGTCGGACTCCCTGCATGGAGCCTGCTTCTCCCTCTGCCTGTGTCTCTGCCAATCTCTCTCTCTCTCTCTCTCTCTCTCTCTGTCTCTCATGAATAAATAAATAAAATATTCTTTAAAATTTTTTTTAAATAAAAAGTACTTTAGCAGGTGAAGGCCAAGAGAAAGGCACTGGTGAGCTAATTATCTCTCTGGATCTATTAAGTATGTTTCTAGACATATGAGGTAACGACGATGAAGACGTGATAAGAAAAGCTAATTATTCCAGCTTTTGTGTCCACGTCCACTTCGGGAACACTTTGACGGGCATATGGAGCTGGGGTGCTGATTTTAGTGGATGTTGAGAAGTTTCAGATCTTTCCTCCCTTGGGTGTATGCTCTGACACCTCGTGACCTTGCAGAGATTACAGATGGCTTTGGTTGGGTTAATGTCACTGAGAGAAAGAGAGCGTGTTTAAGATATTGCACGTAATGAAGTAAAGTATTTATTAGACCTGGTTGAGCACGTGGCTGTTTCTACCTCTTTTCCTATTTTTAAATTTTTTTATTTAAAAAAATTTTTTATATATTTATTCATGAGAGACACAGAGAGGCAGAGACACAGGCAGAGGGAGAAGCAGGCTCCCTGTGGGGAGCTTGATGCAGGATTCAGTCCCAGGACCCCGGGACCACTGAGCCAGGCACCTCCTTTTTTCCTATTTTTTGGCTGTCTTTATCTCCTTGTGGGCAAATTGTTTTTTGTGGGTAAATTTTTTAAAAAATATTAAAATAATCAAAATCCATAAAGAGAAAATACACAATTGTCTAGTCATTTCATTTCCTGAAATATTTGAGAGCAAAAATGTATTTGGTGGGATTAATTAATAATTAATTAATGGATCAATAATTCATTAAGGGCTATGATTCTGGAGTAACTGGATGACTTTGGTCACACCCTCAGTCTCTAATCCAGTGTGGTTCTCTGACAGATGGGAATAATCGCACCTACTTTCCTAACCCCAGGTGGGATTTGGGAGGTTACTTGATAGTCTCGAGTGTTCTGTCTTGGGGCCTTCTCTACTGTTCTGCATCTACTGCCTGGCCCTGGCTCACACACCCTCAGGGAGTATTTGAAGGTAGATGTCTCTAGCCCTGGCACCTCTGCTAAGTCCGGACCCTAATATTCACCACTTGCACTCTCTAGGCACTAAGGTTCACCATGGCCAGAACTGACCACCATCTTTTCTTTATGAATCTTGGTTTCATTCCACTTTCTCTGTCTCTGAACAAAATCTCACCCACAAGCAAAACCAGGAGTCAGTCACCCTCATTGCTTCTTCCTACCTGGCCTGCAATCGACCATCAGACACTTACCAAGTTCTTGATAGGGATTCTCTCCTTGACCAAACCCTGGCCAGCCTCCCATGAGCCCTCTCTAGACTAGGCCTCAATCGTGGCCTCTGGAGATTTGCACAAACACTCACAGCTCATGGCCATGTCCTTTGGATGACCTGAACCTCCCTTCTCACCAGAATTCTGTGCCTGCCTGAGAAAACCCAAGCCCACACCCAGAGAACTGACTGGCCCAGCCAACACCCCACAGCGGGGCCCCTGACTCCTGACCTCTAACTCCCATGAGCTCCAGTCAGCAAACCTAGATGGTTTCACAGGGACCAACCCTGCCTTCCTGTTTTTTGCAATTTCTCATGTCCCTGACTGTTTTAGAACCTCTGTTCCCCTCCCTCCTTCCTCCTTCTCCCTTTAAAATGCCCAGTCACCTCTGCTCAGATGGGAAAGGAGCTTGGCAGTGTCCTCCCTATCCGTGGTCACCAAGTAAGGTCTGTGTCCACTGCTGTACCTGACAGCCAGCTGTGTGTATCTTTGATGCCCTCCTGGTTCCCCACATCAGCGTCTCTCAGCTCTATTCCTATCCTTCTGTCCTTCTCATCAGTTCTGGCCACCGTCCTCTCTCCCCTGGAATGTTGCCTCTGACAGGAGCAACACCGTCCTGGCCCTGAGACTTGCCTTCCTGTGACCCCCTTGCCCACTCTCTGCCCACAACAGGTTTGAGCACTGTGCTCTCCCCACCCTACTTAAAGCCCCCAACAATGGTTTGCCCTTGCTCTCAGGATGCAGAAGCTCCCTCACATGGTCGGAGTGAGGAGACCAAATGAGTAAACTCAGGAGGAATTCATCTGGAGATAGAGTCCTTTGTAACAGGCTGACCTCTTCTTCTCCCCCCTGCCTATGGTGGGGGCAGAGATTGTGACTGTGCCTCTCCATCCCTGTCTCCCCATCCTCCCAGACAGATCCAACCTTTCCAGGCCTGCTCTTTCTGGCTTCCTTGGTGCAAGGCTCCAGGTCTCCAGAATAAAGAGGCATCAGGAAGATGTAGGATGCTCTTCTGTTTTCCTTTTCTTTTTTTATTTTCTTTTTTTAAAATATTTTATTTATTTATTCACAAGAGATAGAGCAGCAGAGGCATAAGCAGAGGGAGAAGCAGGCTTCATGCAAGGAGCCCGACGTGGGACTCGATCACAGGTCTCCAGGATCCAGGATCAGGCCCTGGGCTGAAGGCGGTGCTAAACCGCTGAGCTACCTGAGCTGCCCGTTCCTTTTCTTTTTAAAAAAACATTTTATTTAAATTCAACTTAGTTAACATATAGTATATTATTAGTTTCAGAGATAGAATTTAGTGATTCATCAGTTGCATCTAACACCCAGGGCTCATTACATCATGTGCCCTCCTTAGTGTCCGTCCCCCAGTTACTCCCTTCCCCCCGCAACCCCTCTTCCGCATCCCCCTATACCCCTTCCTTCCTCCCCTCCAGCAACCTTCAGTTTGTTTTCTAGAGTTAAGAGTCTCTTATGATTTGCCTTCCTCTCTGTTTTTATCTATTTTATTTTTCCTTCTCTTCTCCTATGTTCATCTTCTTGTTTCTTGAATTCCACATACGAGTTTAATCATACGGTATTTGTCTTTTTCTGACTTATTTTGCTTAGCGTAATGCCCTCTAGCTCTATCCATGTCATTGCAAATGGTAAGACTTCATTTAAAATTTTTTTTTTATTTTTATTTATTTATGATAGTCACACAGAGAGAGAGAGAGAGGCAGAGACACAGGCAGAGGGAGAGCAGGCTCCATGCACCGGGAGCCCGATGTGGGATTCGATCCCGGGTCTCCAGGATTGCCCCCTGGGCCAAAGACAGGCACTAAACTGCTGCGCCACCCAGGGATCCGAAGACTTCATTTTTTTAGTGGCTGAGTAGTATTCCATTGCATATATATATACCACCTTTTCTTTATCCATTCATTTGTCGACAGACATCTGGGCTCTTTCCATAGTCTGACTATTGTGGACATTGCTGCTATAAACGTTAGGGAGCAGGTGCCCCTTTAATTCACTATTTTTGTATCCTTTGGATAAATACATAGTAGTGCAATTGCTGAGTCATAGGGTAGCTCTATTTTTAAACTTTTGAGGAACCTCCATACTGTTCTCCAGAGTGGCTGCACCAGCTTGCATTCCCACCAGCAGTGCAGGAGGGTTCCCCTTTCTCCATGTCCTCACCAATATCTCTTGTTTCCTGATGTGCACACAGCCCTGTCCCTGTTCCAAGGCGCTTTCACATTTTTCTTTCATTCAGCCTTTACCTTATTTAACCTTGTGAGATCACTTTTGTTATTTCCATCTTACAGAGGAGAAAACACGCTTGGAGAACTTAAAACACTTACCCCTAGCTCCTCCATTTAGCTTAAAGAGGACTTAAATTCAAGTCTTCCAAAGCCATAACAGTGTTTCTTCCTTCCACTCCCTTACTCCTTGGCTCCCATTTCTCTGACAAACCCAGGGTTTCACCAGCTCTACTTCCTTCTGCATTTTAAGCTGTGTGCAACGCAAGTGTTTCTTCTGGTTTCCTGTTTCATCCTTCCCATTCTCTTCCGCCTCTTCTGTGTCCCATGGGACTGATGGATGATTGATCGCTGAAAACGTATCTTCTTTATTTGAAAACACTTTTTTTTGTCCAAGTAGTTTATATAAATGGCTCAAAGATTAAGTATACAGTAAGACAATGAACAGTGTGTTTCTACTTTTATTCTCCATCATCCTGTCCCTCTCGTCCCTTTCCCACCAAAAGCCACTTTTATTTTCTTGCTTATTTTTCCAGAGTTTCTTTGTGTGATACGAGTACCAATGTCAATGCTTATACTCCTTGCCTCTTCTACAGAGAACTGCACTCTGCATACACCATTCTGCACCTTGCTTTTTTTCCCTTAACAATAATAATGCTGGAAATCATCCATTATCAGGGCATGGAAAGTTCCCTCATTCTTTTTTATAGCTGCAGAGTAGTTCAATGAATGGATATATTCCATGATTTATTTAGCTTGTTCCCTAGTGACAGATTTTGGATAGTTTCCATTCTTTGACTATTACAAAAAATGCTGCAAGGAATAACCTTGAATGTACCTCATTTTGCACATATAGCATAAATATGCCTGAGTAAGAGAAAATATTTGATAGATTGTGCCAAATCTTCTAATATCCATTAATATTCATTCCCCAGTAGTGAATGAGCGTGCTTGGTCAACAGTTTGTGTTGTCGAGCTTCGAGATTTTTGCCAATCTCATAGATAAACGGTAGTAGATTACTGTAGCTTTAATGTGCATTTTGCTTATGTATAAGGGGGACTGTCTATTCATATTTTATTTTTTTAAAGATTTATTTATTTTAGAGAGAAAGAGCATGAGTGGAGTGGAGGGTTGGTGGTAGGAGAGAGAATGAAGCAGACTCCCTACTGACGCGGGGCTTAATCTCTTGATCCCACAATCATGACCTGAGTTGAAATCAAGAGTCAGACGCCTAACCAATGAGCACCCAAGCACCCCTATTTATATTTTAAGTCATTTATGTTTCCTTTAAATGTTAACTGTCTGTTCATATTATTTGTTCTTTCAGGGAGTAAGTGTTTTGGCCTTGTTATTGACATTGAAGAGATTTTTATACATTAAGGACAGCAGTACTCTGTGGTATGAGTCATATGGATATTTTTTCTATCTATGACATTTGTCTTTTGAATGTGCTTATGATGCTTTTTGCCATGCAAAATATAATTTTCTTTTTAAAAGTACAATAGACTTTTTGGTGTACACATCTACACATGTATGGATTCATGGAATCACCACCACAATCAGGATACAGAGCAGTGCCATCACCCCAAAAAACTCCTTGGGGCTACCTGTTTGTAGAACAGTTCCTCTAGAAACCACTCATATGTTCTCTCTATATATAGTTTTTTTTTTCAAGAATGTTTTATAAAGGGAATCATACAGTATGTAACCTTTTGAGACTGCCTTAGTGCAGCATAATGCCTTTATGAGCTTAATGAGATTCATCCAAGGTGTGGCTGTAACATCAGTTTGTTCCTTTCTTTCTTTCTTTTTTTTTTTTTTTTAAAGATTTTATTTACTGGGAGTCCCTGGGTGGCTCAGTGGGTTAGCGCTTGCCTTCGGCCCAGGGGCATGATCCTGGAGTCCCAGGATCGAGTCCCACATCAGGCTCCCTGCATGGAACCTGCTTCTCCCTCTGCCTGTGTCTCTGCCTCTTTCTCTCCTCTGTGTTTTTCATGAATAAATAAATAAAATCTTTAAAAAAAAAATTTATTTACTTAATTGAGAAAGACAAAGCTAAAGAGCATGAGAAGGAGGAGGGGCAGAGGAAGTGGAACAAGCAGACTCCCCACTGAGCACAGAGCTGAATGGTCATGCTAATGATGATGGGATGTGGGACTCCATCCCAGGAGCCTGGGATCATGACCTGAACCAAAGGCAGACAGTTAACCGACTGAACCCCCTGGTACCCCTGCTCGTGCCTTTCAACTGTTGAGTAGTAGTAGTAGTCCGTTGTACAGGATATACCACAGTTGGTTTATCCATTTACCCATTGAAGGTGGTTTCCAGTTTTTGGCAAGTATGAGTAGAACTGTATAAACATTCATGTATAGGTTTTTGTGTGAATATAATGGTGAATACAGTGGAGTGGGGTTTCTGGGTTGTGTGTTAGACTTTATAGGGAGCTGCAAAATATTTGCTAGAGTGCCTACATTATCTTGCATTCCCACCAGCAAAATTGCTTTCCATCCTCCCCAGCAATTGGTGTTGACAGTATTTGTTTTTATTTCAGTCATTTTAATAGCTGTTTAACAGTATCTCATTGTGGTTTCGATTTGCATTTCCCTATTGGTTATGATACTAAACATATTTTCATGTGCCTATTTGCTGATGATCCCTTTATAGCAAAATATCTGTTCAAGCCGTTTGCCCATTTTTAAATTAGGTTGTTTTCTTACTGTTCGGTTTAGAGAATTCTTCAGATACTGCATGTGTAAGTCCTCTGTCAGATATGTGATTTGAAACTATTTGTCTCATTGTGTCACTTATCTTTTCATTCTCTTAGCAGTATCTTTCAGATCAAAATTTGGTGTGCATTACACAAAATTGCATAATTTTGATGAAGTCTAATTAATCTTTTTTTTCTTTTATTGATCATGCTTTGGGCATCCTGCCCAAGAACAGTGTTTATACCCAAGTTCATGAAGATTTTCTCCTGGATACATTATTTTACACTTAGATCTATGGTCCTTTAAAAAAAATTATTTATTTGAGAGAGAGAGAGTACAGTGAAAGAAAGAGCATGAGCAGGGGGTAGGGGCAGAAGGAGAAGGAGAAGCAGGCTCCCCACTTAGCAGGGAGCCTGATATTGGGCTCTATCCCAGGACCCTGGGATCAAGGCCTAAGCTGAAGGCAGACGCTTAACCAACTGAGCCCCCCGGGGTGCCCCATGGTCCATTTTGACTTCATTTTTCTAGAAGATGTGAGAATAGGACAGGCTCATTTTGTGTGTGTGTTGGTATTCAGTTGCTCCAATACAACTTATAAAAAAACGTTGTCCTTTCTCCATTGTCTTGCCTTTTGCATATTTATCCAAAATCAATTGGCCATATTCATCTGGTTTTATTTCTGGCCTCTCTATTCTGTTCCATTGATCAGAATGCCTATCCCTTGCCATACCACACTGTCTTAATTACTGTCACTTTACAATAAGTTTTAAAATGGAGAAATAGGATTCCTATGAATTTATTTTTCTTTTTTCAAAACATTTTGAGTATTCTAGTTTCTTTGCCTCTCCATATACATTTAAGAAGCAGCTCATCGGGGATCCCTGGGTGGCTCAGTGGTTTAGTGCCTGCCTTCGGCCCACAAGCGTGATCCTGGAGTCCTGGGATCAAGCCCCACATCAGGCTCCCTGCATGGAGCCTGCTTCTCCCTCTGCCTGTGTCTCTGCCTCTCTCTCTGTCTCTCATGAATAAATAAATAAAATCTTAAAAAAAAAAAAAAAGCAGCTCGTTTATATCTACAAAAAAAAAAAAAAAAATCCTGCTGCAGTTTTGATTAGAATTATGTTAAATCTGTAGATCAACTGGAGAGAACTGACATCTTTACTTTGTTGAATTCATTAATTCTTTCATTGTTTTTAGCATTAAAGTTTTGTAGTTTTCAGCATACAGATTTTATACATATTTAATGGCTTATACGTAATTGTTTCATTTTGAGTAAGCTACTGTAGGTAGTGTGTTAATTTCAGTACATGTTTTATTGCTGGTATGTAGGAATAGGATTGATTTTTATGTATTCCACAACCTGTT
Source organism: Vulpes vulpes (assembly GCF_048418805.1). Classification (NCBI taxonomy): domain Eukaryota; kingdom Metazoa; phylum Chordata; class Mammalia; order Carnivora; family Canidae; genus Vulpes; species Vulpes vulpes. The sequence goes on from NC_132785.1 coordinate 48,619,472, forward strand.
AAACCCACTAGTTATATCTAGGAGGCTTTTTGTCAATCCCTCGGGATTTGCTATGTAGACCATCATCTCATCGCTGCCTAGAAACTATCTGGATCTCTTTCCAATGTGCACACTCTGTATTTCTAGGTCTTGTCTTCGTGCTCTGGCAAGGACTTTCAGCAAGGTGTCAAGTCAGAAGCAGAAGACTTTGTGTGGGGTTTTTGCATGACTTTTTAAAAGATTTTATTTATTTATTCATGACAAAGAGAAAGGGAGGCAGAGACACAGGCAGAGGGAGAAGCAGGCTCCATGAAAGGAGCCTGATGTGGGACTTGATCCTGGGACTGATCATGCCCTCAGCCCAAGGCAGACGCTCAATTGCTGAGCCACCCAGGCGTCCCTTTGCATGATGTTTTGGACAATATTTTTATTGGTCTTATATAAAATTTGGATTTTGGGTAATGAAAGAGAAGACTTTCCCCCTAAAAATTATTTTATAATTCTCCTTTTGAATGCTTCTTGGAAACTGCTAGTGCACCAATTTTTGTGAAGCCTAGATAAGAGGAGAAAAGGTTTAAAGAGGCATTGCTGCAGTCTATGCATTTTTCTCATGATGTCTGAGAATTATATTACAATAACTCAAACTACTTTGAAATTAATATTTTTAAAGATTTTATTTATTTATTTGAGAGAGAGTGAGCACAAGCAGGGGGAAGGTAGAAGAAAAGGGAGAAGCAGACTTCCCACTGAGCAGGGACCCAGCGATTGTGACCTGAGCCAAAGGTCATGATCAACCAACTGAATCACCCAGGTGCCCCTGAAATTAATTAATTAATTATTTATTTATTTATGATAGTAACAGAGAGAGAGAGAGGCAGAGACATAGGCAGATGGAGAAGCAGGCTCCATGCACCGGGAGCCCGACGTGGGTGGCCCGCTGCGCCACCCAGGGATCCCTGAAATTAATTTTTTATTTGATGGACTCTTTTCTTTAATCACACACCCCACTCTGAGACTGGATTATGGGTATGAGAGCTCTTTAAGTGCCAGGTTACAGAAGATGCAAAAGGTATCCACCATATTCAATTTTTTTTAAAAAAAGATTTTATTCATTTGTTCATGAGAAATACAGAGAGAGAGGCAAAGACACAGGCAGAGGGAGAAGCAGGCTCCATGCAGGGAGCCCAATGTGGGACTCCATCCTGGGTTTCTAGGATCACGCCCTGGGCCAAAGGCGGCGTTAAACTGCTGAGCCACCTGAGCTGCCCCACCACATTCAATTTTAACACATGAGTCTGTTTACTGATGGAACATGAGATAAAATTAAAGTGGCCTGACAAATTTAAGTGTAATTTCAAGAATGATCAATACACATAAGATTCTCATTAGACATCATGAGGGCTATTAAAGCTATAATGTGACACTTACATGCTCAACACAATGGCTAACCTAGAAAAAGACCAAAATATACTGAGGATTAGTCAGGATATGGAATAACCAGAATGTTCATACACTGCTGTTGGGAGTGTAAAATGGTACAATCACTTTGAAAAATTGGTAATATCCACCAAACATATACCTTGGGACCAACCAGTCCTTAGGTAGATGTCCAAAATAAATGCATACACATGTTTGACAAAAGACATGTATAAGAATATTCATAGCAGCACTACTGGAATAGTCCTTAATTGGAAGTTCTCCAATTCTGCATCCATAGTAGAATGGACTATGGATGAAATTATGCCAAAGAAATATACCAAAGAAATTATGGTATATTTACTATATTCAATGAGAATGAATCAACTTTAACCACATACAATAATATAGGTGAATCTCACCAACATAATGTCAAGCGAAAGAAGCTAGACACAAAAGAATACATACTGAATGAGTTCATCTAAATAAAATTCAAAAATAAGCACAGTAGATCTATGGTACTAAGAATCAAGATAGTAGATACCTTTGAGGGGTCAAGTGTGAAGGACATGAAAGGGCTTATGGGATTCTGATAATGTTCTGTTTCTTGACATGAGTGCTACTGTATGGGTATATTCAATTTGTGAAAATCTACCAATTGTATACATTTCTGTATGTATTTAACACAGTTTTAAAAATTGAGTGTATTTCGGAGCACCTGGCTAGCTCAGTTAGTAGAGCATGTGACTCTTATTGTCAGGGTCGTGAGTTCAAGCCCTACGTTGGCCATGGAGCCTACATTAAAAAACAAAAAAAAAATCAATGTGCTTTTATTTAGTGGGTATGGTAGCTAACAGGTGGAATAAGACACAACTGGCATCAAAGGCCAGCTACATGATGCATTACCATTAATGTGCTGTTGGTTTCTGTTTGCTAATGTTTTATTTAAGATTTCTAGATTGTTATTCATAAATGAAATTGGCCTGTAGTTTTCTTTCTTAGTCCATCTTTATCAAGGACTGGGATCAATAGAACACTTGTTTCATAAAATCAGCTTGGCAGTTTTCCTTCTTTTTCCATGCTCTGGACTATGTTAAATAGCATTGGGACTACCTCAGTCCTTTCTTTCTTTCTTTCTTTCTTTCTTTCTTTCTTTCTTTCTTTCTTTCTTCTTTCATTTTATTTATTTATTTATTCATGAAAGACACAGAGAGAGAGAGGCAGAGACACAGGCAGAGGGAGAAGCAGGCTCCATGCAGGAAGCCCCATGCAGGACTCGATCCCAGGTCTCCAGGATCACGCCCTGGGCCGAAGGCAGGCGCCAAACCGCTGAGCCACCCAGGCATTCCTTTTTTTTTTTTTTTTTTAAGATTTTTAAAAAAAGTTTATATAAGCAATCAGTACATACAACATGGGGCTTGAACTTACCACCACCCTGAGATCAAGAGCCACATGCTCTACCCATCCAGCCAGCCAGGTGCTCTGGAACTTGGGGTATGTTTGAAGACAGCTCTTTACTTCCTTTATTTCTTTACTGGTAATTAGTCTATTTAGACAGGTTAATTTTAATAAGTAGTATTTTTCTGAAAATTATACATTAGATCACTTACTGTGTTATCTTAGTCTAGTTACCTCATCACCAGAAGCCTGTTTCTTGGTTTGAAAAAAAGGAGATAACGATATAACCTCCTTCATGTGTGAAAAATTTCTGACTAGTAGATAGTAAGTGCTCAGTAAATATGAGGTAGTATGCTAATGAACTTTAATATAGAAAAGATATCTTTCAAAAAAAAAAAAAAAAAAGAAAAGATATCTTTCGAAACACAACTGATCTGCCTTGGTAGAAGAATTGGTAGCACCTGAATCCACTGCATTGCTGGTGTCTTTTCCCTGGAAAATAACCAGTTACGACACATACTAAAAACTTTGCTTTTCTAATTTTCCTTATAGTTTTCAAAGCAACTTCACGTATACTGTATTCATTTGTTTTACATAATTGACAGGAAGACAGTGGTTTATAAATACACATTTAAATTTTTTTCTGAATATAAAACTCACAAGATGCTCATTGAAGATACTTTATTTTTTTTTAAGATTTTATTTATTTATTCATGAGAGACACACAGAGAGAGGCAGAGACACAGGCAGAGGGAGAAGCAAGCTCCCTGCATGGAGTTCCCCATCAGGCTCCCTGCATGGAGCTTGCTTCTCCCTCTGCCTGTGTCTCTGCCTCTCTCTCTGTGTCTCTCATGAATAAATAAATAAAATCTTTTTAAAAAATTTAAAAAAAATAAAAAGTGAAAAAACTTATGGGATACCTGGGTGGCTCAGTTAAACATCTGACTCTTGATTTCAGCTGAGGTCAAGATCTCAGGTCGGATTGAGCTCTGCCCTGGGCGTGGAGCCTGCTTAAGGTTTTCCCTCTCCCTCTGCCTGCAGCTACCCTCAAACATGCTCCTGCTTTCTCTCTTAAAAAAAAAAAAAAAAAAAAGTGGGCAGCCCAGGTGGTTCAGCGGTTTAATGCCACCTTCGGCCCAGGGCCTGATCCTGGAGACCTGGGATCGAGTCCTACGTCGGGCTCCCTGCATGGAGCCTGCTTCTCCCTCTGCCTGTGTCTCTGTCTCAGTCTCTGTCTCTCTCTCTCTCTCTCTCTCTGTGTCTCTCATGAATAAATAAAAATCTTTTTTAAAAAAAGTGAAAAAATTTATAATCCTAACACCAAAAAAAAAGCACTCACATATTGCTTTTTCCCAAAAAAACTTTTATCCTGTGACTTTAAGAATCAAAGTTGTAATTTGACTTTGTATGCAAATTTGTGTCCTGGTTCTTAAACTGAAAGTAATAAAAAGGCCTTATCCTGTCCGGATCAGTCACAGAAGGGAGTTCTTTCCAACAAAAACACATATAAGGTAGGACTTCCTCGATGTCACTGAAGCATTTGGTGATGGGAGAAAATCGAAGCAGTTTCAATGAGAACTTCAAGGAAAGTTAGAACAGTGTAAAATTGGTTCTGGACGTTTTTTGTTTTCATGATTGTGGCTTCCTTCACAGTCTCTACAGATGGTAAAGGGATAACAACCCTTCTCTTGTTTGCCTTTCCTTAGCCTTCTGTGTTAACAGTCCGTTAATATCCGTTCTCTCCTAATTTGATATAAATGGGGTTATCAATTTGGCTATGGTGGCTCTTCTAAAGACTACATTTCCCAGACTCCTTTGCATTTGATGAGGCATTGAGACCACATTCTAGCCAATAGGGTGTGTGTTAAACTAATGCCTGTGACTTCTAGATTGTGGTCCTAAAAGAGAGTGTTTCCTTTTCTTCCACCCTCATACTTTCTTTTTTCTTCAAGATTTATTCATTTATTCATGAGAGACACACACAGAGAGAGGCAGAGACACAGGAAGAGGGAGAAGCTGGCTCCATGCAGGGAGCCTGATGGGGGACTCGATCCTGGGTCTCCAGGATCAAGCCCTGAGCTGAAGGCAGGAAAGGCCGACTCTCAACCAATGAGACACCCAGGCATCCCTTCCCCTCATACTGTTTGATTAGAATATGGGAACCAGAACAGTCATCTTGGCCTATGAGATGGAAGCGGTGTCTAGGATGGCACAACCACAGAAGGAAGCTGGGTTTCTGGTTCTGGCAGTTCCAGATAACATGCCTGGGTTTCTTTGCAAGAAAATCAGACTTCCATCCAGTTAAATAAATGTTTCTCTGCTAAAGAAGCCAAACCTAAATCCTAACAACCCATCTTCTGGCAAGTTTATACTCAGTTCTCATGGACTTTATGCTCACTCTGATCTTCGATCCACTGGCCTGGTGTCTTTGTGAATGCCTTATCATACAAGGGAGTCTGATGCCCATCCCTGCTGCCAACTCCTCCACCCAAGCCTGTCTGCTCTCATCCTCATCCAGGTGCTGGGCATGGACTACCTTTCCTTCTACCCTAGTCCCTCCCTAACTCTATTATGTATAAGAGTCTACTAAACATTTTTATTAAAAGTGATTAAAAACCTTGGGGGCACCTGAGTGATGCAGTCGGTTAAATGTCCCACTACAGCTCAGGTCGTGATCCCAGGGTCACAGGATCATGCCTTGAGTTGGGCTCTCCACTCAGCAGGGAGTCTGCTTGTCCCCCTCCTTCTGCCTCTTCCCCTGCTCAAGCTCTCTCTCTCAAATAATAAAACATTTTTTAAAAAAGATTTATTTATAAAAAAGATTTATTTATTTATTCATGAAAGACACACAGAAAGAGAGACAGAGACATAGGCAGAGGGAGAAGCAGGCTCCCCTCAGGGAGCCCAGTGTGGGACTTGATCCCGGGTCCCAGGATCGCACCCTGAGCCAAAGGCAGACAGTCAACTGCTGAGCTACTCAGGAGTCCCGTCAAATAAATAAAATATTTTTTAAATGATTAAAAACCTTTAAAAAAACCAATATTTTAGTGGTGGAAAAAATTCCATTCTATAATTTTTAAATCAATCACTGTTATTGGGTACTGTTTATCATTACAGAGACTACCAAGCCATGGTAGAAAGGAAATGGGCAGCAAGAGAGGCAGGCATGACTTTGACTTCCAGTCTTAACCACTCACCACCTGTGTGATTTGGGGCAAAGAATTTCTCCTCTCTGGCCTTCCATTTCCTCATTTGTTTAATAAACACCGCAATACCCATCTCTCTGATTTGTCATGAAGATCAGAGACGATTACATGAGTCAGCTAGCACGACAGCACTCTCACATGGCATGTTCAACCAACAGTAGCTACAAAAGGGTGGTGGTGGGAGATCTGCTATTTCTACGTACCAGAATTTTTCTTAAATGACAGAAATCCTGAAGTGGGAGATTATTGGTTCACAGGATAAAATGCTTTTTAGATTCTTATTATGTACTCGATAGGACTTATTACTGACATTTTTCAAATTAAGAAGCCAAGGCTCAGAGAAGTGAAGCAGTTCAGCTAGGGCGTTAGCCCTCACAAATGGTAGAGACCAGATTAAGCCCATATTTTCTAACTTTTGGTCTTGGACAATTTCTAACAAATGTCATAGACTTGGAACCCTAATATTGGCAGTTTGAGAAACTGAATTAAAACCCTCTGTCAAGGGGATCCCTGGGTGGCTCAGCGGTTTAGTGCCTGCCTTCAGCCCAGGGAGTGATCCTGGGGACCGGGGATCGAGTCCCACATCGGGCTCCTGCATGGAGCCTGTTCCTCCCTCTGCCTGTGTCTCTGCCTCTCTCTGTGTGTGTGTCTCTCATGAATAAATAAAATAAAATCTTAAAAAAAAACATTAAAAAAAACTCTGTGAAAATCAGTTGTATAATCTCATTAGACATTACAATATCATTGTTCATTCTGACTTGTCCTTCCCTCAGTAAACTTTCATGGGCATGCAGTAAGGGAGAGGATGTGGTAACAAGTCATCAACGTTGGTCAGGGAATCAGGAATTCTTACCTGCCTTGTCATCTACTCCTTATGTTATCTTGGCAGAACAGTCAATATATTGGGGTGACAACTTACCTGTAAAATGAGAACCCTGGATGATTACAGAAGGTCACTTCTTGCTTAAAGTTCTATCATTAAGTAGAATGATGAGGACACATCTGGGTAATCAAGCCTGAAATGGTCTTCCCAGACACCTCTTACTAAATATTATGCCACAGCTGAATTAATGGTTGCAAACATACATACATTTGTGCACACTTTCTTTCAAAATATCTTCAGATATGAAAAGAACGACTCATGTGCATATCCCATGAATGTTCAATAGAAGGGGGCACTGAGAATTTGAAGTTGGGTCTACTCAACTTCCCACTCAGTTTAACAAAAGCATGTATTTGTGTGGTTAAAGATTAGAAATGAGGTGTCTGGGTGGCATGGTCCAGTAAGTGTCCTTTCCTCGGTTGCAGTTCAGGTCATGATCTCAGGGTCTGTGCAGAGTCTGCTTGAGATTCTCTCTCCCTGTCCCTCTGCCCCTCCCACTTGTCCTTTCTATCTGTATCTCTAAAATAAATAAATAAATAAATAAATAAATAAATAAATAAATATTTTAAAAAAGATTAGAAGAAAAATGAAAATATGAAAGCTGTGGGATTTGGTAGAAGTCATAAGAGTAGAATTTTTCTTTTCTTTAAATTACCCTCAATGTTGTTTATGCAATGCCAACAACAACCATAATAATTCTTCCTAAGATGCTGGTGGTAACTTCTGGCTTTGAGAACTTTTCTGTGAGGACTTTAAAAAAGTAAAGTCTGGGGAATACCTGGGTGGCTCAGTGGTTTGGCGCCTGCCTTTGGCCCAGGGCGCGATCCTGGAGTCCCGGGATCGAGTCCCGCGTCAGGCTCCTGGCATGGAGCCTGCTCCTCCCTCCTCCTGTGTCTCTGCCTCTCTCTCTCTCTCTGTGTCTATCATAAATAAATAAATAAATAAATAAATAAATAAATAAATAAATCTTTAAAAAAATAAAAAAGTAAAGTCTTTAAAAATTTTTTTAAATCTATTTGATACAGAGAGAGAAAGCACGTACAAGCAGGGGGAGCAGCAGAAGGAGAGGTGGGGGCGAGAGAAGTGGGCTCCCCACTGAGCAGGGAGCCTGACATGGGGCTCAATCCCAGGACCCTGGGATCATGACCTGAGCTAAAGGCAGATGGTTAACAGACTGAGCCATTCAGGCATCCTTTAAAAAGCAGAATCTTATTCTCTTTTTTTAAAAAATATTTTTGAAATTCTGATTATTTTGAGTCTGAGTGGGTAAATGTAATAGATATGGGAGCCTTCATGGTGGGTCTCTGAAATTGGCCAGGATCTACAGTTGGGAACATTTCTGCACACAGTGTACTTAAACAATTTGCTGCATAAACATGTTTTTGAGATGTAGCAGCAAGGGAGCATCTGAGCCTTCTGTTTTGAGGAGATACCCACTTATTCCAACACTTCCCTCATTCTAATCTCATTCTCTCTCTCTGCAATCCCCTGACATTAGATGCAGTTAGTGTCAGCTGCTCTCCCTGCCCAGCCTCTGCTCTGTGATTCTGAAAGCACAGGGTAGCTTTTACATCTGTGGTTCTCAGCCAGGGGTGGCTGGCCCCTCCCGTCCCAGCCCAAGGGATATTTATCAACATCTGGAGACATTCTGAGTTGTCATAAACAATGCACAGGACAGCTCCCCACAGGAAAGAATGATCCAGCTCCAAAATGTCAGTGCTGAGGTTGAGACACTGTGATTTAGGGGTAAGAGAAGTGAAGATAGGATGTGAGCTTCTGGCCCTAGTCCCCTGTGGCAGGCTGTCATTTGCAAAGGGCACAGGAAGTAAGCAAAGGGTCATGAGCAAGTCCTGCAGTTTCACCCAAGTGACATCATCAGCTCCCAGAAACCTTTCCTGAACCTTTCCCCAGACCTCGCTAGAGTGTGCTCCCCGGTGGACACAGGGAGCTGGACCTTGCCCGGTAAAAGTGCCTGTGACATACATTCCTGCTTCTTCATGCCAGTCGCTCTTTCTCGAACACCGGTTTCTCACCGTGGCGAGCTTCCTGCAAAACCAGTTTCTCAAGCTGGGCAGCACAGCCCTGCCCCTTCAAAATCTCCCTTCCTTGACCCTGTGAACTCAATGGCCCCGGAGGGCATGCAGGCAGGTCTAGCACTAGGTGAGTGGAAATCAGCTGAGAGAAGCTATCAGAAATGCTCATAAAACAATCAAGCCATAATGAGGAAGTGCAACGAAAACTGGCATAAACCCCACCCAAAGGACTGCGAGGACACCACCACCACCACCACCGTTCCATGAGTTCACTCTTGATAGCTGGCTTGTCTCTCAGAGAAAGGAAAGATGAAGAGAAAGTAGAGACCATGGGATCAGAGAAGAAAGGGCTCACGGCCTGGATAAAATAATGTCCATGTCTCAAAAACTGAGAAAGGGAACTGATTACCTGACCACTGCTTGGTGAAAGTGCTTCTTACACCATCTGGCTGGTTTTTTTTTTTTTGTTTGTTTTTTTTTTTTAGTAAACTGTACACCCAACGTGGAGCTCAAACTCCCCACCCTGAGGTCAAGAGTCACGTGTCTTCCGATTGAACCAGCCAGGAGCCCCACCAGCTGGCTCCTTTCACTTTAATTTTGTATTTACTAAATAACTCTGACCTCGGTGTGTTTTGTTATTTTTGTTTGTTTTTGAGGTCTTGCTTTTCAGTTGACCAGATAAAATGAAGACATGACTGCTTTTGTTGCAAATTAATAAATGAAGACTTTGATTTTGAGTCCCGCCCACTCACCCTTGGGAGAGTCTGAACTGCAGGAGCAGCAGTGCTGGGACTTCGGGAAACAGAGCTGGAGGCCTCTGGCTTTGCTCATGGCAACCAGAGGAGTGGTCATCTTGCTTCTGGGGCAAGTCCTTCAGTCTTAAGGTATTAAGAATGCCTTTCAGCTGAGTGGTTCTCTGTGCACAGATTGGCACAAAGCCTGATGCCAAGGCCCTTGTCAGTCCCTAGTGGCTGACAGCATAGTGTAGGGAAGATAGAAAATAAAGCCTGTGTACCGCCAGGTCATTTGGCTCTTCCTCTTCCATGGAAGGATTTTGCACACCCATCAGTCCGGCTGAGCACATAATCTTATTAATGAACCAAGACAAAAGGAAAAGCAAGGAAAAAGGAGAGGCTTTTACATCCAGAGGACTGAAACAGATGGGTGAACCTGAGCAGGTCAGTAGGCAGGAGAGGTTTTTCTAATGTAGAACTCGGTGGAATCTTGTGAGCAGTTGGCAAGGTGAGAGTGGTTAACCGAGCAGGGACCAGGTGAGGCATTCTCTCTCCGGGTTGTGCAGGGAAATGCCCCCTGATATTCTGAGACATTCTGAGCCCCAGGACCCCTGGTCCCTCCGCTGATAGTTTAGGCCTTCTTCCAGCTGCTCCGACCATCAACTTCTGGAACTTCTGTAGTTTCAGACCTCCTGCTCCAGACTTTGACTTTGCCCGGTGGATAGAGCCTGCTCAGATCTGGGTCTGCTTCTCTTGTCTGGATTCCCTACTTGGCTTAATCACACCCAGACCTGCCTGGACAGCTTGAAGGGAGTCAGTGTACAGGTTCTAGCAGAGGTAAATGACTGAATGTCACATTCCTTCCAGCAGGTGCTTAATCTGAGCTCAATGCAACAAAGACTGAGCTGTGTTGGGAGGAAAATACAACCTGTACTGTGACACGCACACCTGAAGGCCGCTGGAAGCCCTGAGGGGGACACGTGATAACTGTGAAGCCAGGGAGGGGTGCTTGTGGTGAAGGCTCTCCATGAAATCGCATAGGAATATGCATGATGCCACAAAAATGTTTCTCAGAGCCCACGCTGTCACAAGTACCTGGGGTCCTAGTTCTGCTGAATCACGACATTGGAGGCTAGAATCCAGGAACCTGACCGTGAACCAAGTTTCCTTGGGGTTCTTATGGACTCTAAAGAGTGAGCACCATGGTGGAAAGGATGGTAAGCTTAGGACAGAACCGTGTAGCAAGGAGCTGCATCAGATTTGTGGGGTCATTGGTGGATCTTTCTTACCTCACGCTTTTTGCTGCTGTCATTTTGCCTTTACAGTGAGAAGTAAACTATTTTATTTTTCTTGTAAAATAAGAAAAATAAGATACATAAACACAGAAACAAATAAAACAGATAAAAAAATTTAAACATGTAAATAGGGGTATGTGGGTGGCTCAGTGATTGAGCATCTGCCTTCAGCTCAGAGTGTGATCATGGGGTCCTGGGATCGAGTCCTGCATCAGACTCCCTTCCTCTGCCTATCTCTCTCTCTTTCTCTCTCTCTCTCATTGTGTGCTTCTCATGAATAAATATAAAAAACCTTTAAAAAATATAAATAAAAAGGAGGAAGGAGGAGTTGGATGGAGAAGGACCCGGACACAGGGGTGTGGGCAGGCAGCCTTGATGAAGACAGGTCCTGCCCTGGGCAGCTATAGAAGGAGAGGAACCTTAGATCCAGACTTAGAACACTTGGGTTGGATGCTGGTTCTGCACTACCAGCCATGAACTCGGGGTAGGATGCTGAGTCTCAGATTTTTGTGAACCCCAAATTCAATTATGTGCTGACATCATGCCATCCCTGTTCTCAGCACTTTACCTGTATTATCTCATCCAATCATCAAAGAAAAAGGCTGGGATAGGTACAGTTATCATCCCAGCTAGCAGATGAGGAAAATGAGAGACAGAAAGTAAGTTTCCCAAAGATGCTCAGCTGGGAAGTGACAGAGCTGGGAAGTAAGTGTGACCGTGCTTTGGGAAGCTTACAGCTCTACCTGACATGAGGCAGCTATTTTGTTTTGGCTTTTTCCTTAGTGGCAGAGTAATTCCCTTTAATCCAAAGGAAACCTTTACCTCGTCTCTATGCTCTTGTCCACTCTGTTGCCAAAGGGTCGTTTTCTCTGAGATCAGCACCACCTAAGACAGACTCCAAACTGGCTCTGCGGGCAAAATACCAGCCCTTCTGTGACACATTAAGTGTTGTCACAGGGAAGCCCAGCAGAAGCCAGCATCCTCACACCACATCTGCCCTGTGACTCAAGGTGTGGACTGTATCAGCACCCCTGGGCTCTAGGCCTGGGCCTGCCACCTGCCGGCTGCAGGGCTTCGGGCAACTCACTTCACCCACTGGCTTCAGTCTGCCTGCTATGCTGGCTGTGCTTGTGGATCACTGGGTTTTTTAAAAGCCCTGCGGGTGATTCCACTGTGCAGCCAGCATTGAGACTCTCTCCAAACTTTGCATTCCTTATATGTAAAATGGGAGTAGCCACTTATAACACAAACTTATTTCTTGAGCACCTGTTAGGCATTTTCTCACATATCGATCCGAAAAGACCCAGGAATGCAGCACCACTTCTCCTCTGTTTCATGCTGTTTGTCATCAGTGGCAGAACCGAGACCCAAACCCAAGTGTTCAGACACCAGCACAATTCTCTCCATGCCTGACATCTCTCTAGCAATATATGTTTTTCCCAGTTGTTCCAAGGATCAGCCAAGAAATTCCCAGTACTATGCTTGGTACCTAAGGTGATAAATGTAAAATGCTTAATTATTCACTTGACAGAGATTTATTTTAACCTACATCTTCCCAGAGGTCTTGGAGTGCTCACGTTATTTATTTATTTTTTTTAAGGTCAAGGCAACGTGTTCCTCATCAGTGATTACTGGATGCCTAAAATTCAAAATTGGGGACTTAACTGCCAATTCTGGATTTTTCAGGTCAACTTTGCTCAGCCACAGTCTGCCTCGGGTGATCCTCTGGGGCCACTACAACACTGTCCATTTCCTGGACACTAGCCTTCCAGCCAGGGTGGGGGCGCTGGGAAGTGGTGGTGACGCAAGGCAGCCTGGGCTGTATCCCCTTTGTCTGCATGGAGCTCATTTCAGGAAATCTTGGCCTGTTGTCCTTGGTTATCTAGGTATCTGGGATGACTTCCTGAAGCAGTCCAGAAATCTGGGGCTAAGGTCTTGCATGGCCTGTCAGCCCAGTGGGCCAGCGAAGGGCTATGAACCATCCAGGTGACTGTATCACAAGGTGGTGTGTAAAGGGCATAATATGTCCATCCTAGTGTCTTCCCTGAAACACCCTCACCTACCCCCTGCCCACTTGACCTGTGTGCATCAGAATCACCTGCAGGGCTTGTGAAAGCACCCATTTGTGGCCTCATGCCCAGAGTCTGATTGAGTATAGCTGTGCATTTGGAATTCCTCGGTTACTGCTGCTGCTGATCCAAGGACCACACTTTGAGAACCACCGAGCTAGAGAGACAGTTGTCGTGATTGTCTGGCTTTGTGAGGCCACCTCTTAGAGATTCCGACAATAGCTCTGAGGCAACTTCCTGATGGAGTTTTGTTTTGTTTTCTTTTTTTAAGATTTTTATCTGTTCATTCATGAGAGACACACAGAGAGAGGCAGAGACAGGCAGAGGGAGAAGCAGGCTGCATGCAGGGAGCCTGACATAGGACTCGATCCCAAGTCTCCAGGATCAGGCCCTGGGCTGAAAGTAGGCTCAACCACTGAGCCATCTAGGTGCTCCTCCTGATGGAGTTTTAATTCCACTGCAACCTCATGCCTTGACTGGCCCAGGAGCTCCTCTTCCCCTTGGTCACACTGAGGCCAGAAGCCCCAGGGGGAGGCATAGGAGGCAATGATGTTGGGCAGATGAGAACCAGGAGTTTAGGAACTCCGATGTATTGGGTCAGGTGATACCCAAGGCTGCATGGGGATGTTCTGTGGCTAAGAAAGTCCTATGTGCTAGTAGTCACAGTGATATCAAAATCCAAGGAGAAGTGCAGAGCTCAAACACTGAGAAAGTCTTACAAATAGTGGCAGACAAGGTCCGGGGGACTACATAGTTAGTGATTGCGACACTGATGAATGGGGATACCACCATCAAAGCTGATCCTCGAGCAGAAGGACGGGATATTCTGCATGCTTTATGCTTTGGGTGCAAGGGCAGCAGAGAGGCAAGCATTGCCTTGTGCTCATAGGGGAAGAAGTAAAAATGAAGGCAGAGTTAGGAGAACAGGGGTGTGCTGTGCTCCTGACTGGGGCTGAGGCAGAGGAGCCCAGAGTCCCAGGAAGGAACTCTGGCAGAGCCATGTCAAAGTATCCATGTATGGACACATACTTGTTGCTGTGGGAAGCCTCAAAAGAATTTCTCACATGATGCTTAGTGATGTAAGAAATTGATCTTGAGAAAAGCATTTTGGTAGAAAAGTCTGACGTCGATGGCTTTTGTGCAGGGTAGACAATTAGCGTTCAGCTCTCTCTTGGATTGATCTAGAACTGGCCACTCCTTTGTATTTTGCTGGTTCTGCCTCAACCCCAGAAGCATCACCTTCATTCAATAGCAAGGTATTCTGCAAAATGATTAAGAGCAAGCAACAGGGCAAAGCTGAGGTCACGAGTGGTTAACTGTCTCCCTGTAGATACAGGGAAATGCTGGCAGAGCCCTGAGCCTCTCCTGAGCTCTTCCATTAATCACTCAGGCTCTCCTTGACATTTCCAGACCGAATGAGGACACCCCACCTTAAATGAGGAAAGAATGCAACCTAGCCTAGGAGCTACCATTTTTTCTTAAGAAAATGCTGCACACTGCTTCATCACAATAAAAAATATATATATACATATATATATATATATATTTTTTTTCAGCTAACTGCCTTTCAGCTGGTAAATTGTCCTTTTGGGAGCATGTTAGCATCATTAGACTGACTCGGGCCCCAGAGGCTCTGGTATCGGGGTCAGAGGAGGCTCACCCCTTGCCCGAGAGCCTCTAACAGAACCCCAGGATCTGGATGCTTAGCTCTCTCCACTGGTGTGCATGCTTTGGTGTCGTCTCTCATGCATATTTTCTTCCTGGTGGAGTTTTAATTCCACTGCAAACCATATTGGCTAAAATACGGTGCAGTGATAGATAGGAAGCCCGAAGATGCGTTAGTGCACGAATGGAACAGCAACTGAAAGAACCCCAGTGTGGTGACAGACAGTTACAAATGAGCGAGGCTGAGAAAGTCTCCCCAGGCCCATAATAGCTTCCACATTGTACTTGTACTAAAAGGGGCTTGGAACAGAATGAGAGAGACGGGGAGTTTGATGATAATGCTCCACACGTCTCCTCGGAGGGAGCTTGGAAAGCGTTTCTCCTAAGTCAAAAAAAGGTCCGCAAAGTGGAATTCAGTGCATTCGCCAGGTTAAGTATTCACGCGGGGGTCGTTTTGAGAACGTTCTCAGACCAAGCAGACATTACTGCTGTCACCAGCCAACCCGGACAGCCCTCTATCCATTTTTGGCTACATTTTGATGACAAGATGAAATCGAAACATCCCTGGTACGCAGTGGTTTCAGCCACATAGATGCTTGTTGGCATTTGTTTTGTGGATGTCTTTCTTTTCAACCGGGGCCTTAAATCTGTAAGGCCTACAGGACTTTTGTGGACAGCAACAAAAACAAACAAAAGAAGAACAATACTGGAGTTAGCCAGGACATCTGGTCCAATCTAATGTCTGAGAGGTACAGACATTTGGGGGCCTGGTCTTGTATGTTTCTTTATAATCCCCGGAACATCCCACACGGCTGAGTTAACACTCTCTCAAAATGTGGGCGAATCACTTTTAATGACATAGGAGGCTTTTCCTGAAGACTTTAGCATAAAGGACGAAGGCAAGGGCCACCTCCTCTGAATATTTTCATGGAAAGTTATTCCATCTCATGAAGGAAGCGCTGGAGAAAGTGCATGAAACTCTATCCTGCGGGGTCTGAGTCACTGTTTCTGTTGGGAAGCTGACTTGGTCTTCCTCCGAAGGTGGAGGTTGGGGTGGGAGAGAAGAGGCTGCCTGTGTTTTGTACCCGATCATCCCTCTCACCAGTCATCAGATTACCCAAAGGGGGTGTCAAGCAGAGTCCTGCTGATTCTGTTAGGGTGTCCCATGGTGGTTTCTCCCTGCTTCCAGTCCATGCCGCCACTTGCCACACTGCTGACAGCTCTGCCCATATGACCTCTGGTGGGACTTTGGTTTGCTTCCCAAAGGAGACAGGCCAGAGGATCACTTCCCATGAAGCTCCAAAATGATCCCCCCCAGGTCTGATGCCGGAGTAACAGGAACATCGTGAGGGGGAGATGTATCTAGAGTATGTGAAAGCCACCTCAGGCTCCTGTCTGATCCTCTCCTCCTTAGGGAGGGAGGGCTGGGATGAGGTGACATGTAATGCACCTAAATTTCACCCGACTCCACATTGTGAAACCTGTGTGGTGTAACGCAATGCAGAGATTCTGGAAGGATGAGGGCTTTCATGCTTCATGCTGGTACGTGGCGTGACATCTTTCATACACCTCTGCCTGGGGTGACCACTAACTCTGCTCCATCCCCAAAATCATCCCTGGCCCCCTGGACATGTCATACAGGCTCACCTTGGCAGGAGGGGAGGACATCGCCCTGTCACTCCCCCACCCATCCGCCAACCTGGACAGCACCTTCTCTCTTCCGAGATAAGAGAACATGGTCTTCCCTCTGTGGAAATAAATGAAGATCAACCAAATGAGAAAAGCAGAGGCTACTTATTCAGAGATGCTGGAACAAGGGAGTTGGACACCATCACTTGGGGTAGGCAGAGACTGGGAAGCAAGCAGAGGATCCCTGGGAGGGCTTCACAGAGGGAAGCCACAGAGGGAAGGCCCTAGGGGTGCCCTGATTGGAGGCTGCTGGCCCAGGGAGGCTGGAGGTGGGCTAACTACAATCAGGGTGTCCTAGGTGATGGATTAGGCTACATATTTGGTTTTCTCTGATCGATGCTAAGTTGAAACCGGGTCCAAAATTAGGGAAGCTTGCAGCTCTTTGTCAGGTCGTGGCCATGTTTTGCCCAACTGCTCAAGTGGTTGTTGTCTAGCTCTCTGGTCTGGGTGCAGAGGTAGGGTGGTCTGACCGCCTGTAGAACCGACTCGTACTGCAGGCTGGCTTCTGAGCCCTCCATAAATGTCCCGAGATGCCTCTCTCTGCTGATGCACTCACATGCTTACATGCCCAGCCTTAAAATAACTTCTCCCTTAATCAATCTTTCCTCAGCCCTCAACTTCTCCTTCTAAAACTCCATCTTAAAGTGGGAGATCTTGGTGGACGCCTGCAAAAAGCGAACCGATCGAGGTGTGAGTATAGCTGCAGAGCCTTCCCAGATGACTCTGCGTCTCTAAAGAAGATGCTGGTTAAAGATAATGTAGCTCCAGTTTATGCAAGTTCTGGGGTGTGATTCAGAGAAAAGATCCACAGCAATCCCAGAGAGGAGTATCTTGAAGCAGGTAATTATGTCTTACGCTGCGGGAGGGCCTCTCTAATTGTTGAGAGGACAGCCACACCCCAGGGCAGGGCCCCAAACCAGGAGTGAACAGGAATGTGATGCCATCCTGGAGTGATGTAATTCAGAGGACTGTCACCATGCTGGATTTTCCCCTGACCTCTGGGGTTGGAGATGGAATTTGTCCATATGGAGTATCAGCAGCTCTCTCAGGTCACTTAGGAAATTCTGTCCCCATAGCTTAGGGTTCAAAATTCTGAGGTTCATGGAGTACATTCTGCCCACAGTTAAAAGCCCACAAGGGGGAAAAGCAGTGGCTGGAAATCTGGGAGAGAAGTTACCTCTAGAGGGCTGGTCAGGACCCCGCTTGCTGTGTCAATAGACAGGATTTTGTGTGTCCCCATGTGTCCTTGATGTGAAAATCATGTTGGACAAAGTGCGGGGAATAGAATTAAAAACAAAATTGACTCCCGACCCCCAAACCTCTCCACAAAGGTAGATGAGAAAGAAAACAGGTTTATCACTGAACAACACTTTTTAAAAAAGATTTTATTTATCCATTCATGAGAAACACAGAGAGAGAGAGAGACAGAGGGAGAAGCAGGCTCCATGAAGGGAGCCCGATGCGGGGCTCGATCCTGGGACCCCAGGATCACGCCCTGAGCTGAAGGCAGATGCTCAACCGCTGAACCACCCAGGCGTCCCTGTTACTGAACAACATTAAACCAGAATGCGATGAGCATCTCAGGCAACCAGCTAGAAGGGTTGCAAAGGCAGAAAGCGTCTCTCTTAGGGAGCTAAGTGGATAAATCCTTTACATTAGGCAAGTTTCACAATGTGGAGTCAGGTGAAATTTAGGTGCATCTCCCCCTGGGGACACTGGGAGGTGGGGTGTTACCTTCCTCCATGATGATACATGGAGAGATGACCCCCAGGTCTCTAAGGACACAATCCTGAGTTGTCAGATTGGCAAGTGGCTTGTGTGGCCAATAAAAAAGATTTGTGAGCATTTGAGAAGGATGGAGAAAGGACTTCTGACAGAGCAGGGGAAGGTGGGGGAGTTTTCTTCCCCTTCCTTCCAACTGGGAGAATTAGGCTTCTTATTTTTAATTTATATTTGCCCCGACAAAGCCCCCCCCTGCCACCAAAGTCAGGGAGTCGGGAGCTGGTGCAGGGGACTGAGCCAGAACCCTGTAGCCATCAAGCCGTGGGATGGCGCGGGGTGGGGGGCAGGCCCCGTTCAGATGAGTTTTGTCTTCCCTGGGCCGCCAGCAGCCACCGGGGGACCAGGGCTCCGCATTCCTGGCTGGAGACACCCTCCGGGCCAGGGGCGCAGGTGTAGGGGCTCCGGCCCCCTTTTCTTCTCCCCACACAGCCCAACCCCCTCCCTGCCCCCTCCCGCTTACACTCTCACGTTGTTATCTCTGATCTTGATGCACAAGATAAGGTTTCGATATCGGAAAAATAAGAGCAAAAAGGAGCCCTTCCGCCCACAATTGAAGAGCCCGGAGGGCTGCGGGCACGCGGAGCTCCACCTGCCCGGCCTCGCGGGCCTTACCCCTACCGCCTGCACGCGCGAGCTCACGCGCACACATGCACCACACACACACACACCGCTCATACGCACCACACACCACACCACCACACCACACACACATCACACACACCACACACATGCACACCCCATCACACACGCACACACACACCACACACATGCACACCCCCTACACACACACCACACACATCACGCACACACCCCCCCCACACACACACCATGCACACACACACACACTATGCACACACGCACACACACACCAGACACATACCACGCACACCACACGCACATACACACACACACCACACACACCATGCACACATACACACACATATCACACACACACGTGCACACACACACGAATTCAGTTTCTGAGACATTCCCTAGGAGGCCCAGGCACCTACCATGGGTTTTAGCAAAGCCCTCAGAGGTTGAAAAATATCTTAATTAAACCATCAGGTCAAACCCTCTGCCTCCAGACAGGTCCTGACCTAACGTCCTTAGGGCAGATAACTGCGGATCTGATCTTAAATAAGACGCTGATACTGCTACAGCCTCCTGCGCCTTCCTTTGTTGGCTCATCCGCCTCTTCAACGAAAATGGATGGGTGGCCAGCTTTGTGCCGGGTGTTGCTCCCGCGTGACAGGGACACAGGACAGATTGTGCCCCTGCCCGTCCCTCCAGCGAAAGCAAAGGGTCAGGCTGTGGGGTCCGCGCCCTGCATCCCCCCAGAGGACTGAGCCCAGCTGTGTCGCCTGGCATGGGGTCTGAACCCTGTTGTTCCTCACCTTGCTACCGGGAACCCCGGCTTGGCTGCCTGTCCCTGGTAAAGCCAATACTCAAGGGATGAGTTTTGTTTTTTAATTTATTCATGAGAGACACAGAGACACAGGCCAAGGGAGAAGCAGGCTCCGTGCGGGGAGCCCCATGTGAGACTCGATCCCCGGGCCCTGGGATCACGCCCTGAGCAGAAGGCAGCTGCTCAACCACTGAGCCACCCAGGCACCCAAAGCGACAGGTTTTGGTTGGAAAGGAATATGAGCTTTATTCAGGAGGCCGGCCACTTGGGCGAAAAGGTAGACTCTTGTCCAAAAACCAACTCTGAGGTTTCTGCCTGGCCTGATGATTTTTAAAGGAATTTTAGGGCAGTTAATCAGTAAAGGGGAAGCACCGTGGTCTATATAACACTGGATTGTGTGCAGACCCAGTGGTGCCAGCGGTGGTGTATTGGTGCCTGGGGGCAGGGGAGGGGAGGTTGTGCAAGACGGCTGGGTTCTGAGTCTTTCTAGGAAACAATGCATGATCTAGAGATAAAAAAAGGTTTAGTGAATTCCTCACTCGGGCTAAAGCTGCTTGCTAAAACTTAAAGACTACTAAGTTGGTGGAAGGGCCTACATGGTGGCCTCAACTTTCCCAAAACACGTCCAGCAGAAAGACCAGGAAACCTTTCTCGAAAAATACCTGGTAGCAGATAAGGCTGCAAGGACGCTTAGTTGTGGGCTCAGCTTTTGGCCCAAATCCATGATGCAGCTGCGCAGCCAGGTGTGCCCGTGCAAGGTCAGGGAGCCAACTTCTTCGTCTTTTCGGGCATGCCTTCCCACTCCACCCCTACCCGAGCACCTAGGTCACCATGAACTCTGATCAGTGTAGCAATGCCAGTGTGACAGGAATGCTGTTTGCATTTATCCTTATATCAGAGTACTTACTTTCAATATGAACAAACATCGATGTATAATAAAAAACTCTCAGGAAGCATGTTTGAGAGCATGGCACAGGTCTTAGTTTGCAAGATTGCTTCAATGAACTTGCATTATAACCACTGATCAGTCTTTAAGTTAAATAAAGAATAGATAAAGCTTCACCTTTGTCACTTGCCACTGGAGGGGAAGAGAAGCTTCATAATGTGGAGACTATAGAGGCCACTTTTAGGCAACCAGCTTGGATAATGGAAATCTGAGTAAGATAGGAAGGCTCCCTGGAACGGCCTTCAACCTCTGGCTGAATACAAACACGTCCATTAGATGACCCACCTCAAAATATGCATAAGCCCTGGCTAACAAATGGGTTTCTTACACCAGGACCCAGGTACCAAATAGTGAAAATTTCTTAGGATCCCTTCCCTCTTCACCTTCCCCCTTAAATACAACTGCCCCCCTCCCCCCACCACCACCTTGGAGCAGATAACCTCTCTCTGTTGCTGTCCTGCCCATACTCCCTTGTGGTGTAGACAACAAAGTTTGATCTCCTTTGTTCTGCCTTGGGTGAATTCTTTCATTGCCCTTGCCCCCTGGCCTCCATCTGATTGGGTCACCTCATATTTGGTGGCTGCCCCATCTAATTGGGAGACCCCCCAGCGACAACATTTGCAATGTCGGTCCTTGCCCTTGCGAGGCTAAGCCCAAAAAAATCTCACTTCCCTACTGAGTTCAGGTGACAGCGAGTGACCAATATCATAAAGTGGTTTAGTGATCACAAGAGAAATCATCTGTATACTGAAATGTTCAATTAAAAATTGACTTCTGGGACACCAGTATGGCTCAGTTGGTTGAGTCTTTGCCTTGGGTTCATGGTCCTGGGATTGAGCCCCGCGTGGGGAATCCCTGCTTGATGGGGAGTCTGCTTCTCCCTCTGCCCCTCCACCCTAGTTGTGCTCTCAATCTGTTTCTCTCTTTCAAACAAATAAAATCTTTAAAAATAAAATAAAACAAACATTCAATGCACCTGTAGTCACAGATGACCCCCCTTTAAGCTGAATCTACACAGTTCTGAATGACTGGTCTATGGGTTGGGGTGGGTGGTGAATGAAGGACAGTGAAGGCAAAAATTAAAGGTAACCAAAACAGCTCAAGGAGTTGTGAGCTCAAGAGCTTGTATGTGATAACATGGATCTCCCTATACTGACGCCCCCTTCCTTCTCAGGAAAGGATGTTTGCGTTTCTTTTTTGAGAACAACACCCAGTTTGGTATGAGCATTTTAGCACCTGAACTCCCATCTTGTCCCCACTCTGAGTTCTTTTGTCCAAAAGCCTTGGTTTCTCCAGGACTGGGATAGCCTGCTCTTGAAACTCCAAGCTTGTAGCTGCACCCCTACTGCTCATTGCCGGGTTCCATCTCCCAGAGCCTAACCCGAGACTCTACTGCATGCCCCCTCCTGCTGAGCATCAACTGTCCAGTGCGGGCTGGTTCTGCTCCTGGCCTGACCTGAGCTGATGCCCCATAACAGTGGCACAGCTGCCACACTATTAAATATAGAAATGTGCTTAATCGGAGCATTAAGAGGAAATAAACTGGAATTCAAGAAATCTTTGGAATAAATAGGTAAAGAAAGAAAAATATGTCATAGGCACAGACATTAAAAAAACAAACAAACAAAAAGCAGCTCTTGTACCAAGCCAAATAATACCTGGCTTTGAAGGGTACTGATTTTACAAGTTAACAGGGAGTGAGGACCCAGGAGGAATCATACCAAATAATGGGAGAGGGCAAGCAATATCTCACTTCATCATGATCATAAGTCTAAAACAGTGGAGATGTCCAAAAAAATGTGCCATATAATCACATGAATTGGAAATTCTTCCACATTTGTCTTTCCAAAGCACGCTTGTTAATATTTGATTTAAACATTTCCAATGCTTGGGGCTCCTGGGTGACTCAGAATATTGAGCATCCAACTCGTGATTTTGGCTCAGGTCATGATCTCAGGGTTGTGAGCTCAAGCTCCATGTTGGGCTCCACACTCAGCATAGAATCTGCTTGAGATTCTCTCTCTCCTTTTGCCCCTCCCTCTCTCTACTCTCATTCTCTCTCAAATAAATAAATAAAATCTTTTTTAAAAAAAACATTTCCAATGCTTATGTTTTCTTTTTTAAATTTTAACTTTTTATTCTGAATAAAACCCTCAGACATCAGGGAAATTATAAGACTACAATAAAGTACAAGAAACTCTATATACCCTTCACCTGAGTTCACTGATCTTAGTCATTTTTACTCATTGCTTTCTTGCTCTCATTCTCTCCTTTCTCTCCCTTCCTCTCCTTCCTCCCTCCCTCCCTCTCTCTCACTCAAAGTATCTCAAATCATCTCATAAGAACGTCGCAAAGATGTTCTCTTACCTAACTACGGTACCATTAGTCCAAGTCAGGGGATTTCATAATTTGATTCTATTATCTAGCCATTTGTCCAGTAATATCCTTTATAAGCAAATTTTCCTGGCTCAGGATCTAATCCAGGATTGTATATCACATTTAGGTGTCATGTCTTTCTTTACTTTCCTTTATTCAAGGCCAGCTCCTCCTTTTCTCCTCCTTTTTGGTCTTCAATGACATTGACATTTTGTTTTAAAGAGTACAGCTCATTTGCTTTGTACCATGTTCCTCCATTTTAGATGTGATTGTTTCTTCATGCTTACAATAAGCTTTCCTCTTGATTAGAATCAGGTGGTTCATTTGTGGCAGGGCTTCTATATCAGTAATACTGGATCGTCCTCAGTGCATCACATCAGGGGGCATGTGATGTTGCTCATCCCGTTATTGATATCACTCAGGTAAAGTAGTACCTTCCAGGTATCTCCACTACAAAGTTCCCTTTTTTCCTGTTGCAATTAATAAGTTAATCATGGTGGGACGCATGGGTAGCTCAGTGATTTGGCGCCTGCCTTTGGCCCAGGGCGTGATCCTGGAGTCCCGGGATTGAGTCCCGCATCGGGCTCCCTGCATGGAGCCTGCTTCTCTCTCTACCTAAATCTCTGTCTCTCTCTGTGTGTGTTTCTTGTGAATAACTAAATAAAATTTTTTTTAAAAAAATTGGGATCCCTGATGGCTCAGCGGTTTAGTGCCTGTCTTCAGCCCAGGGTGTGATCCTGGAGACCTGGGATCGAGTCCCAGGTGGGGCTCCCTGCATGGAGCCTGCTCCTCCCTCTGCCTGTGTCTCTCTCTGCCTCTCTCTGCCTCTCTCTCTCTCTCTGTGTGTGTCTCTCATGAAAAAAAAAAAAAAAAAAAGGTTAATCATGGGAGTATACTTTGAGATATGTAAATAGCCTGTAATTTGTTGTGTTTGTCAGGGTTCTCTGAAGAAATAAAACTGATAGGATGTACATCTCTATGTACAGGGCAGGGGAGGGGAGATTTAATTTTAAGAAGTTGGCTCAAACAAAATGGAGGTAATCGAGTCTAAAATTGGCAGGGTGGAAGGCTGAAGACAGAATTCCCACTGCTTTGGAGAACTTCAGACTTTTTCTCTTATGATCTTCAACTGGTTGGATGAGGCTCATTATGGAGGACAGTCTGCTTTAGTCAAAGTCTACAGATTTGAATGTTAATCTTATCTATAATAAGATTAATTGACGCATACAAGTAACCATCACACTCCTCACACTTTTATCCAATGGTTTAAGCATCTGATAATTTTAGCTTTGGTCAATCATTACAATGATGGTTCAAAATGCAATGTCTATAATTCCTTGTACATTTATTAACCCTTTAAAACAACCCAGAAAATTGCAGATAAAGCTGTCCTTCCACTGTTTCCCAGAGGTATGGTATATAATTATTATTTTGATGCAATGTTGCACCATCAATTCCACCTAGTTTCATTTTTTAAGTATTTAAATCTTTGCTTCATCTGGAACTTATTCTGAGTACATTGTGACATATGGAGCCAACTGAATTTTTTCCCAGATAATGACCTTATTTTCTTATCACCATTTGTTGAAAGTCCATGCTTTCTCCCAATGATTTGATATGACAGCTTCATCAAATTCTGAATTCCCATATATTTTGGGTCCATTTTAATCTTTATATTTTATTCCATTTGTCTTTTCATGGCCCATTGTCCCTGTTTTAATTATAAAGTTTCCATAATATGTTGTGCTATCTGTTGGGAGACAACTGTCTCTGGGTTTCTTGCATTTTTGCACATCTTTTGAGCTGAAGATGCCTTTGTTCTGGGCTATGTTTTAGGATATATGTATAGCAAGCAGCCTTGGAAGACAGAAATGATGTTTCCTGGAAGCAAAGGGCAGGCATTCTTCTGTACATTATAAAACATCTGGGTTGCCTAAGTTCAGGGCTTCTCCTCTGTCATACAACCCACCTGGCCCTCTTTGTGTCACCTGTGGGAATTAGGGCTTAGAAACCCACCCTTGATAATGTTGATATTGCTGACACTTCGCTTTAGTTACGTGTCTCGTGTCTTCTACTATATCATGAACCTGTGGGAAGCTAACTTGTTAGGAGGTGGGATAAAATCTCTGACCCTTCCCAGTTTGCATCACTTCATGGAGGAGTCCTTCCCTCAATGCTCCTTTTGGTTAGAGTTTTCCTGGTATTCCTGCATGTTTATTTGTCCATGTTACCCCCTAGAATTAAACTAGATTGAATTCTCAAAGTCAATCAAACAAAAAAACGTATATTTTATATGGAGCGTGTTAATTTCACAAATTTCAAGAGCATCTGTAGCTTCACTGGTGAGCATTTCTCTTTTCCGTGTTCTTATGGTCAATCTTGTAATCCAGGTCTTTATCAGTTTACACTTGAACCACAGGACTTCTTAAAATCAAATCTTGGATTTGTTTTTAAATGTTTAAATTGTTTTCATTTAGATTTAAATTTAAATCTGAATGAAAAGAAAATGCTCTTAAACCTTAGGATGAAAGCATAGTAGCCAAAACATGGCCTGTCATTAAAATAGAACACACCCCGTAGGGCTTTCCTGAAGATTAAATGAATTCATGCATGTGGGTGAAGCATGGGAAGAACTTAATATATGGTAGTGATTGTTATTATAATTATTTCTTTTTTGTAGCAGTGATCTTTCATCTCAGATGGTCAGAAAAATCCCAGTTCTAGCCATTTCCATATGTGCAAATTTGTATGGCGAGGAAGCTCAAAATAATTCTTATAATATGGAAATATGATTTATTGGGTACCTGACATGGATACATTAATTTGACTAATATGGTAATGATATCTATAAATAAAATCCTCTCCCTAAAAGTATCTTTTAATTGAAAACATTTTACATTTCTCATGGAAGCCACTGCTTCATCATTTTTACAATTTAATGAGGATGAAAGCTCTGCTTATGCAAGAAGAGATAGTAATGGATGGTTTGGTTCTGTATCAGAACCATTATGATAATTCTGAGTCCTCTGTCCTTGGAAATGTTTGGTTCATAGATTTAAACTGATTGAAGGTACAATAATCTAGTTTTTAAATGGGTTTTGGTTATTTGCTTTATTCTAAAGTATATTTTTCAATTCTTATTATTTCATTTAGATATTAAAAGTTCTGCCTTTTATGACATAATACAGTGCCTGAATGATTTCCATAACAACTTACTAGCCTAAATCTGAAACGTAAAGGAGTCCTGAGTTTTTTTTTTTTAAAGATTTTATTTATTTATTCATAGAGACACACACACAGAGAGGCAGAGATACAGGCAGAGGGAGAAGCAGGCTCCACACAGCCTGTTGTGGGACTTGATCCAGGGTCTCCAGGATCACGCCCTGGGCTGCAGGCGGCGCTAAACCGCTGTGCCACCGGGGCTGCCCAGAGTCCTGAGTTCTTAAGAACAAGCTACTGGTGGCATAGTACTAACCTTTTCCAGGGGAAGGAACAAAACCCAGGCAAGGCCAGGTGGGTCACTTGGAGCAGCCAGGTGGGGTCTGAGGCACTGGTCTCTCAGCCCCCAAACCACACCCACCCTATTCTCATGGATCCCTAAGACCCATTCCAACTGGGGAAACCAAGAAGCAAATTACCATCAGCTGGTTAACAGGGCTGAGAAAACCTGATGAGCACATTTCTTCGGAAAAAATGTGGCTGATGAGTTATGGAGACCAGGTGGGAGAGAGGCACTAATATCAAAGTCAGCCCTCGTGAGAGCTCTGGTTTCAATCCTCTCTTTGCCTCAGTGTCCCTCCTCCCAGTCTTTTGATAGTTTAGAGAACCAGCACTGTTGTAATCTGAAGAATCCTGCATAAATAGACACATGGAAATGTGGCTAACATCCCTGTTGTCACGCTCTTTGGCTCTCTTTCTGAGACACCTTACCTTTGAAAAAAGCTTCAAGCATATGGACTGGCTAAGAACATTCTAGCTGAAACCACATTTCCTGTTTCTTCCAGGGATATTTTCCACAGGCCCTTCCAGGTCCGGTCTCCACCCATCTCTCCTCTGCTCTCTGTCACAGGACGCTGGTCTATAGGAACGGCATCAACATTTCCCATGCTCTGGCTTCTGGTTGGGTTCAGCCAAGGAAAGGTACAAGGAGAAGGAAGTCCAGAATTCCCCCTTCCCGATTGCCTCGGTTGGCTGCAACTCCTACAGCTGCGTGCTCTCTCTAGCTTTCAGAGATGGCTCCTTCTCTTGCTCCTGAAGTCTGGCACTGGTGAGGTTTTTACTAGACTCAGGTGCTTAATGGTGCTATGTTGGGTCCACCAGCTTTACCCACACCTGCTATGGTTCCTAGAGACCCTTATCTTCCCTGTTTGAGTGTGCCATCTGTTTTTTGCGGGGGCCTGTGCTAGTTCCCTAGGGCCGCTGTAACAAATACTCATGACAGCTGCTGAAAAGAACAGAAATTTGTTCTCTTAGAATCTGGAGTTTAGTACTGTAAAATCAAGATGTTGGCTGCCCATAGGGCCGTGCCCTCTTTGGAGGCTCTAGAGAGACTCCTCCAGGCATTTCTCTCAGCTTCTGGTTTTGCCATCAGTCCTTGGCTTGCAGATGCATTGCTCCAATCCCCGCTCCCCCATCATAGGACTGCACGGCACATCTCTGTGTGTCTCTGTCTCTTCTTATATGGACACCAGTCATATTGGTACAAATGGTTAGCATTTGTACGGGTACAAAGGTACCAAGGGTTAGGATTTCAACATGTTTCTGGAAAGTAAGCTCAACCCACAACAGGGCCCAACTGATATAGTGCCTCCAGTGGGTTTTTCTCTCCCTCCAGGCTCTCATGCCCCCTGGGATCCTTCACTAGTCCTCCTTCTGGGTTCATTTTCTTCAAGTTGCTCTCCTACTTGATTTCCCAATTACCTCAAACACTATCCACCCCAAAACTCTTCTTTCTGTCCTGGTCCCATTGCTACCAGTCCAATGTTTGTTTGTTTTTTTTAAGATTTTATTTTTTTACTTTTTAAAAGTGAAGCCCAACATGGGGCTTGAACTCATGACCCTGAGAGCAAGACCTGAGCTGAGATCAAGAGTCAGATGCTGGGACGCCTAGGTGGCTCAGCAACTGAGCACTTGCCTTCTGCCCAGGGTGTGATCCTAGGGTCCCAGGATCCAATCCTGCATCAGCCTCCCTGCAAGGAGCCTGCTTCTCTCTCTGCCTATGTCTCTGCCTCTCTCTCTCTGTGTGTCATGAATAAGTAAATAAAATCTTTTTTAAAAAAGTCATATATTTAACTGACTGAGCCACCCAGGCACCCCAAGATTTTATTTTATTTGGAAGTAATCTCTATACCCACATTAGGGCTTGAACTCCCAATCCTGAGATCAAGAGTCACATGCTCTACTGACTGAGCCAGCCAGGCATCCCAGCCACCACTCCAGTTTTAAGGCATTCATTTTCTTTGCCCTGTTCTGGTCTCCTGACTGACTTCCCCATCTCCCAGACCAGAGCCCACTGTGCATGGCATTCCCTGTTAACATGTGTGGCATGTGACATATGTCCACACAATCATGAAGGAAAGGGATTTGGGGGTAAAGTCTCTTTTGCCCCCCTGCTTTCCCTTTCCCTCCCTCTCATGCATGCACACTCACATTGACCATGACAGTGGAAGATCTGCTACTGGCATAGCCTTCCTCTAACCATAAGATTAACTAGTTTCATAATAGACAAGAATAATGTAGATGGGAAACAAAATGAAAAAACTTGGGCACTCATGACATCATAGAACAGCTGGGTCAATGAGCCCTGAAGGCTGGCCCATCTCAGACTTCCAATCATGGAAGCCTAACTATGCCCACATTACCTAAGTTGGTTTAGGTTGGGGTTTCTGTTACTTGCAGCTGAAGGCAATTGCACCACCAGGGTTTTGTTTTGTTTTGTTTTGTTTCTTGTTTCTAAATGACTAAGCAGATGGAAAAAAATTAAAACAAATCAGAAAACAGCTTTTTCAGATGCAAGATGGCCAGACCAGAATTTGAAGCTGCCTGATTCTCAGTGTCAGGATGTCGATGGGAACACTTCCACTCTTCCCAGATCCCTGGGGTTTCAGCCCATCAGGTCTGTCCTGAGTGGACACTGCGAACTTGCTCATGGCAGGAAGTCCCGTGGCTGGAAGTCCCATGGAAGGAGAGCTCGTGGCAAGCCGGCCTCTGAGGGTCTGGCAGACATGGCTTTGGGTTTGGGAAAAACAGGTCAGGGAAACACACCTGGGGGAGCAGGCAGCTTTCCTGAGCACTGGGGACAGACTGTTGGAAAGAGTAGAGACAGAAAACATATTCATGACAAAGAAGGCTGCAATTAGGACTTCTGGATAGAGACAGGACTGAATACAAATATTTATATCTACTCCCTACTTACACTCACTAAATGACAGTAAAGATGGTGAAATATATATTTTTAAGTGTATAAACTCACAAGAATTGGAGAGAAGACAATATTGACAATTTTGGAAGCTGAACAGCAGATAGATGAATGGTAACTTAGCCGTCTTCAGAAAGCTGGATCCAAAGCCAGTAGCAGGGAAGCTACAGGACAACTAAGATTGCACGCATACGTACACACAGCTCTGAGGAATCAGCAGCCGTAGTACCTTAGGAAGTAGGAGTGAAGGTGGGGCATCAATCAGGTCAGATTTTGATCATTAAGCCCTCCTTCTCCTGCACCCCTGGGTGCTTCTGCCCCACTACCTCAGTGGCAGCTTTATCTCTGCCGAGGGTAAAACCAAGGGTTACAGGCTCAGGAGACACCTGGAATATCTAGCACCTGGGGATAAGGTGCTAGATAACAAACAACAGGGGGGCATGAAGGAAGGTTTACACACTGAACATAAGCTCCTCCTCTTCCTCCTCCCTCCTCCTCTTTGCACTTCCACACTCTGGTCTGGATCAGCTGAAAGGGAAAAAAAAAAATCTAAGGATGCCACCTTCTGGGTTTCTGCAATAAAATGGTTCATCCAGATCTCCCTATATGTAGACCACGGTCTTGTGCACAGAGCTCCCAACCAGCTCTTTAGACCTCTCCTCTTAAATCTGAGCAGACAGCCAAGAATCATAAGATATTTGAGGAAATGTGCCATTTGACGAACAGACTAAGAAACAAGCAACTCAGAAAAAAAGCAGCTGAGAGGAAATAGAGACAATACAGGGGAAGAAGACTTCAAAATACCCATAGTGGTAGTCTAGAAGTTAGGAGAGAAGAGCAGCCATCATGAAATACAAGCTGGATGTGATCATAAATAATGAGTCAGGAAATTAGACTCTTTGGATTAAAGACATGATGACAGAAATTTAAGAAAAATACATGAGAGTCTGGAAAATAAATCGAGGATTTCTCAAACATAAAACAAGCAAAAAGAGAGAAAGGATAAACCAATTTGGGTCTGGTCAAAGAGGAGGAATATCTAAATAATAGGAGTTCTAAAGAGAGCAGAGGAAATGGAGGGAAAATTATTTTATTTTTTATTTTTGTTTTTTAATTAAAAATTTTTTTAGGGATGCCTGGGTGGCTCAGCGGTTGAGTGCCTGCCTTTGGCCCAGGGCAAAAAAAAAAAGGGGGGGGGGGGGGCAGCCCTGGCAGCTTAGCGGTTTAGCGCCACCTTCAGACGGGCGTGATCCTGGAGACCCGGGATCGAGTCCCTCATCATGCTCCCAGCATGGAGCCTGTGTCTCTGCCTGCTTCTGTGTCTTTCATGAATAAATAAATAAAATCTTTAAAACATTTTTTTTAAAGATCTTATTTGAGAGAAAGAGAAAGAGGGAGCACTAGTGGGGCGGTGGGGGCTGAGGAGTGGGGAGGAGGGACAGAGGGAGAGGGGGAAACAGACTCCCACAGAGCAGGAAGCCTGACATGGGGCTCAATCCCAAAGACCCCGAGATCATGGCCTGAACCAAAGGCAGACGCTTAACCAACTGAGCCAACCCAGGGCCTGAGGACTTTTTAAAAAATTCATGAAAATGTCCCCAAATCAAAGGAGAGGAGTTCCTTGATGGGAAGGGCCCACAAAACATAGCACAACAGATAAAAAATAGACCCACACCTGGGCAGATGGCTGAACTAGGTGATGGGGATTAAGGAACGCATTTGTCAAGATGAGTACTGAGTAATGTATAGAAGTGTTGAATCGCTCACTGTCTTGTACACCTGAAACCAATATAACATGGTATGTTAGCTAACTGGAATTAAATTTTTTAAAAAATAACTCACACCAACATATGTCATCATGAAATTCAAACTCCCAGAAGCCAAGAGAAAATCCTACAAGCCTCTAGAGAAAAAAAAGTTTTCCTATGAAAGATAATAATCAGAATGGGTTGAACTTTTCAAAAGTGACACTGAAAAGCTTAGAGACGATGAGGATGGTCTTAGAATTCCTGGGGAAAAAAACTCCAAGTGGAACTCTACACCTGGCCCAATGTAAAGCAAATGGGAGGCTAGAATAAAAACCTCTCAGACATGCAAAACCCTAGAAAAATTTACTCCCCATGTCCACTTCTCAGGAATCAACTGTAGAAATGTCCCCTACCAAAAACTGGAATAAGTAAGGGAGAAGAGGGCATGAAATACACTCTAGGGGAGGTAACAAAGTCAAGAGGTGATGGGGATTTTAAGAGTTTTTTACAAGGATCTTGTTGGCCTCCAGGTTGGAATCTGTTAAAAAAAAAAAAAAAAACAACCAAAATTTAACTGAGTAAATTTGAAGATCTAATTGGCTTGAAGTGATTCAGAATAAGGCAGTAAGAGGGGGTGGGGCGCCCCAAGGGGGCATACAAAATGAAAGGTTTGTATAGGAAAGGGAGGGCGGCAAGAAGTTATTAGCTCAGGAAAGGAAAGGATTGTTTTTGGCAAGGTGGACTTCCTTTGCAGGAAGGGAAGGGGGTCTGATCATGCAGATGAGGTCTGATCCCTCATCTTTTGGAGGATGGCAGAGGGGCCCAGGCACAGATCAGCTCACAGGCACTAACCAGAAAATTGCAGATTAATTGGCTTCAAATTCTACTCCTGCAGAGGTTAAAATAGCATTTAAGTCTTGGTTTGCTGTCCTGGGGGCAAGTGACCCTGTCTAGGGCCTGTGTTTTCTTGTTTAACAAAGCCTTCAGGAGGTTCTAGAAGAAACCCTTGAAGATGATGAAACCGGTAGGACAGGTAGTGTATTTGGTCATATTGAGAGGAGGCTTACTAAGCCGAGAGAGGTTGAATTTGGAAACAACCTGCAGGAAAATAAGCAAATTTGGAAAGGAATGATTAACCCCAGGGTGAACAAACTATGGTATGGGGGATGGAAGGGAAAATGAATCACAGCCTCTGGTGTGGCTTATATGAAAATCCCATTCACATGAGCACAATCCTGTAACAGTGATCATTGCTTTAACCAAAATCACAACATGGCTGTGCCAGGAGGATGGAGACATCATCCTCCCCTCGAGTGTGCCTTTGTAGCTGGTGGGAATGGCATTCTCCTTCTCTACAGTAGGAAGTTCACATAGAAACTTAAAACTGAGGGCAGCCCAGGTGGCTCAGTGATTTAGCGCCATCTTCAGCCCAGGGCCTGATCCTGGGGACCGGGGATGGAGTCCCATGTCCGGCTCCCTGCATGGACCCTGCTTCTCCCTCTGCCTGTGTCTCTGCCTCTCTCTGTGTGTCTCTCATGAATGAATAAATCTTTAAAAAAAAGGTTTAATTCTCAGGTGATTCTAAAAGGCAGCCAGTATTGAGAAACTACTGTTCTGACGGCTTCCTGACATAGGCCTATGTCCCCAGGGTGGCCCACAAGGCCCACATGACCAATCTGGGTCACCCCTCCCTCATCCCTTGCTCACCACACTCCAGACACAGGGACCTCTTTGCTGTTCTCAAACACACCAACCATATTCCCATCTCAGGACATGCTCATGTTAGGGCCCCTTCTGGAATGTTCTTTTGCTAGACGTTTGACAGACTTGCTTCCATATTCCATTCAGGTCTCTGCTCAAATGTCATCTCCTCAGAGAGGCCCTCCTTGGCCACTCCATTTAAAATACCAGCCTTCACCAGTCTGTGTCCCCTTACTTCATAGCACTTAACATCTGCCATTATGTTATATATTTACTTATCTGGCTTATATCAGTGCCTAGAAAACAGTACAAGCTTAATAAATATTTGTTGAATGAATAAGTGAGTGGAGAGGAAATATGTACAATAATGCAAAGTTGGGCATGAAGGAAAAGCTCAATAACTGAGTTTTTTCCCTGACTCACAAAACCCCAGTTGCTTCCTCATACTGCCTCCTGCCATCCTGAGGAACAGCGGGCCCAACTGGAATTTATACCTGAGTCCCAGACAGAATGGAAGTCCATTAACGCCAGTCCCAAGAAAGAAGCTTCTAGAAATAAACACTCTGTATCTGATGAGGCCTTCTGATATGAATGCATGAGAAATTCATAACAAGCATTTCTGACATGTACAAAAGCCTTTTGTTGGCGCCACAAATTGCCAAGCACGTTCTTGTCCGCCATCTTGTGGCCATGCTCGGGAATTCCAGACAAACTCTGTGTCCTGACTTGGCTTTGTCAAAAGGAAATTCTGGCAGCTGGACTTAGCCAGAGCCTTTGGGCAAAACACCTGTGGACACTTGACCAGGCCCAGGTGGTGCCAATCTTCTTAGGCTCCCATTTGTTAGGAACAGGAAGCGATGGAGGTGACTTCTTGGTTTGGTGGCTTTGGCTGGGGGACAACCGAGAGAAGTGCCTATGGGCAACTCCCCTAGAGACTAACCTAGCCTGACTTTGTCCTCCTATTCTGACACGGCCTCCACTATGAACCCAGTCACAACTAGACCCCTTTGATTTGGTGCAGGTACCCAATAAAGGCTTGTCAACTTCGCAAGTTTATCTTTGGCCTATTTTGTACCGTCAGTATATTAGCGCATGTTTGGGACGGAGCAGGTGTGCAACTAAAGATAGTTGTTGAAGGGATAAAATAATAATCCCTAGCATTTATAGAGCACTTACTATATGCCACGGACTGTTTGAAGCCCAAGCACTTTCCATACAGTCTCATAAGTCATGTGTCAATATTCCCAGGATGGCCCCTGACAAACAGGGACAATGAGTCCCCGAATTAGTCGGTGTGAGCTGCCGTTACCAATATCGCACACCTGGTGGCTTAGACAACAGAAATCATTTTTTCACAGTTTTGGAGGCTAGGAATCCAGGATTAAGATTCCGTCAGGGTTGGCTTTGGTTTTCTGGCTTACAGAAAGCCTTTTTTTTTTAGATTTTATGTATTTATTTGAGAGAGTAGGAGAGCAAGAGGGGAAGAGGGAGAAGCAGATTCCCCACTGAGCAAGGAGCTCGACTCAGGGCTCGATACCAGGACCCTGAGGTCATGACCTGAGCTGAAGGCAGATACTTAACTGACTGAACCACGCAGGTGCCCTGACAGCTACCTTTTTGCTTGGGGTACAGAGAGGAAGGGAGGGGAGGAAGGAGAGGAGAGAGGCCTCACCTCATGCTTCCTCTTCGTACGAGGACACTACCTCCATCCCGAGGGCTCACTTGCTCCCAGGATCCTGCTGTAGGTCCTTAATACTTATTGGACACACATGGGTGTGACCTTTGGCAGCTGAGTGGGACATAATAAGAATTCCTCCCAAGGACCAGTAAGTCTAAGGACTCAGCAAAGGGTATAGTCTTACCAGTGACTAAAATCCGGGCTGAACAGCAGGGGGCAGCTGGCAATGAGATCTCTGCCCCAAAGTAGGGTGTAGGGAAGGGGTCTTGGCATCCTTTGCTGGTGACAGGGAACGTGGTCAAACCGAGCTTTGGGGCAGGTGGCCTGAACCTCCCTTCTTTCTCTTCTGTGGCGAGGGGGGCAGAGTATGGGTGAGGAGTTTCACGAAATGGAGAGGGAAAGTCTGAGGACAGGACTGTCCCCAGGCACGAAGGCTTGCTGCCCGGCTGGTCCCCTGACTATCACGCTCCCTGAAAGTGCTCGCACTTGCCTCCGGAACCGTCAGCTCCGAGAAGGGCTTGGCTCTTTATCCCAGGGCCCAGCCAGATGCTCCGTCAAGTAAAAACTCCACTGGCTCTGACTTGCCAGAGGTTAGCAGGACGAGGGAAAGAGAGCAAGACTGAAGGCCATTCCGGTCACGCTGCGGGGATGGAGTGGGGCTGTGTCCCTGCAGACGACCTCAGAGCCCCAGGCCCGGGCACCCTCGCCCCTCTTTACTGCCTTTGATCAGGTGAGAGGCAGCCGCCCCCGATGCTGCGCATGCCTGGGTCTATCTCTAGAAAGCCTGCAGGCCAGGCCCTCGCATATCACAGGATGAAGGCAAGTGGAAAGACAATTACTTTTTATTTTTCTGGAGGTCTCTGGGAGGACTGGGCATTGGGGAGTTACTATTTAGTGAGTGTGAAGATTTGCTTGAGCAACGTGAGTGCTCCTCATGCCACTGAACCATACATTTAAAAATGGCTAAATGGCAAGTGTTTTCATATGCATCTTTCCACAATTAAAAAAAACAAACAAAAAATACAGGACAGCTTGCACATCCTCCGCCATTCTCTACCTGCTGTGACTTTCTTGTTTCCTTTTCTCTCCAGCCCTGTCCAGGACCGGCCACCACCCCTGTGGCTCCTGCCTCTGCCCTGCACCCCCCCGCCCCGCACGGGAAGACCCTGGCCCCTGCATGCCTCCTTCAGAGCTAATCACACCCTGAGGGGCCACTGCTGGGACTCCCACAAAACTCAGATCCCAAGGAGAGGTTTCCATTGTTTCAGAACATCACAAGAGGGATCCCTGGGTGGCTGAGCTGTTTAGCACCTGCCTTTGGCCCAGGGTGTGATCCTGGAGTCCCCGGTTCGAGTCCCACGTCGGGCTTCCTGCATGGAGCCTGCTTCTCCTTCTGCCTGTATCTCTGCCTCTGTCTCTGTGTCTCTCATGAATAAATAAATAAAATCTTAAAAAAAAAAAATCACAAGGTCCTTAGCGGAGGCACTGGCTCCTTCTAAGATGGCAATGTGTTTAATCTTTTCTGTTTAAGGCTCTCTCCTCCCTACCTATGGCCTCTCTCTTTTTTTAAATTTCCAAATCAGCATAGCTTTTATTGCATCTTTAAAATATCACAAATTAAGTCTGAAAAATCATCTGGCATCTTGCTGTTTCTGTAGCTGGATAATTCAAATCTTATTCATGAGCCTGCTGAATTGTTCCTTTTTCAGAAACAGATACCATCCAAAATTTTTCTGATATTCTTGTTTTTAACAGTTGTGGCTTGCTGGATCAAAGCAGCTGAGTTCAATACAAGTTCAATGTCATTTCCTTCAAGAATTAACTCATCTTTTTGGGCCTGAGATACAGAACAAGCAACACTTGGCCTCATCCGAACATATGGCCTCTCCTGCCCATCTAGCCCAGCCCTGGGCTGTCCATCCTGGGATTCAAGGGAACTGCTGCATCTCCGAGGCTTTCTGGGTCCCCCTTCACAATGCCCTCACCATCACGTGTTTGCACTTTGCTACGTGAATGGAGACAGAATAACCCAGTGGTTAAGAGGCAGATCCTTCTGTTCCCACTTACTTTGCTTCAAACCCTGACTCAGCTCCCCAACCCTACCTCTACTGGGTATATACCCTGGGGCAAGTAACTTACTGGCTATTCCTCAGTTTTCTCATCTGTGAAATGGGGGAAATAAGACCTTCTTTGGTATTATCATAAGAATTAAATGGAGTTAATCCAAACTGTCCATGAAATGTTGGCAGTGAGAGGCAAGTTTGTGGAGTGGCTGGCCGTCTGGGCTCTGGAGCCAGACTATAGATGTGACTGTAGGCAGACTACTTGGTTTCTCTGTGGCTGTTTTCTCTTCTGTGAAATGGGAATAACAACAGTAATCTATATTATAGGGCTGTTGCAAGGATTAATGCTTATAAACTTCATGTGATAGCATGCTTAATGCTCTGTACATAGTGTCCAATAAATGTTGACTACCATTTGTCATATAAAAAAATGAGTCTGCAAAAAATCCTCCATCATGTATGACAAAATTTATGCAAAGTGATCAGCAAAAACCAAACTTGGACAGACATTTAGTAAAGTAATTGTATAAG
Source organism: Vulpes vulpes (assembly GCF_048418805.1). Taxonomy (NCBI): domain Eukaryota; kingdom Metazoa; phylum Chordata; class Mammalia; order Carnivora; family Canidae; genus Vulpes; species Vulpes vulpes. Next base: position 48,656,490 of record NC_132785.1, read on the forward strand.
GTCTAAAATAGACTGTAAGATATATATTTTAGTACCCCTAAAGAAAGAACATCCACAAAATTTTTATTAAAAAAATAGCAAGAGAAATGTGGAAACAGAACAAGAATAGGCCAATATGAAAAAGATTCATATATATTATAAAAATTTCTCAAAATAGTTTGGCTTTTAGGTACAGGTATTCTCTGCTTTCTGAAAGTTTGCATTATACCACTTGACTTGTATAGAAGACCTACATTAGGGCAGCCTGGGTGGCTCAGCGGTTTAGCACTGCCTTCAGCCCAGGACGTGATCCTGGAGACCCAGGTTTGAGTCCCACGTCGGGCTCCCTGCAATGGAGCCTGCTTCTCCCTCTGCCTGTGTCTCTGCCTCTCTCTCATGAATAAATAAAATATTTAAAAAAAACAACAAAAAAATAAGACCTACATTAGTAGCTGTTTTTGCTAGCAGACAGAAATCCAAAGAGGGCTTTCACTTTTACAAAAAAAAAAAAAAAAAAAAAGGTGAAAAGCAAAAATAACATTCAGTGTTGGTTTTGCGGTGAGCTGTTACAGAGGCCACAAGCACCCCAAGCAGCAAGAGCCACGCAGCCTAAGCTCCTTCCCTGAGGACCATACTGAGCTTCACAGCATCCAGCTACCAGAGCTTTGAACTGTGCCTGTGAGCATCTGGGCTTTATCTCCATTTATATTGTGTCCCTGTTAGCAAAATGTGTCTGTAGGTATCAGAAAAGTCTAGGAAAGGTAATTTTGGGGGTCGAGAAGTGCTAGAATTTTTTCATATAAATTAATGCTAATTGTTTCTTGGCTTCCCACCATTTGGGCTAACAGAAGTCTCATAAGAGCACTCACACCCCATTTTTAGATAGCGGTGGGGGTGGGGTATAGGAACCTGTATAAGTGATGAAGTAAGTCCTACTGTTTCCAATGCCAGCATTTCCATTCCAGGTGCTCTCCCCAACCCATGCTCGACCCATGTATTTAACAGTCAGTCAGTGACCAAGTCAGTGTACTATTTTGGTTACATTGATCAGCCCGGAACTTAGAGCATGAAAACATGTTTTCACAAAACCTGAAAACCTGAGAGCCCAAAAGACCCCAGGTTATTGATTCAGCCACCTGTCTCCCCTCTGGCATCCCCTCCCCATGACATTTGCTACTGTCCAATGTCTTATATCTAGAACACCCCTGCTGACCCCTGTCAGTCTTGATTAGATTTGGAAGAAGTAGTCAAATAATAGCTGGAGGGAGGATGACTCTAAAAACTCAGCCCGGATCAGCTCAGTGCACCTGTTTGTCTTCATGCTCTCCTCATGTCTTTCCAAGGCCAACAAAGATCATGTAGGAATTATTTCCATTCATACACAAAGCATACTACAGTGTTAATATCAGAGTAAAGCAGGGAGTTCATTCAAATATTTGGGAGCCTATTGTGTGCCAGCCACCCTAAAACGAAGGATTTTTAAAACCTCAGATTGTGTGGTATTCTTTGCTTTGTTGGGGGAATTAAACTGAAAAGATGGAGACATGCCCAGTGTTACCCAGCAGCTGTAAGGGCAGGTAGGACTAGAATATCTTTAGAGGATTTTGGATTAGTTCTCTTTCAGTTATTGGCAGGAGCAGATAATGACCACCAAGGGCTCGTCACAGTAGCTTCTAGTTTGCCCTGTCAGAGGCACAATAAGTAAGTCAGATGGCAGACTGATCGGACAGGCAAAATTAGTAGTTTCTTGTAGCTACTCTTGAGCGCTGGACTTGATTCATTAGGCTCATTCTGGTCTTCTATCATGTGCCTCCTAGCCTGAGGTTTAAAGTGTTCGTGTAACATGTCGAGGCCCCCCATGTGCCAGAGAACAAGACACAAACACAGAGCTTTCAGTGTAGGCAGAGCTGGACAGTAAGAACACACCAGGCCATGGGGTGTGAGACAGCACACAGGGAAGACAGCCAGGCTGGGGGATGGGAAACTCCCCAGGGAAGTGGCCTGAAGCCTGAAGATGAAGAGGACCCACCCAGGCAGAGTGAGTGGGCAAAGGGCAGGTAGGGAATATGTGTGTCAGGACCTGATTTTTCTTCTGACTTGGAAATGAGAACTTGATGCATTCCAGAAGAGTCAGTGTTGGTTGGATCGGTGTGAGCAGAGAGAAAGATGTGTACTCAAAAAGCCTCAGGGGCCTCAGTGGAGAATCAGGGCTTGATCCTAAAGGTAGGAAAGGTCTTCAGCAAGGTTGGAGACTACATTGTATTTTTCACTCTGGGTTTTGAGCCTCCCCTTCATTCAGTCTCCACAATGTGATGATGAGCTTGCGCATGAAGCATCTTGGAAGTCCACCATGGGCCCTTCCTCCTAATCAATTACAGAAGCAAGTTCCAACACCTAGAGCTGTATACAAGTTTGAGAACTGTTGCTTGATTTTGTAGGAGTGACAAAATAGAACTACTCTGGGTCTGATACTTAAGATAAATACCTATAGGATGGATCAAGCATGAAGTATTTACAATATTTTATAAGCATTTTTTGCAAGCAGAAAAAAATGGTGGTTTTGAGAAAAAACACTTTGAGATGGTACATAAATATGCACAAGGAAAACCTAGCAATAAAAGAGAAGCATAGGTATCTATATCCAAGGGGATAAAAGGACCCCAGGAAGAAACAAACCTCGATATTTCATGTTCCTGGAATTTATTGTATGTGCGCATTGCTTTTGTTCATACTTTATCAACTTCTGATGACATTTTATTGAGTGTACATAACTTTTAGAATCGGGATACAGGTTAAGGATTTCTTATCTTACCCTCAAAACACACAGACACTTATTCTTAAAAACAGGAATGTATTTCATACCATTGAAACTCCAAAAATCATTACTGGCCTTTACCTGAGTGGGTTTTTGAGTCACACAAAATTTAAAAGAGGTAGGGAATGGAAAAAAACAAAACAAACAAACAAAAGGTAAAGTTATCAGTTAATACTAACTGGTGCTTATTACATGCCATTCTAAAGCATGTAAATTCACTTTTCACATTGGCTCTTGCCTCATTTAATGGTGTTTTCAGAGTGTTAGAATGTAAACCATATGGCACTTTGCCACCCTTTCAGAAAAATGATGTTAGTCTAAAATAATTTCATTTATGTGGTAGAAAAGGAGTTAAGGGCAAGGTATGGATTTATTGTTGTAAAAATGAGTGTGTATGTATATGTATGTGTGTTTGTGTAAGTGCATGCCTTAAATATGACTTTTCTTTAAAAAAAAAAAAAGACTTCTTCCAGAGTTTTAGGTTCATTGCTGGCTGCTTAGAAAAGAGCTTTCTGATTCACAATTTGGAAGTCTTTTCCATCAGAGTGTCCTGCCATCAGGGGACAGAAGTCCTGGACCCAGTCCATCCTCCACTTGCTTCCTGATATTCACATCTGTGTCTGTGAGACCGGAGTTACCGTGGAATATACATTCATCTTTTCCAGGTTCTTTTTCTCATCGTCGTCAAACTGAGCTTCAATCTCTGCTGGATTGACGTAAGTGTAAAACCGGGCCATGATGGCAAATATTACACAGACAACCAGAAGCAATGCCGCAAATAGGATGTATTCAGCCCACTTTGAAGGAATCAGAGTTGGAGCAAGAAAAAAAACAAAACAATACAGGTTATGATAATGTCTGCATTGTAAGTATGTTTTCTTGCTATGTCTAGGTAGTAGGTACTTTATGATTAAACTATGTTGGAAAATTGGTAGGCTACTACCATAGATATAGAATGGCCAGCTTTTCTTGAATACTCGAGTATAAAGATAACATTTTTTTCTCAACAGCACAGAAATGCAGAAACCAAGACTTTGGGAAGATGAGAGAAAATCTTTGAAAAACCCATGTTAAGGGACATAGCAGGCCTCTAGAAGGATGAGAACCAACAGAACAGCACACAGTACTCTTGAGGGAAAAATAATGTGCTGAACTGTCCTAAGACCCCCACATCATCCCTTGGTTAATCTTGAGGTTATGAGCACACAACAGGAGCACACGTGCTGATGAGATGCAGAGGGGAAAGTGGAGACATAGATAGGGTAAGGGAGACACATATGCTGAAGTGCTGAAGGAGAGAGTTTCAGTATCAGAGAAGCCCTCCTTTTATGTTAGCTAGAAAAATTATAACCACCCTTAGAATGGCTCTAACTTTAGGTATTATGAAACTTTCTGGAAAATGTGTCTGGCTTGGGGCCATTAAGCTGCATTCAATGAAACTCAGATCTTTCCTTTTTTTTTTTTTTAAGATTTTATTTATTTATTCATGGGAGACGCACACACACACACACACAGAGAGAGAGAGAGAGAGAGAGAGAGAGAGAGAGGCAGAGACACAGGCAGAGGGAGAAGCAGGCTCCACGCAGGGAGCCCGATGTGGGACTCGATCCTGGGTCTCCAGGATCACGCCCTGGGCTGACAGCAATGCTAAACTGCTGAGCCACCCGGGCTGCCCAGATCTTTCCTTTGATAGTAAATCACATTAAGTTCTAGCTATGTGAAACCAATCTGAGTATTTTGGTTGTCATTTTCCAACTGTATAACCCCAAATAGAAATATGAAGAATAGGCACACAGCTGGCCAAAAGACCATTTGGTCATCACTCTCTCCGGCTGGTTTTATCCAGCCATTAGCCTAGATGACCATGTAAATGACTCATCCATCTCCCTAGGTGGCTAGGGAGCATCATCATAACAACCACCGACACATAAGGCAGATGGGACACTTTCTTTCTCCACCTCGTACCTGTTCACTGAACTGGCCTGCTCCTGCCACAATGAGCACAATGATGTTGCCAACAGCCACTGTCAGCAGCCATCCCGCCTGAAGCACCGACTTCATGTTGGAGGGGGCCTGAAGAAGTCAAAAAGCAAAGTCAACCCAATCTAGTTTGGAACTGTGGAGCTGCAGAACACAACTTACCAATTCATTTAATTGGGCAGTCCACCCAAAAAAATGCACATTGACAGGTTGGATCAAATATAAAAATTATCTTTTGGATAACGAGACACCCCAACCACTCATGTATGAACATACAAGAATCCTTTGTTTCCCACTCTCCACATACTTAGAAAGTTGTTGTCCTGAGTTAGGTGGACAAATCTCTAGATGAACCAATTCTATTTCTATAGGAGAGTTTCCAAGTAAAGCCATCCATCCCATTCTCTTTCCCCTAAATGGAGACTACTCTCTGGGTCAGAAGCTCGATCTTCTATGAGCTTCCCTGCCACGTCACCAAACCTCTCTTGTAACCTATGATTACAGTCATTTTATTAGACTGTGAGGTCATCACAGAAAGGGATTGTCTAATATATTTATGATTTTTACTGCAAGACTTGAAGGTGCTAGGCATTGTAGGGACACAGTGCCCTTAACTCTATTTTGATAAAATAATTGAGAAACTAAGCTCTAATTCAGGTACCAGCAAAATTTGCCTCATTAGTCTCATCTTTAACAGTTGAAAGCAATAATATATTTTAACTTTTAAAAGCTAGGACTTGAGTAGTGTTGTTTACTCGTAGCTATGGAGAGATCTCAACTGAGCCTTAATGATTATGAGGATATTACCCAGAAATGAGCACTATTATGAACAGTCGGCATCATTTAGTTGTTTCAGAATATAGAATCTGCTGCCTATCATGACTCTGGTCATGGTCATTAATACAGTTTTTCTCACTTAGGACTCTAAATCTCTAGCATATGATGTGGGAATGCAGAGTCATATGATACATGCACTCAAGATGCTAAACAGAGTCATATTATTATTCGATAAAGACACACCTTGGGGATCTCAAAAACCTTGTTTGGTGGAAGATATCATAATGCTTTCTAGACTCTTTTAAACTATAAATACATCATTTATTGAAGTTAAGTCCCAGCACCATTTTTTTGAAGGTGGGGGTATGGAGGAGGGGTTGATAGAAACAATGACCAAGAGACCTGAGAATATGAGAACTCCAGTCCTGTGACAGAGAAAACCACCTCGCCGCAGGTGATGAGGAAGTACTGCGGGATCTGCAGAGCCATGTTAACTGTGTTGGGTGAAATATCTTCAAACATATGCAATTCAGGGCAGCCAGTGCTCTAAACCACAAAGGCAAAAGTGAGAAGTTAAAATGGAGATTGCTTCTAGAATAAAAATTGCTCAAATAGGCAAATGGAGTTTGGACTTGTAAGATCACGTCAAAGGATTTGTCAAGTAAGTACACAATTTAAGTGGCAATATGCAATTGTGCATTTTATCCTCATGATGAAATGGCCTTGGTGGAATTTGAAAATCTGTTCACTAGCATTTTCCTCTTAAATCAGAGAGTAGTTTGGAAGTCAGGTTTGTTTAAAACCTTGCCATCTCTTTGAACTAAAAGTTCGTAAGTCCATGTAAATAGTCTATGGAGAAGCATCAAACACAGGTCAATGTGAACTTTTAAGTCAGAGTCAGTCAGTCTTGTTTATTTTTATTCTAAAAATAACAGCCAACTTAGGTCAATGATAAGTTAAGGAATTAGTGGCAAATGAATTCTAAGCCCATTTAAAACACAGATACTAACACTATCCCAGTTAAGTCATTACCAGGTCCTAAGTGTTTGAGTAGAACTTCTGATCCAATAGAATGACCTACTGACCTGCATTCCGATTACATAGGTATATGCACTACCAAATTCAAGGTTGGATGATTGGAGAACTTTAGTACAATTTTGTGAGATCTGTTGTGTTGAACTTATTGTAATGTTTTTTCTGTGGAAAGAAAGAATAAAATAGGTGAACCTTCCTGGTATTAACAGCTTCAATGTATAGAAAAAGACTTGAAATCCTTGAACTTTGGAGCAGTGTCCAAGATGAGTACTTACGTGCCCAAAGAAAAGAACTGATACTCGCTGGCATTGTGACTGGTGACATTCACATAAACTTTGTCGCCCATGGTGATGTTGAGGCTCTCATTAAGACTATTTATAAATCTGAAACAGAAAACCATCGATTTTGTGACTGGACTATGGGATATTTTGCTTTAGGTCATAGCATGTGCACCTGAACTTGGGCTATGGTCTCTTTTGTAAGGAATTTAAGATGTTTATAGAAGATTTCTAGACTTATAAAGGCAGAAGGAAGCCACCCTAGGTTTGCCCTTGTTCACTCACTCATGAGAACACACCCAAAAGAACTGGCCACAGTCTTCTGCCTTGAGCTGTTTTGAGTCCTTTGTAATTATGAGCTATTGCAATGGTATGTTGGGATATTAGCATGGATTGAAATAGGAGCTGGTCTCCCCTTCAAGAAGGCAGAGGTTTGTGTTCCTTGCTCAGGAGCTTCAGAACTAAAGCAGTGAAGGACCAAAAGTTGAAGTTGCTTAGTACCCTAACAGTCTCCATCTGGGCTTCTTTCTGGGGTTGGGGATGGAAGGCCATGTTCTGTCCTTTGGCCCTAGCCCAAAGAGTGGAGAGGAAGAAGAGGGCCAATCCAGCAACCAGAGACACTTTTGGGGAGCTCGCCTCAGGCAGGGAAGTCTGTGTCTGCAGGACCTGGAGTGATGGTGACTGGCATCACATTAGAATACAGGTAGGAGTGTAGCACCCACAGGACTTGGTGCTAGCTCCCATGGCTTCCTCCAGTTGCTGAAAATTCCCCTATTCCTAAGATTCACATGGAGCCAATTGAATTGCTTTCCTTCGAAAGGCCATATAGATAGCGACAGTATGGACAGGTGATTAGATCCCTTCCTTAAAAGTTTCAGACTATAGAAGACCCTGACACTACAGGCTATAGAAGGGTGCTGCCCCGAATAAGACTAATTGATTTCTTCCTTCCACGGGAGAGGTGAGGAAAGCTTTCTGCAGATTATCCAATTTAAAGAATGGGAAGTAATAAGATCGTATATCCAAGTATTGCAGAGAACCATTTAACCTGTGTGGCCAAATTTCACCAGCTTTGTGGCAACAAGAAATGTTGGCCAAATTCTAATTACTGGGAGAACATTTCTCTGAATTAAGCTCAGGCCCTGGAGTCCCTGGGCATTTGACTTGGTGTAGTTTGATAGGTGCTTACCACAGAAAAGGGAACCCTGACACAGGTCAACAGGAGCCTAATAGTTGGGTGGACAACTTTGGGTGAAATGACTGGCTCATAAGGTAACTATGTTTAACCTTTTGAGGAACAGTTTTTCAAAGTGTCTGCATCATTTTATCATTCTACGTTCCCACTAGCAGCGTCAAAGTCTTCTGATTCATCCACATCATCACCAACACTTGTTATGGTCTATTTTTTGGTTGCTTTTGTTTTGGTTTTTGGTTAGAGCCTAGTGGTGTGGGCTGGTATCTCATTGTGGTTTTGATTTGCCTTTTCCCAATAATTAACAATATATTTTCTATATTTTCTTTGGAGAACTATCTCTTTAAATACTTTGCCCATTTAAAAAATTGGGTTGTCTTTTTACTCCTGAGCAGTAAGAGTTCGTTATGTATTTGGAATCTCTTAGATATATAATTTGCAAATATTTTCTCTCATTCTATGGGCTGTCTTTTTAAAATATTTTATTTATTTATTTGAGAGAGAGAGAGAAAGCATAAGCAAAGAGGAGAGGGAGAAGCAGACTCCCCGTGAGCAGGGAGCCTGACATGGGGCTTGATCCCAGGACTCTGGGATCATAACCTGAGCCAAAGGTAGGGTACAACTTCAGTCTTTTGTATGTAGGCATCCAGTTGTCCCAGCACCACAATAATTTCAATAAACCCTTCATTTCAATAACTATCTTGAAGTGGAGAAATTTTTAAAAATCTACTATGGTCAGTTATGCACTGCCCATATTCCCTCCTCGAAGTATCTCTTTCAGTACGACAGTCATGAAAACCAAGGACTGATACAAACTGAACTTAAAAACCAAGCCTATGCAGAGATTTTTCTAAATCTTAAATTGAGCTTATAGAAACTAATGAAGCATATATAATCATATCATCTACCTTAATGCTTTTTGTATCACTAATGAATAAAAATACTTGTAAAATATTGCTTTTTTTAACTTTTCTCATTCTCTTAATCTATTTCAAATGATTTATATGCACATATTAATTTGTGCATATATAATTATATATAATAATTATATATAATTTATAACAGATACTATATTCATGCATTATGAATATAGTATAAAAATATCAAAATATTTTTATTGGATGTGATAAAAGTTTTAAAGGCCACCTCTCTAGAGAAATTTCATATGTGTGGACAAAAAAACCCATTTTGAATGTGAACTGGGGCACTGTTTGGAAAAATGGCAGCAACCTAAATTTCCTTGAAGAAAAGAATGGATAAATAAATTGTGGTATATGCATGCAGTGGAATATTGTATAGTGGTTTAAGTGAGTGGATAAGGGATACATAATATGGATAAATATTAAAATTATATTTTATAACATAATATATTTTATAATATAAAATTACAGAACATATACAGTACAATAATATAAGTTTAAAAACATGCTCAAGAACATGGTAAGCATATATGTATGTAGCCATCCATAATGATAAAAAATTCATGAGAAAGATCAATATCAAATTCTCAACCAATTTTTGACCCAAGTATTCTCACTATTTTAATTTTTTTAGAGAGAGGGAGAGTGTGCATGTGTGTGCAAGCGTGCGCAAGATAGGGGGAGGGGCAGAGAGGAGGAGAATCTTGAGCAAGCCCCATGCTCAGCACTGAGCTGGTTGCAGGTCTCAATCTCACATCTGTGAGATCATGATCTGAGCTGAAATCAAGTCGGACACTCAACTCACTGAGCCACCCAAGTTTCCCTGTCACTTTATTTAAAGGGCTTTGTTGAAGGAGGTCATGGAAGTCTTGCAACTTACTGATACCTGAACTGAAGGCAGACCCTTAACCAACTGAGCTACCCAGATACTCCTCAACAAAGACAATTTAAAGAAGAATGAAGCTTTAGCATAGCACCAGAACAAGAAAGGATACCATGAATTAAATTGTTCAAAGTTTCTAAAGTGAGGAGACATTTCTGAAGAAACCAAAATGATGGTTCTGAGCCACAAAGGACATCCCAGATGCACTTCTAACTCAGACTCAGACACAAAGATCAGGGAAGGGCCAGGTGACCATCATCAGAGGATTTCTTTCCAGATCTGCTAGGACAGTTGTGTGTATGTGCATGTGTACAGGACAGAGGAACAATCCAGAAGACAGAAAGGAAGATCTTATGGGCTAAACTGTGTCTACCCCCCTACCCCTAATTCATATGTTGGAAGTCCTAACCCTCAGGACCTCAGAATGTGACTGTTTTTGGAGACAGGGTAAAATGAGGTCATGATGGATCCAAGATCATTGGTGTCATTTTTTTTTTTTAAGATTTGATTTATTTATGAGAGAGAAAGAGAGAGAGGGAGAGAGCATGATCAGAGGGTGGGGAGAGGGAGAAGCAGGCTCCTTGCTGAGGATGTGGGGCTTGATCCAGGACCCTGGGATCATGACCTGAGCCGAAAGCAGATGCTTAACTGACTGAGCCACCCAGGCGCCCCATTGGTGTCCTTATGAGAAGAGAAGATTAGGACACACACAGAAGAAAGGCCATGTGAAGACACAGAGAGAAGATGGGCATCTCTAAGCCAAGGGGAGAGGCCTCAGAGAAAACTAACCCAGCCAATGCTTTGTTGTTGGACTTCTAGCCTTTAGAACTATGATGAAATATTTTTCTGTTGCTTAAGTCTTCCAGGCTGTGGTTCTTTGTGATGGCAGTCTTCACAAACTCATACAGAAGAGAACAAAGAAAATGAGATGGAACCAAAAATCAAAAGGACCTACTGCTGGTTACTACCCATATGTAGTTATACTACAGAGAGATGTGAGAATACCAAGGAGAAAGAAAATACCCAAAGCTTGGTGAAAGGAAAATTAAATCAACTACAAAGAGTGGCAGATGCTGTGTGTGTGTGTGTGTGTATGTGAGTGTGTGTGTGTGTGAAAGAGAGAAAGAGAGAAAGAGAGAGAGAGAGAGAGAGAGAGAGAGAGAGAGAACAAGGCCTGGATGTCAATAGGGACGAGCCTCCAGAATTGTGGGAAGAAAATGCCAGCCACCCTATAACCAACGATGAGAACAGACAACCATTTTCAGGCAAGCAAGGACTTGCAATTTACCTCACGCTTTTCTTGATCAGATATTTGAGCACAAGTCTGCAGCCAAACAAGAAAGGTGTCCGAGGAAGATACCATAGAATTCAAGAAAGAAAGGGCAAATAGTGAAAATTCTAGGAGGACAGTGGCATCATAGGACTACAGAGCAAATGCCCTGGTTATGTCAAAGACGATGCTGAAGAGCTGGTTCTCAAAGAGGAACGTGATTTCCCTGGATTCATTCTCTGGATCACCCTGGAGTTAAAAGCTCATGCTTTGGTCAACAAGAGGCCAAGTGAGTTACAGGAAAACACAAAAGCTGTGCAAGAAAACCTTGGTTTAAAGACAATGGTATGAAAAAAAAAATAAAGACAATGGTATGGGCAGCCCTGGTGGCTTAGCTGTTTAGCGCTGCCTTCGGCTCAGGGTGTGATCCTGGAGACCGGGGATCTAGTCCCATGTTGGGTTCCCTGCATGGAGCCTGCTTCTCCCTCTGCCTCTCTCTCTCTGTTTCTGTGTCTCTAATAAATAAATAAAATTTAAAAATAAATAAAGACAATGGTACCACTGAATAATTCAGGGTATATAATAGGATATTCCAATTAATTTTGACATTCAGAACATTTCCATATGTGGACATATTTTAAGGATATAAAATTACATTTCCTTCCCTTTCAGACTTTTATTACATTGTGACTAATATTTTTATAGTCAACCTGTAAATCCTGTTTATTAATCATTTTTAGAATTGACCTAGCACAGGGACTACACACAAAGATAAATATTACAAATATTAACAATGTAAAAGCTAAAATCTGAAATGGTTAATGAGTGGCCACAGGGGAACAAAGATTGGCAATAAGAGTTGAGGTTAATAGGAGCCCTACACTTATTTCTCCCCCAACTTGTTCATATTTTTCAATCTTACTTAAAAAGTGTATTTACAGTAAATTGGCTTTTTGGTGTATGGTTCCATGAGTTTTAACACATGTCTGGTTTCAGAGAAACACCATCACAACCAGGATACAGACTAGTTCTATTCGCCCCCACATCTCCCTCATGCTGACCCATAGCCAAACTTCTCCTCCATGCCTAACCCAAGGTAACCACTAATCTGTTCCCACATCCTTATCTTTTTTTGGCCACTTCCAGAATGCCAGGTAAGTGGAATTATACAGTACATATGTAACTTTCTGAGACTGGCTTTTTTCATAACATAATACATTTGAAATTCATTTATATTATTGTAAAGCAATAGTTTCTTTTTTTCTGAGTAATATTCTGTTGTATGGATGTACTATATAGTCTATTGTCTGTTTATCCATCACCCACTAAAGATCATTTGAGTGACTTCCAATCTTTGGTGATCATGAATAGAGTTTTTTTTTAAGATTTTATTTATTTATTCATGAGACACACACACACACACAGACACACAGAGAGAGAGAGAGAAGAGAGAGGCAGAGACACAGGCAGAGGGAGAAGCAGGCTTTATGCAGGGAGCCCAAAGTGGGACTGGATCCTGGGACGCCAGGATCACGCCCCGGACTGAAGGCAGGCACTAAACCGCTGAGCTACCCAGGGATCCCCCATGAATAGAGTTTCTATGTACATTTATGTTTAGATTTTTGTATGAACACAAGTTTGCATTTCTCTAGGATAAATATCTGAGTGGGATGGCTAGGTTGTATGGTAAGTATACATTTCACTTTATAAGAAACTGCCCCTCTGTTTTTCAGAGTGACTGTGCCATTTTGCACTCTCACTAGACAAAGCATGGGAATTCCGGTTGCCCTGCCTCCTCACCAGCATTTGTTGGCATTGTCAGTTTAAAAAATTTATTATAGCCATCTAATAGGTATGTCATGCAAATCACTGTGGTTTTAATTTCTATTTTTAATTTTATTTTAAAAATATTTTATTTATTTATTCATGAGAGACAGGGAGAGAGAGAGAGAGGCAGAGACATAGGCAGAGGGAGAAGCAGGCTCCATGCAGGGAGCCCAATGTGGGACTCGATCCCGGGCCTCCGGGATCATGCCCTGAGCCAAAAGCAGACACTCAACCGCTGAAACACCCAGGCATCCCTAATTTCTATTTTTTATTTATTTTATTTATTTTATTTTTTAAAGATTTTATTTATTCATGAGAGACACAGGGAGAGGCAGAGACACAGGCAGAGGAAGAAGCCAGATGTGGGACTCAATCCCAGGTCTCCAGGATCAGGCCCTGGGCTGAAGGCAGGCGCCCAACCGCTGAGCCACCCAGGTGCCCCTAATTTCTATTTTTTAATGGCCGATTATATTATATTGAGTATATTTTCATGTGCTTATTTGCCATTTGTATATCTTCTTTGGTGAAATGTCACAATCCTTTGCTGTTTTTAAACTGGGTGATTTTCTTATTATTGTGTTTTGGCAGAGTACTTTATATATTCTGGATACAAATACTTAGATATGTGATTTGTAAATATTTTTTTTTGTTTTTTTGTTGTTGTTTTGTTTTTTTTTTGTTTTTTTGTTTTTGTTTTTTTTTTTTTTGTAAATATTTTATACCACTATGTAGCTTACCTTTTCATTCTCTTAACAGTGAGATTTACAGAACAAATCTTTTTAGTTTAGATGAAATCTAACTCACCTATGCCTATACGTATGTATTAAAATGAAATATTATTTAGACATTAAAAAGAAGGCCACCCTGCAATTGTGGCCACATGGATGAAACTAGAAACATTAAGTACAATAAGCCAGAGAAAGACAAATACTACATGGTATCACATACATGCAGACCCTAAAAATCATTGGAACTCATAGAAACAGTAGAATGGTGGTTACCAGGGATTGGAGGATGAGAAACAGGAAGTTGTGTTAAAGCTATAAACTTTCAGTTCCACAATAAATAAGTTCTGAGGTTCTAATGTAGAGCATGGTAACTATAATTCATACTATATTGTATACTTCAAATGTGCTAAGTGATTAGGTCTTAAGCATTCTTATTACACATACAGAAAGGGTAACTGTACGGTGATTGTGTTAACTTGATTGTGGTAAATATCTCATGTATACATATATCAAATCATATTGTATGCTTTAAATGTATTTGATTTTGTCACTTATACCTCAATAAAACTGGAAAAATCATAGAAAAATAATGCTGTGATCTTAATAGTAACTGCATTAACCCTATGGGTCAGTTTTGGGAAGAACTGACTTGTCACTATATTAAGTCTCCTGATCAATGCACCCATCATGTCTCTCCATTTATTTCACTCATCACTAATTTCTTTCATAAGCCCTTTGTAGTTTTACTTCTCAAATCTTCATACATGTTTTTACTAGATTTGTACCTAGTATTTTATCTTTTTTTGAGCTATTGCAGAGTTTAAAAATTTCAGTTTCCAATCATTCATTGCTGGTATATAGAAACATGATCTTTGTTGCCAACCGTATGCTTTGTAACATTTCTACACTCATTTCTAAATTCACTTATTGATTCCATGAAGTTTTTTGGTAGAGTCTTTGGGACATTCTATGCAGATACTTATGTCATCTGAAGTAGGAATAGTTTTTATTTTTTCCTTTTTTTTAAAGATTTTATTTATTCATTCATGAGACACAGAGAGAGAGAGAGAGAGAGAGAGAGAGAGACAGGCAGAGGGAGAAGCAGGCTCCATGCAGGGAGCCCAACGTGGGACTCAATCCCGGGTCTCCAGGATCACACCCTGGGCTGAAGGCGGCGCTACACCACTGAGCCACCCGGGCTGCCCTATTTTCTTCCTTTATAATCAAGATGCTTTTTTCTTTTTCTAGTCTCATTGCACTAGCATCCAGAAAGATGTTGAATAGGAGTGGAGGGTGTGGATGAACTTATTGGGAAGAGCATTGAGACTTTCACCATTGAGTACAATGGTAGTTTGGGTTTTTTAGATGTCCTTTTTCAGAGTAAGAAAGTTCCCTTCAGGGATCCCTGGGTGGCGCAGCGGTTTGGCGCCTGCCTTTGGCCCAGGGCCCGATCCTGGAGACCCGGGATCGAATCCCACATCGGGCTCCCGGTGCATGGAGCCTGCTTCTCCCTCTGCCTGTGTCTCTGCCTCTCTCTCTCTCTCTGTGACTATCATAAATAAATAAAAATTAAAAAAAAAAAAAAAAAAGAAAGTTCCCTTCAATTACTAGTTTGCTGTTTTTTTGTTTTGTTTTTTTTTTTTTTAAATCATGAATGGACACTGAATTTCATCAAATGCTTTTTCTGCATCCATCGATATGATGATATGGAATTTTCTCTTTAGTTTATTAAGATGATAGATTATATTGATTGATTTTTCAAAATATTGAACCAGCTTTATATTCTTGGGATAAATTTCTATACTCTCATTTTATAGTCTTGTTATAGTTGAACTTTACTATGGGAGTGCATTACTTCCATAGAAGCTGATAAAACTTAGATTTTAAAGAAAAACACATACCTGATTCCATTTTCTCCTTTTTCTGGCTTCTGGTTAAGGCCATCCTTTACCTGAGAAAGAAAGTATTTTCAAATCTAATCCACTAGAATAAATTTAGATTACCATTTTAGCCTTCGAGAAGGAGAATAATGTTGACATTTATCCTAGGAATCAAGGGCATATGATTACATTTGCAGGGCTCCATCCTTCACCCTGGTTTTTCCTTGAGGTTGACATGAGCCTCAACAATTTTTGATGATTGCTTTCTAGTGGTTCCACGGAATACTACTGTCTAAGAATTTAGAATGAGTAACTCAAGAGTGCCCTAATAAAACACATGACCAAGAAATCTTAATTCCATATTGCAGTTTTATAGAAGGTCAACTTACAGAATACTCACAACTCCTCCACTTAGGTCAGCTACACCTTCATAGTTTCTTAATATGATGAATGGTATATCTAGATGCTGATATTTTGTCATGAAGTATTTTGCATGTGTTTTTATTGCTTTTACCTAATATATTTATTATATTTTTTCAAAGACTGTTTTAAATTTCCAAATACTCAGTGCAAATTTTTTAACCAACACAATTATAGATGTATTTAAAATTTTATCTCAAAAAGTTGCTAAGAATGCACATATGTATTTGTGTGACTTGTGTATACTCATACATACCCCATCCCATGCCCAACAGTTCTTCTTCTTCTTTTTTTTTTTTTTTTAGGGTGAAGGTGAAGGGCAGAGAAAGAATTTTAAGCATGCTGCATGCCCAGCACAGAGCCTGAGGTGGGGCTCAATCTCATCACCCTGAGATCAGTACTTGAGCTGAAATCAAGAGTCAGATGCTTTAATTGACTGAGCCACCCAGGTATCCCCTAAGCATTTAAAATATTTTTTTAAAAATAATATTAACCATTCCTATCCTCCAGTCAAAGTTTTATTGAGAGTCAAATGACTCGTATCCTTGAAGAAGGAAGAGCTTGAAGATTATCTTATGTAATACCATATGGGGTAAAACAAAGTCACACCCCTAAGAGGCTGTGTCTCTAACACCACAATTAGTAAAGAATCAGCTGTAGGTGTCCAACTACTTACCACTCGGTAATTATTGGGGGCCCATACTAGAAGGGTATGGCGATGGCCCTGCTCAAAGTTATAAGTCACTGGAATGACTGGTGATCCAGTGGAAGAAATGTTTATACTTGTCAGTTTGTCTACATCAAAAGTCATAAATCCATCTGACTGTAATGAGAGAAAAGGAGTTATAGTTAATACCCTGGATTCTTGTTCTGCACTGTGTAACTAAACATTATCATGGCATATAATTTGACACCCTCAGTTCACATTCATACACACCAAAAAATGCCTTGTGGGAGTGACATTGGTTTGTCTTGGCCCCCTACTCACCCTTACAGATTCTGTCATGAAGTTGTTTAGTGTTATACAAGAATTATACTTTTCGCATAGCATTTTACTTTTCATTTTGTTTTATGAAAATAAACATTTTGGAAATAATTTCTGCCACTGGGCAAAGTATAGCACTAGGGATGAAGTAATAACCCTGAGGAAAATCAGTACTGGGCTGGTCCAAGTACCAGTCAGATTTTCTTTTTTCTTCAAGGTCATCAGTTTGGTAAGATCTAAGGGAGTAGTTCTTAACCGTGGCTGAACAGGAATGAGACCAATTAAAGCAAAATCTCTGAGGTATCAGAATTATCAGAGCTTTCCAGGTGATTCTAATGTGGACTCAAGTTTGGGAGCCTCTAGTTCAGACCAGTGGCCATCCAGATTAGGGTTTTGCAACCTCAGCGCTGCTGACATTTGGGGCCAGATAAGTCCTTGTGATGGGACCATGTGTCAGCAACCCTGGCTTCCTACATATGAAATGCCAATTGCATGCTCTGAGTAGTGACAATGAAAAATGTCTCCAGAAATTGCCAGATGTCCCTAAGGGGACAAAATAGCCCCTGGTAGAGAACCACTGACAGATCCTTGTTGTTTAAAGTGCGGTTCCACTCACCAACAGTGGCAACTGTCACCTGAGAGAGAGCATGTTAAAAAAGCAGAATTTCAGACCTTCTAATTCAGAATCTGCATTTTACAAGCTCCCCCAGTGATTCACATGCATATTAAAGTTTGAGGCGCACTGGTCTAGAGTGATGCCAAAATGAGACTAAGATACTAAGACATTTCAGTTCTAGGCTTGTTGTAGGAATTATATAAAGATTAAGTAGATCAGTTTCTCCAAATCCTAATATGACTCAGGTCAGAAGATAAAAAAAGGAAAGTTGCATTTCCTTCTACTTACTTGACTCATTTGGCCAACTGTCACCACCGTTCCAGGAAAAGATACATTCATGGCACCATTTCCTATATTCAGTACTTTGATTTGGACTTCATTTTGTTTGGGGAAGACTGGAAGAGTTTTCTGAGCAAAATAAAAGAAAATTGGCGGTGATGCCTTCTATGCATACTGAAGATAAGCTTGGCCCTGGCACTGCAATGCTACCATCCCAGCCCTCCAGCCATGGAAAGCTGCCCTGGCTGAGATGCCAATTCCCTGCCCCCCACCCCCCACCCAGAACCTCCATCACTTGCCTCATGGCACCCATAGGAAATGATGTTGGCACAGAACATGGAATCACAAAGTAGTCACAAAAAGGCTGCTCCTGCTCTTAACACCTCCAGGACAAAGGATGCTTGGTTATGAAACCTCCTATCTGAGGGAGTCAGAGTAAACACAACCCAAACCAAGTTGGTCTTGAGGCACATGAGATCTGCTCTCCTGCGAGGCCAGCATAATCTCCTGTAACTCTGGGAGCCTAGAGCACAGCCCTGACTGGTGCCCTAAACATCCTTTCACAACTGCTCTGTGCCTCTTGCCTCCACACGGTTTCTTCAGGGTTTCTGCCTTTTTTCTAGTGTTCTCTCTCATATCCCAGTGTCCCTGAAGCAATCCATTCTATTTTATTCTAGAAGTCTGTCCTAGTTCCACAATTCATTTTGCACAAAGCTAGCTATGTTCAGGAGCAAGTGGCTATACTCATATTCACAGGAGCACTATTCACAGTAGGCAAAACATGAAAGCAACCCAAATGTCCACTTACAGATGGACAAACAAAATGTGGTTCATCCAACAGCAGACTATGGTTCCACTTTAAAAAAGGAGATTTTCTGACACCTGCTACAACACAGATGAACCTCGAGGACATTACGCTTGGTGAAATAAGCCAATCACAAAGGACCGATACTGTACGAACCCACTTACATGAGGTACTTGGAGTAGACAAACCCATAGACACAGAAAGTAGAAGGGTGATAGCCAGGAGCTGCGGGGAGGGGAAATGGGGAGCTGTTTTCCAAGGGCCACTGAGTTTCAGTTTTGCAAGATGAAAAGTGTTCTGGAGATGGGTTACGCAACAACGTGAACGTATTTAACACTACTGAAAGGCACGCTTGGAAATGTGTAGGATGGTAACTTTTTGTTATGTTTATTTTATCACAATTGAACATTTAAAAAGAGAAATTAAGAAAGAGAGAGGAGGAGGGAGGGAGAGCTAAAGACAGAAACAGAGAAAGAGAAAGAGAAAGACACACACAGAGACAGGAGGAGGGGAGAGGGGCGGGAGGACGGTGCTTTCTTACACACGACAAGCACCCACCCATCCCTAGCCTGGCCTCAGACTGAGGGCGCTAGGAGTCCGGGGTGGGGGTGCCACTGTGGGTCCCGGCATCTACAAGGACTGGCCTGGGAACCGACATCACTAGAAACATTAGGCTACAAAGGCATCTTCCCAAAGACAACTGACACATTTTCCAAGTGCTGCTTGTTTGTGACTGATGGACTTCTCACCAGGCTTCCCAGGAGTTCAGATGGGAAAGAGCAAGTTCTACGAACTCCCACTCCCATTGTAAAAGCGGGGTCAACAGAAACTCCCCGTGTGACTGCCATCCACCTCCCCGCTGCTTGCACCCACCCGCTGGCCCCCTCCTCCAGGCCGCCCTCTTCCTGGTGATGAGCACCCACAGTGCGTGCTGCCTGATAGGGACCACCTTGCCCCTGTGGCACATCCACGTCGGCCCTGGCGCCCACAGACTGTGGGCAGACACCAGAGCCTCCCCGCAGTCCTGGAAAAAGAAGACTTCTCTGGATGTTCCACCCAACCCACAGGAAAGGCCACTGGGGATCCAGAGGACAACTCACATCAATTTCCAGCTGAACAATCGCCGCCATCACGAAGGCCATGGAAGCCAGGAACATTCCAACTGTCATCCTCTTCAAGGAGCTGGGAGACAAGTTGAAGAGTAGCTTTCAGCCAGCTTCACACAAGCGAGCTAATGATAACACTCCCCGCCCACCATCTGCCCAAATAAAACTAACTTCTCTACAAAAACACCCATTGAAAAGGTCTCGCTCTCTTATTTATCATTAAGACTAAGAAGGATAAAAGTAATGCAGCTTCTTATCTGCATTTTTAAAAAAGATTTTATTTATTTATTCATGACAGACACAGAGAGAGGGAGAGAGAGGCAGAGACACAGACAGAGGGAGAAGCAGGCTCCATGCAGGGAGCCCAATGTGGGACTCGATCCTGGGATTCCGGGATCACGCTCTGGGCCAAAGGCAGACACTCAACTGCTGAGCCACCCAGGGATCCCTCTTATCTGCATTTTTATATTTAATTTCTAGAAACTATAGCTCCGGTGATACATTGGATGATAGTTAATGTTTCTATCATCTACATATATGAAAAGCTTTAATTAGAAGCTTTTCAGGTTGCCATTAATAGTACTTTTATTTGAAGGGAAAATTTCCAGAAACATCAGCGCATAGGCTTCTAATTCAAAAATAATTCTTTTAAAACCCCATCACATAGGTGGTGTGGTGGGAGGGAAGATATTCTTTCCATTGAGGCACCAAAAGCTGTAGGGAATGCAGTGTTAGCAAAGCCCTAGGACTCAGAGAGCCTCACCCCAACCCCAACCCAAACCTGCCAGTCACCTACGTGAAATTGAAGCCACATTTTGCAATCAGAGGGTACACCACGGCATCCATGATGGGGACCATGACAACGATTAAGATGGCATTCACAGTCTACGGGTGAAGTGGAAACGAACCATTAGCTTTTGTCTCAAAGGTGCCTTTGAACTCAGAAAGCAACTTAAGTATTTGTTCCTACCTGCATCTGATCTGGCTGAACTTCAAGAAGTCCCTAAAAAGAGAGGGGGAAAGTGTCACTGATAAGTTCCCATAGATGATCAGCTGGAGGAATGTCATGACAGGGAAGGGGAAAGGGGGCCAGGGGATTAGAGCAAAGGAATAGTGAGTGACCAGGGAGGTGAAGAAGCTTGATATCCCCAAACTTACAATTTTCCCACTCATAGCTGTTGCTTGCAGTGTCCACCTGGAGCCCTTAAAAACAAATACGTTTGTTGTGTCATTTGGGAATGTGAGTTTTAAACATTTTGCAAGACAGGGTTGAGTCTTTTCCAGATCAGGAATGAAGTCTGAAATGTTCTGGGATTTAAATGTTTTTTCAACATCCCAAGTTATCTCCCAACTCCACTGTAATACTGGGTAAAACCAAACAACTTGCATTTCTGCTGTACAAATCAACACAACATATAGTTCTCCCACCCCAAGAGAAGAACTTACAGAGCACCACTCTGAGACACAGCTATCCTAGGAAGGACAAAGATGCGTGTGTGAGGCCTGTTGGAATGCATGGCAAGGAAATATATAGTCAGGAAATATATCACTGTTTGAATTCTTTTTTTTCTTTAAATCTCTGCACTCAACCTGGGGCTCGCACTTATGACCCCAAGATCAAGAGCCACATGCTCTACCTACTGAGCCAGCCAGGATCCCCACAGGATCCCTTCCAGAAGGGTTATGGAATCCCCCTAGCCACAACAGCTAAAATGTGATGAGTGTATTTCTGGTGCAAGTCTGATTCCAAGAGCTGGTTCCTATTCAACATGCAAAACTGTGTTCCTGTGCTTAAGATGCTAATCTAAATCCTGTACTTACAAATAAAGAGATTAATGTGTTCACTCAAATTTTTTCTAAGAGATGTTTTGCCCTTATAATAATCCTGCCTACACAATAAAACCATCTGCCATTTGTAAATTTTTTTAAAGCTCCAGTTTCTAAAAGAAACAATATCTTACTACTTTGACTGCTGAGTATCATGCATTGAGTTGTTTAACTCAAATCTGAAAAATTCCTACAGCGGTGGGAGCAAGAGCAGGGCGACAAGGCAGCAGTCTGGGTTCTACTTCCTTGCTCTGGTCAGAATGACTTGAGCAGTCATTTTACACCCCTGGATGGTGCTTCTAGTTTAAGCATTCCATTTTAGAGTGAGAGGTATCAAGCGCCTCTCAGCTTCAATATTCTGTGGATCCCATAAAAGGCAATATTATATATCCTCTGAGCATACTGTATCAGAAAAACTCTTTATTCTCAGATTGATTGGTAGGAGTCCTAGATAATAATAATTAAAAAAAGATTTTATTTATTTACTTGAAAGAGGGAGAGAGTGAGTGAGAGAGCATAAGTAGGGGAAAGGGGCAAAAGGAGAGGGCAAAGGAGGAGCCAGGAGCCCAAAGCAGGGCTTGATCCCAGGACCCTGAGATCATGACCTGAGCTAAAGGCAGATGCTTAACCAACTGAGCCACCCAGATGCCCCTGATAAGAGTCCTAGATACTTCGATCAAATCTTTCCAAAGTCTCTTTTACTTACCCACACCTAATTTTCCTCATTGTTTTGCAACAGAAATGTGGATAGAACCATCTAGAGTCTTTTTTTTTTTTTTTTTTTTTTTAAGAAATTCAGTGTGGGGTGCCTGGATGGCTCAGTGGGTTAAGTGTCTGATTCATGATTTGGGCTCAGGTCATGATCTCATGGGATAGGATCTCATGTGATGATCTCGGGTCATGGGATGGAGTCCCAGGACAGCTCTGTGCTCAGCAGGGAGTCTGCTTACAATTCTCTTTCTCCCTCTCCCCATCCTCCAACTTCTGCATGTATGCACTCTTCTCCCTTTCTCTCAAATCTTTTTTTTAAAGATTATTTATTTATTTATTCATGAGAGACACAGAGAGGGAGAGAGAAGCAGGCTCCATGCAGGGAGCCCGATGTGGGACTCGATCCTGGGTCTCCAAGATCATACCCTGGGCGGAAGGCAAGCGCTAAACCACTGAGCCACTGAGGCTGCCCTCTCAAATCTTTTTTAAAAAGGAAATTCACTGTGATATAACACTTAGTAAATAAACAGAGAAAAAAGAAACCAGTGGAGAATGTTTTTAGGAGCTAAATACTAGGTACCACCCCTTCATGGTAGTGCCCATAGAATATCTGTTAAAGACAGAAATTTGTATAGAAACATAGCTTCACACTACCTGCTGGTCAAACAGGGCCCAGAACATTGGGAGTGGGATGTACAAGAACATCACCTTTGTGACCATCTTAATTTGAGAGATGAGCCGCTCCTGTGGATAAAATAGGAGAAGGACAAATCAGCCACAACCTGGGTCACTCATAGCTATCAGCAATGCTGTTTTTGTGTAGACATACTTGCACCCACAACCAAGCTGGGAGATGACTAATTGTTCCAAAGAATCTTACCCCAGATTTCTTTGGAAAACTCAAAATTTCAGCCATTCAAAATGCTTAGGAGGCATTTTACTAGAGTTTAAATGTACTTCTAGTAAATGTAAACCCCACCACCAACCAGCTCTTCTGTTTTCAAATTAGTTATGTGATCACAACCACATATAATTAATGGCAGATTATGCCAGATATTAAAGACCTGGCATAAGAAAAGACTATGAAAAGATAATACGGTTTCTAGATAAATTCTACCCATTGTTTATCAAGTTCTTCTCAATATTAAAAAATACTCTTGCATAGTCTTGGTTAAAACACTAATTGAATTTATAAGGATGCAACCAATAATTTTGTCCATGTAGCTGGAGTCCTACAGCCTAATTTTGACCATGGATGCTCTCCTTCTGGAGGAAGACCCCGGGACCACTGCAGGGATAATGACCCACTTACATCGTATTTCTCTTTAGCCCAGTCCAGCCAGTGCTCCCTCTTGGGAAACTGCTTACTCCGGTGCCTAAACCTATTTTTGAGGGCAAACTGAAGGAAAGAAGAAAAATCAAATTTCAAAACAGAACCGACCACTTTCTCAGGGAAATACATTTCAGGAAAACTGTCTTTAAAGGAAAACTAAGAGAAGATGGGTACAAAATTGTATATACTAGTATAATGATGATGCTAAGAGGCATAACCTGCATTTATTTCTAATCTCTAATGATGAGCCTTGGAGTGGGGTAAACAAAGTCATACCGTTACTACTTTACTCTCCAGGCCCTCTGGAGAGGAGTGTTCAATGGAAATATAATGTGTGCCATTTGTGATTTAAGTTTTTTGGTAGCCATATTAAACGTAATAGGGATAGACCCGAAACTGGTATAACATGGGTACATTAACTATACCAGAATTAGGATCATCTGGGTGGCTCAGTCAGTTAAGCGTTTGCCTTTGGCTCAAGTCGTGATCCCAGGGTCCTGGGACGGAGCCCCTCATCGGGCTCCCTGCTCAGCGGGGAGCCTGCTTCTCCCTCTTCCTCCTCTCCCTCCGCCCCTCTCCCTGCTCGTGCTCCCTCTCTCTTGCTTTTTCTCTCTCTCTCTCAAATAAATAAAATCTTAAAAAAGAAAACCAGAATTAAAATAAAAATATACATAAGTAAAAAAAAGTAACAGGGAAATAGGTGAAATTAATTTTAAGTATGTTATTTAACTCCATAAGCCCCAAATATGATCTTAATATGTAATAAATTAACATTAAATGTAAATCAGTAATTAAATAATTATGTAAAGTTATTAATAATATTAAATGTTAAAATTGATGCGAATTCTCCATTCTTTTTTCATGCCAGGTCTTCAAAATCCAGGGTATATTTTACACTTTTACACTTTTACAATTTGGATGCTCAATTTTTATCAGAAATATTTGATTTGCGTTTCCTTCTTATAAAACTTAAGTTTGGAAAAGTAAATTGACATACCTAAGTTGTCCCAAAGGTACTTAAAAGTTTTCCACTCACTGAGCTGAGTACCAGTTTTAAAATTTAAGAGAACCCACTATACAGAAACACGTTCATAAGAAGTTACGTGACTTAAATTAATTTGAATGTAATCCATCCAATTTAAAATTTTGTTCCCAGTTGCCTTTGCTACATTTCAAATGTTTGACAGTCGCGTGTGGCTAGTAGCTACCATGCTGCATGGTGCATGTTCACTGGAAGTGCGGTGACATTGCAGCAAGAGAAGGCGATGGTACTGGTGGCCTGGGGACACACGTGTGACTACAAGGCAGAGATTCAAAAGTAAGGGCCAATTTTAGGATACCAAATAGTCCCGTTCTTGAGACTCTTAATAGCTTCATGTCATTCTTTTGTAGTTTAAACTAAGTTGTCAAGTGCTTGTTAAGGAAGGTCTTGGAGAGAGAATTGGTAAGCTCCCCTTTTAGCTTAGAAAAAAAATTCATAGTGGGAATTGATCTCATTTTAGGGGACAGTACAGAAGGAGGGAAGTTTTTTTTTTGTTTTTTGTTTTCGTTTTTTTTTTAGGAGGGAAGTTTTTTGACCACGAGGAAGCGTTTATTTCACAAAGTGAAGTACACATGTATAATTTAATGCAATAAAGCCAAGTAAAGGGAAAGTAAAGGACTAAAATTGTTTTAAGGCTGTCTTTTCATCCACACATGTGGTTTTTAAAAAATAAATAAGTGACACATTTCCCCCAATTATGCAATATCTACATCCATTTAAAAAATGGGGGCTTTATAGGGCAGAAGGTTATTTGATTCCTTTTTTGAAAGATTCCCTACAATCAACATTTATTTCCTGCCTTTAAATATGCCTGCATGCACATATAGCATGTAGATTCATAGGGAAGAGACCACATCCTGCATGCTGCTGTCACCAAATAGTCTTTGAAAACCAGGCTTCCAATGGCTGCAGAGCACGGCCGGATGTACTATAAGTCAAGCACCATTCTTCTGTTTCCAGAAACTTGGTGGTGTTGTGAATTCTTGCTGCTATAAATATGCTTGATAATCTTCATATGTGAATCTCTGTTCATTTTGCATGTTCATTTTATTTATTTAAAAATTTTATTTATTTGAGAGAAAGAGAGATCATGAGCAAGGGGAAAGGGCAGAGGGAGAAGCAGACTCCCCACTGAGCAGGAAGCCCAATGTGGGGCTCGATCCCAGGACCCTGGATCATGACCTGAGCCGAAGGCAGATGCTTAACTGACTAAGCCACTCAGGTGCCCCTTGCATGTTCATTTTTTAAACTATTATTTTCTTAGCCTTAATTCCTGAAATTTTCATGGCTGACACTTTCCACACTTCGGACCCTTGACAGGGTACTGAACCACGTCTCTCCCCTTCTGCTTCATGGCCTCCTGACCAACATCAGCCATGGACTGCTGGTCAGATAGCTTTAAAGTTGCTCTGCTTTGCCTTTCTTTGACTGCTGATCTAATGAACAGTTCAAGAGCCCTTTCTATCCCTCCCTGCTCAAGTTCTGTTTGTGTTCCTTTCCATCTGGTGAGTTTTACAAGAAACTGCAGTTTCCTGAAACAGCTAAGAACACTAATAAAGACATTGAAAGAAAAGTCAACGCTCCATTGCATTTTACTTTAAAGGAGGTAGAGGGTTCTGGGATGACTCAATGGCATGGAGAGAGGGAGCTACCAAAATACTTACACCGATGCACTTGACAACTTTACCCATGACATTACCCTGGGGCTGAAACTTCTTGTACATTCCACTGCCAATGACAAATACAACTGGGAAGGCAAAAGAAGATGCGTTAACAAGGCGTTTGACAGAAACACCTGTGACCTAGAAGATGTGATTTTATTTGAGTTATCAGCTTGTTTTGGAAACACTGAGATTACCCACATAATGGGCTTGCTGACCTATCTCCCCATGCAGAAAGTGCTTTTGATCCTAACGATCACTGGAGCTTCTGAGCGATGTTACAGATGTTACACTCGTGTTCTCGTATACAAACACTGAAGCCTATTACTACTCCCCACACCTCGAGGCAGCTCACAGACACTCAGTAAAGCTATCTACCCACACAGTCTACCCTCAGTAAAGGGAGACAAAGGGATAGGTGCTTTTGCATAATGGATCAGTGCATAATTCCATAAAGACAGAAATCATGGCTTTGATTTCCTGGTGGCAATGGCAGAAAAGTTTCTTCTTTCTTTATAAATATTCAGAAAAAAAAGGAACTAATTTGTTAAAGCTTTTTCCTAATCATATGTGGTTAAATTCATGGTACAGAAACACAGTTGGGGTTATTTGCCTCTGCAGCTACAGTTTTATAAAAGTAAAAGCATTTCAGGGGCGCCTGGGGGCTCAGTCTGTTAAATGTCCGACTCTTGATTTCAGCTCAGGTCATGATCTCAGGGTCATGAGATGGAGCCCTACATCGAGTTCTGAGCCCAGTGCCGAGTATGCTTGTCCTTCTCCCTTCTCTCCCTCCATCTCTCTAAAACAAATAAAATCTTAAAAAAAAAAATAAAAGCATTTTACAATGAGACAATTCTTCCATGGATCTTCTTAGAGAAGGTTTTTGTTTTTTCTTTTTAACAGAGAGAGTAAGAGGGGATCCCTGGGTGGCTCAGCAGTTCAGTGCCTGCCTTTGGCCCAGGGTGTGATCCTGGAGGCCCAGGACCGAGTCCCACGTCGGGCTCCCGGCATGGAACCTGCTTCTCCTTCTGCCTGTGTCTCTGCTTCTCTCTCTCTCTATGTCTATCATGAATAAATAAATAAAATCTTTTTTTAAAAAAGAGAGAGAGTAAGAGCTGGAGGGGGGTGGGGCAGAGGGAGAGATAGAATCTTGACCAGGCTCCATGCTGGGCAGGCTCCAATTTGAGGCTCAATCTCACAGCTCTGAGATCATGACCTGAGCCAAAATCAAGGGTCAGATGCTAAACTGACCAACCACTCAGGTGCAACTAGAAAAGATATATTGTAAAAATAGCTTAGAAAAATGCATTCCTGCAGGAGACCCTGAAAACACAATACTTATACTAGGATTTCTGATTATCTACTATCACAATTTAATCATTTAAAAGCACTGATGGACGGGCAGCCCGGGTGGCTCTGCGGTTTAGCGCTGCCTTCAGCCCAGGGCCTGATCCTGGAGAACCAGGATCGAGTCCCGCATCAGGCTCCCTGCATGGAGCCTGCTTCTGCCTCTGCCTCTGTCTCTGCCTCTCTCTCTCTCTCTCTGTCTCTCTCTCTGTCTCTCACGAATAATTTTTTTTAAAAATCTAAAAAAAAAAATTTAAAAGCACTGATGGACTGATGGATTGATGGAGTGCTGCTTGTTTTCCTCATTTTGAGGGCCTGAGATTTTGATAAGTGCCAACTCAAGCATAACTCCAAGTATGTGCCTGTTTTATAGCTGAAGAAAGAGAAGTTCATTTGTACCCTCACCTAATGTCTCTTCCTCAATCCAGATGTGGAAGGCAAAGATGCCCTATAGATTGAGTCTATTCTTCTTTGCCAACTAATATTTTAATCTTTAAGCTTCTGATTAACTTAAGCCTAATTCAAGCACAAGATTGTTACCAATAGAAACTTCTAGAAACATTGTTGATGCATAGGATTTGGCCTGTTCTCAATTCCTCCATAAGAAAAAAGCATAATCTTAGTTTGTTTATTTATTTATTTATTTGAAGAGCACATGAGTGTGGGGCAGGGGTAAGGGAGGAGGCGTAGAGGAAGAGAGAAAATCTCAAGCAGACTCCCCACTGAGCACAGAGCCCCACACGGGACTTGATCTCAGCACCCTGAGATCATGACCTGAGCCGAAGGCAGATGCTTAACCAACTGAGCCTCCTGGGCACCCCTCTAATAGGAACATTTGAAGATGATACATTATGGAAATCTAGATACTCATTGGTTGGAAGTATTTGAACGGCAACTGGCCCCGGTCGCCATGTGTTCCGGCAAGCTAGAGATGAGCACATATGAGTAAGCACAAAAGCTTCTGGCCATGGGGTCACCTTGTCTAACAGATCCTGTCACTTTCATCTTAGTCTCCTAAATAGTATCAAACTTTCAATGTCCAGCTCAATAGATCTTGTTTTCCGTAAACCCTTTTTTCACCTTCTTTCCTCTGAAGCAATATACCAACTCTGATTCTCAGAGCATGGGAATTATTATTACAACTTATTCCATGAGATTTTAAAAATTGGTTGTAATAATGTGAGGGTTTCACCTGATCATAGGATTATATTAATTCAACTGATTTCTACTTACTCAGAGATACGGCCATGAGAGCAGCAGGAACCCCAAATGCCAGTGGGTAACAAGCTTTCTGACTGTAAATTCCACATTCGTGAACTGAAGAGAAATTACAAGATTAAAATTCATTATGGTGTTGGTAATGCTTAGATAGTTATCATTTTTAAAAATCCCCAACTGGTTATTACATATTGTTTTCACTTAATGTTCTAGACTTATCCATGTGCCTTAGTGATTTCATTGCCAGCTGAGTCAAGCAGCTTCATAGTAGAAAGAGCAGGTGATGAACACAGTTTCTAATCTTAGTTCCTAAATAGGTGTCTGTTACTAGACAAGCCAAAATCAGCGGGAACCCTTCTGTGGATTTTCTTAGTTAGGCAGATGACCTAACTAATGACCTGGATACAATAACTTAAGATCAGGGACTCAGTAAATAAAATCAAAAGTACCCTTGGATATCAACATTGTGTGCTCCATTCCTGAATTCATGGTAATTATTTTTTTAAGGTTTTATTTATTTATTCATGAGAGACACAGAGAGAGAGAGGCAGAGACAGAGGCAGAGGGAGAAGTAGGCTCCCTGCGGGGAGCCCAAGGTGGGGATTCGATCCCAGGACCCCGGGATCACACCCTGCAACGAAGGCAGACAGATGCTCAACCACTGAGCCATCCAGGCTTCCCAAATTCATGCTAATTAGAAAGCAATTAGATGGTCCAGGGAAGGGGTCAATAAACCAGATAGTAAATATTTTAGGCTTTGTGGATGATTCAGTCTCTGTCCCAACTACCCAACCCTGATTTTGTAAGATGAAAGCAACCATAGACAACACACAAATGGATGGTCTTGTTCAGATTTCTGGATTTGGCCTATTGGCCATAGTTTACTAACCCCTGACTGCAGATCTATTCTAGCTCTGAAATCCTAGGATTGGTAAAAAAGAAAACTTCAGATTTTGGAAGGAGCAATAGATTATTGGAAATTGTTCAATGGAATGGAGGCTCCAAGAATAATATGATCTGAAAGGGGCTTGACTTGGTCTTTGAATAGCTATTTCATAGTTCTATAGAGAAAGAAGTTAATTTGTAGAAAGTTGATAGTTATGCAAATGTTTCTCATTCAAAGCTGTACAAATGATTCCAGTTCATGGAATGCAAAAGGACTCTTCCCTCTGTGAAGAATGTCAATCTCTATCAGTCAAATCTTTAATTTAACTGATTATGGCTGTATTCCAGTTTCCTCATCATTAATAAGTCATGTAAAATCATGGCACATGCTCACTTCATATTTGTGTGAGAGCCACAATTTTGCCTTTAAAATTGTCCTTTTTAACACATTTTGCAATTCAAACTTGCATAGTACATATTCTAGTAGAAATAGAGGCAGGGGGAGGGGAGGGAAAAGAATGAAGGCTATTAAATGTTTATATGAAACAAGTTGGAATGGGGTTTAAGTGTCATCTTCACGCTACTATTCCATGCAGAAATACATAAATCCCCACAAAATATTTTCTTTCATCATTTAATCTACTTTGCAGCGTGACCGCCCTGGTGCTGGTTGGTCTAATCTGTCTTGGAATATTCCCTTCTACGTGGGAAACTCACAAACTCTCAGTGAAGTGTCAGTGAACACAAAAATCTGCAAGCTGTTGATAGCTGCTGTCTCATTTTCTTTCCTGGGCGGTTCTTTTAGAAACAGCTGAGAGGAGAGGAATGCAAAGGGTAAAGCCTCGCCCATTCCTAACTCCCTGAACATCACTGGGGAGCAAAGCTTGAAAGCAAAAATGTCAACTAGGACCTATCCAGATGTGGTTTCCAAATAGCACCTCTTGTCTTATCCTTTACCGTGAATGAAGACTTTGCATTAACAATAAATTTAGAGAAATCCATTGCTATGCTGAGAGTGTTTTCGATTCTTCAGGGGTCTTTGGGATAAGGGTGGGGGGGAGGGTCAAAAAAGATTAGAAAAGACAAGAAGCTCATCTTCTGGATTTCCAAGTATGTAACATGTATCCAACAACGGAAGTATAGCAGGACAAAATGAACATGCAAACAAAACAAGGACTTAAACTTTCCATCTGAATTTCTCTCCATAATTAAAAAGAGGAAAACAAAAATCCCCTTCAGATATGTTTTACCTCTGAGCATGGGAGTGACAATAGTGGAAATCAAGCTTCCAGCATTAATGGCCAAATAGAAGATGGAAAAGAATCTGTTTCTTTGTTTTTCCTGTAATAAAAAGGAAGAAGTTTACAATATGACTTCGGTTATGCGTTCAACTGATAAAATGTAGCTGATGATCTGCTTTCACTTCTAACTTAACCAAAAGGTCAGTGTCCTACTTTCAAATGTCCTTGAAAAGAATCAAATGGAGAATAGACTTTGTGTCTGTGGAACGTGATTCCTGGTTGTTTACAGTTCATTTATGTATTTCTGTGAAGGTACATGATCTTACCTGGCCCTCTTCAAACTGGTCTCCACCAAATGCAGACACACAGGGCTTTATTCCTCCAGTTCCCAGAGCTATCAGGGCCAGGCCAATCATGGACAGTGCCCTAGGGAAAGGAGAGGGGTTATTGCAGTAATGTGAGATTCTTTTTTTTTTTTTTAAAGTAGGCTCCATGCCTAGTGTAGAGCCTAACGTGGGGCTCGAATTCACAACCCTGAGAGGGAGACTTGAGCTGGGATCAAGAGTCAGATGCTTAACTGCCTGAGCCACCCAGGGGTCCCAGAAATGCAAGATTCTTAAAAGCAGAAGCCTCTCTCTCCCCTAATTTCCCTCAGAGTACTAGGCACAGTGGTTCTTTTTGGGTTCTTGGCTCCAATTTCCAGTGTAGGGAGGTAATTCCCCCTACCAACAACAAGCAATTTTCAGACCCCAGCTGGGTGTCCCACAATTCAACTCAATTCTGACACTATTTACCCAGAGATAGCATCAGATCCCACAAATTAAATGCTCACTCCTGTATGACTGCCCCCTCCCCACCACTTCAGGCACCAGACACAAGCCTAGGTTGTCACCTGTGCTTCTGACTAACTACAGATTGAAGTTTCCAAAGACCCTCTCCTGAACTTCAGATGCCACTTACAAGTCCAGGTTGTTATGTTGTTATGTATTTCTGACCTACTGGCTATAAATCAGTGATTCACACAACCTCTCCTCCTAGGGTCCAATTAATTTGCTGGAGCTGCTCACTTACTAGGAAATGCTTTACTTACTAGATTGCCAGTTTACTATGAAAAGATATGACTCAGGAATA
The DNA here is from genome assembly GCF_048418805.1 of Vulpes vulpes. NCBI lineage: Eukaryota > Metazoa > Chordata > Mammalia > Carnivora > Canidae > Vulpes > Vulpes vulpes. The sequence continues at coordinate 48,688,661 of NC_132785.1, forward strand.
CCTAGGGTGCACAGGGCAAAGTAGGTGGGAAGGGGCACAGAGCTGCCATGCCCTCTCCAGGGCACCACTGCCCTGTAGCTCCACTTGCTAACCAACCTGAAAGCTCTTCCAGCCCAGTCTTTTTGGGTTTTTATGGAGGCTTCATCACATAGGAATGACTGATTATATCATTGGCCACTGGATATATATACATATATATATATTTAGATTTTATTTATTTATTCATGAGAGACACAGAGAGAGGCAGAGACATAGGCGGAGGGAGAAGTAGGCGTTCTGCAAGGAGCCCGATGCAGGACTCCATCCTGGGACTCTGGGATCACAACCCAAGCCAAAGGCAGACACTCAACCATTGAGTCACCCAGGCGTCCCTGGCCACTGGATATTAATTCAATGTCCAGCCCATCTTCCCCTCCCTGGAGGTCAGAGAGTGTGAATGAAAATTACATGAATTTTTTTTAAAGATTTACCTATTTACTTCAGAGAGAGAGAGAGTGAGTGTGTGTGAATGGGAGGAGGGATATATATATAGAGAGAATCTCAAGCCTACTCCACACTGAGGGTGGAACCAATGCAGGGCTTGATCCCAGGACCCTGAGATCATGACCTGAATGGAAACCAAGAGCCAGTCTCAACCGACTGAGCCACCCAGTTGCCCCCTCACATGATTGGTTCTTTTGGCAACCAGCCCCCCATCCTTAGGTGGGGCCTGAAATTACCTCATTTACATGGCAAGAGACACTGGAGTCCCTCTTCCTCACTTAGGGAATTCCAAGGGTTTTAGGACCTCTGTGTCCCAAATAAGGAAGACCAATATATATTTCTTATTACAAATCACAGTCTCACAGTAGTTAGACAAGGGGCTCAATCTGTTTGAGAAGATAATTCACAGGAATGCAGTCTTGACAGCTGAATGAAACTTGAATTCATGAGCCTTCACATAATATCATTACCTACTATTTAGAAAACTTAAAGCAATAGCGAATACTGAATGAGGATTTATGTATGGAATTCTTCTAGAGCCTTATCACTTTCAGTAAAAGAATGGGTAAGTGAAATATGTAAGCATTGTTTCTGGTACAATTATAATAGAACCATAAGAGTAATTAAGAGACATTGGAAAATGCAATTTAATTGCAAAGCAGAATATCAGGTTATGTAATATGATCTTAACTTGTTTACAAAGTATAGAAGACTGGAAAGAAGTAGAACATAAGAGTTATTGCTATAATGTTTACAGTGATAAAAGGGACTATTTATAATAATAGAAGGTATTAAGGGTTAGTTATTTTTATTTTTTTAAGATTTTATTCATGAGAGACACACAGAGAGAGGCAGAGACATAGGCAGAGGGAGAAGCAGGCTTCCCATGGGGAGCCTGATGCAGGACTCGATCCTATGACCCTGGGATCGCAACCTGATCTGAAGTCAGATGCTCAACCACTGACCCACCCAGGCATCCCTAGTTATTTTTATTTCATTTGTATTTTCTATAAACATTTTACCTCCTAAATTGAAAAAAAAATCACTCATAGAATTTACCAACCCTCATTTTGTCCTTTTATTAGATTTACAGTAGGTAGTATTACACATTCCAGGTTTTATAAGTTTTATTCCATAATTTGTTTGCAAATATAGCTTTAAAATGCTGAAAAATATTTTATGGAACAGATAAAATTAAGGAAGATACTGCACATAGAAAGGATGCTTTAACATATCAAGCTCATCTTCTTGGATTAACAGGCTGAAGGATCTCTTTTGTTTGCCTCTTTTTTTTTTTAAGATTTTATTTATTTGAGAGAGAGAGTATGTGTGGGAGGGAGAGAAGAGGGCAGAAGGAGAAGCAGACTCCTCGCTGAGCAGGGAGCCTGATGTGGGATCCCAGGACTCTGGGATCATGACCTGAGTCAAAAGCAGACACTTAACTGACTGAGCCACCCAGGTGCCCCCCGTTCGCCTCTTAATAGCACTTGTGCTCAGCGCTGTCACTCCAAGCATTTTAAATGACCATAAAACACGGCCAATTGGATGTGATATTCCCTATGCTCTTGTGAGAGTTGTAGGTATGCTAAAATATTAACTCCATGAAACAAACCAAGTAGCTAAACTTTCTTGAGTACTTCTCACTGGAGTACTTTTACACTTGCCATGTAGTAGGTGCACTACTCAGACCCAGGCACGAGGTGGTAGTCTAGTCCCACACAAGATAGACTTTAGTAAAAATGGGACCTACCTGCAAAAGTTAAGAAACTTACTCAAGGTCACACAACCAGTACACAGTCAGCATTTGAACCCACTTAGCCTGGCTCCAATATCCCTGTTCTTAAATGATATTGTAAAAGAGAATCCAGAGGCACGGGGAAGGTGAGCTACCCGGGCCTCATGGCTCCTCCATGGGTAGCTGGGAATCAGACGGGGAAGTCTGAGCTGCTGACCTTGGGCATGCAGCCACTCCCTTCCACCAACCCAGGGCCCTGTGGGCACTGCAGGATTTGCTGAGAGGGACCTGGTCTAAACAGCAATCTGATTGACTGACTAACAAACCAGAAATGCAGGAATTGCAGCAACTAATTTGGATTTCAGTGATTATTTTCCCCAACTCATAAGATGGGTTTACTCATAGATTGGGGAACTGAGGCCCAAGCACAGGAAACAAAAGAAATTGTTGTAAGTTGTCTACTGGGTCAGACTGCAGTGATGGGAAATTAATCTCACAGAGGAGCATGTCAATTGTGCTTGCCATCAAGGACTTAGAACACAGGGCTGGACCAAATATTTATGAAGCCGAATTACTGAAAAATAAGCAGGAGCATGGTACAAGAAGACAACCGTAAATACAGAGTCTTGAGGAAACCTGGCACAATCAGGGACCAAAGTCCCTGGGAGCTATGTCGCTGTAGGGAAGATCAAGATCAATACCCCATTCTGTGTGCTGACCATTCCTCATGCTGAGATGTACCCGAAACAGCAAGCTATTAGGTGAGCAGTGACTCCAGAGAACTGTGGGGATGGTGACATACAAAGCCCCAACTCTTAGTCAACTAAACAATTTTAGTTGGGAGGAAAGGGCTCCTTACACTTATGGTGAAGTTCAAGGGAAAAGATGAGCCATTTGAGCACCAAGGAAACAACCAGTATGTGTGTGTTGGGGGTGGTGGTGGGGAGGGCAGCAGTTAGCGTCTACTCACACATGCACGGACAGATTGTCAGGAGTTCCATCTTTGTTAAAGTCTGTGAGGTCATTAATTGAGCTTACTGCAGTGACCGCCTGTCCAATTGTGTAGACAATGGAGAGTGACACGATTGTCCTGTGTTGAAAGGGTTAAGAGAATCCAAGTTAGTTGCATAAGAGCCGTCCACTTCCTCCTCTCCCATAGAAAGGCCTCCTGCTTCAAGATGCAAGAGCCTAGTCATCCGTGTGCTTGTTCCTCAAACTTGGGTAAAGCTGGTAACTCTTGGAAAGGTAGCCTGCTAGAGGGTTTGTCGTCCAGCCAGCGAGTGTGGGGCAATATTGGCTGGAATTGGTGGTGGGTGGGGAGCTCTATTTCACCTTTGACCTACTTGAAAAACTCAGTGTTTTCTTCTACCTAACTACTGAAGTGAGAACATCTATCATTGAACAGTGAGAGAGACTTATCTTGTGCCTGGTAACCAATATTTGGCCAGGAGTGGGCCATTGGTTATGGTTGTATTATATTGAATTCTTTTGGGATAGTCAGTGAATTTGGCCCAGAAGAGCCTCCACTTCCTTGATCATTAAGTCCTAGGACTTCTCGAAAACCATCTATTGGGTACACTCTTGGAGCTGTTCCTTAGAACTGGGTGAGTGCTCCCACGTCCTCTCTGTCCAGCAAGCAATGTGACCCTTTCAGTGATTAATGATAGATGGTACTCCTGCTACTATTTCAAGAGGAGACAAAGATGTTATCACTGTTTGAAGGAGGAAAAAGTGCTGCCTGCATTCCCACTGCTCAATGCCAGGCACTGAGTTAGACTCTGGGAATGGGATGCTCAGAGCAGAAACAGGGCCTAGCGGGCTCTCCTAAGGCTTTTTTGTGCCTTGATTCGTTGTTCCCACCTTCCATCATCTCCAACCACAAAGCTTACAATTACTTTTGGTCTTATTTCTTAACAAGGACGCTGTACATACTCACTTGAACTTTCCCAGCCAGGAGTCTGCGATCAGTGCGCCGAGGATCGGCGTCAGGTAGCACAGAGCCACAAACGTGTGGTAGATGGCCGTGGACAGATTATCGTCCCATCCGATGAACCGTCTGAAGTACAGAATCAGGAGTGCTTTTCGTGGAGGGCAAGGGGAGTGGGAGGGGAGACAAAGTTAGGAGCTGTGGAAACTCAGGCTTTTGACTCAAGGGGAGGAGGGTGAAAATCGTTACCTCTCATTCCATAGTAGGAAAATCTTTCACAGAACTCATTGACCACGATGAAGAAGATGCTCAAGGGGTAACCAAAGCAACCCTGACGAAAGGAAACAGTGTAGGATTGAAACATGCTCCTTGCTGGTGCAGTGTCACAAATGAGTGCTAACAGCACGAAAAGTAGCTGGTGCATAATTAGTAACTTGTCAGTGACTGACCATCCAGAAGTCAGTCTGAAATTCTAGATTCTAGAAAAATCTAGATTCTAGAAAAATCTAGAATATTCAACATTTTTCTTCCCTTACACTCCTCCCAGAGTGACAACAATGAAATAAAGCATCTGGTTTTACTGTTCATTGGAGGACTAGACACAGCGTGTCCTAAAGACAAGAAGTGCCACACCGAGACTCGGGACTGTCCCTGCACTGAATCACATGTATGACAGGCATTTATCGAGTGAGGGAAGCACAGCTGTGAACATTCAGGAGCAGAACAGACCGAAGTTTGCAAAATGAAGCTAGGTAGAGAAGGAAAAATCCGGATACTCACATATGACTTGGACATGCCTGAAAGAAAACCAAAAGGCCACCATTAAAGTCAAGTAATTAGAATACTTCTTGCTGAGCCCACACTCAGACCCTCTGACTTTCCAGGGCAGTGAGATGTGCCGTCCAGACCGGTCCAGCCCTTTCTGGCGAGTGGGGCCTGGCATCAGATTTTCTTTCAGTTTACCCCTCAGGCAATTCTCATTGTGGTCAGAATTGAGAGTCAGAGGCTCCGAGAATGGTGCCAGAAGCATTTCCTCCTTAAAACACTCCGAAGCCTGCTCATTGCCCTCGGGACGAAATCCCAGCATCTTTGCATGCCCTTTACTATCTCACGAGGTCAGGGGGTTTGGCGAGGACTCGGTGGTGGGAACATAAAATGCTTCCCGGTGCCTAAGGCGCAGTGAGGATTCAGCTGCCATTGCCCTTCCCGTCAGGACCTTCCTTCCAGCCCCTTCCCTGCGCTTAGAGGACCCCTGGGATTCCCTCCTGTCAGTTTGCTGAGCACACTGGGGACCCGCCCGGAGTCCTGAATGCACAAGACGATGACTCCTGTGTCAGGAATTGCCCCTGCCCCTTCCTACACCTGTCAGAAATCTTGCCGTAGCATGACTCTCACAGAGCTGCATCTGCCCCCTGTGCTCCCAGAGAGCAACGGTTCGTATGTTTGACTCCCTTCTAGGGGTATCCATCTCCCCAACCCCAGCATCTTTTCCAGTGCCTACCCCCTAGCAGGGCCTTATTGTCAGAAGAGGGAATTAGGAGAGCAAGAAGAAAGGCGAGAGGCCAAGTGAGCCAGCGCAAACCAAGTGCCCTACACTCGGCCTTCTAGGTCTTAGGTGTACCCTTCAGGCCCGGTGGCCCAGCCCCAGCTCTGGTCTCCCCTGAATTTTGATGAGAGCTGACCCATACCCTGTCTCAAGTCCTAACACCTTGTGGCACAGCACCAAGGTGCTGCCCTGTAGTTACGAGTGCCTGTCACATGCTGTGCCCTTTCCATGGGGTATCATCTCCCCTCACCCCTGCCGCCGACCAGATCTTAGAATCCTTTGTTTTGGGGGACCCTTGAGTATTCCCTGCCTCTATTACAAATCAGTGACCCCACACAATGGTCCTCAAACTTCATTGTGCCTCAGAATCACCGCAGGGCTTGTGGGAGCAGGTGACCCAACCCCATGCCCACAGCTGCTGACTCTGAGGGTCTGGGGTGACCCATGGAGTCTGCACTTCTCCCGAGTCCCACAGTGATGTTCCTGCTGGTTCAGGGACCACCCCCACCCCCAACCCCCCCACCCCAGGCTGTGATGTCCACTTGTCTGACTGATCTCCTTGAGGGGGTTTTATTGCTTCCCTGGCCCCCGAGCTTGCCCGCTGTCTGGAGCAGGAAGCAAACACAGAAGCGAGCCTGACGCCTCATATTCTCATTATGTGCAAACCCTGAGCCCCAGGCCACAATAGACAAAAATCACGACTCAGCCTGAGGAACTCTGCTCTTGGCCCAGACCCAGGTGATGGTCGAGGCCCCCACCCCCCAGCCCCTCGTGGGCTGGGGCCTCGCTTCCTGACTCTGGTCACACTGTGCTGTGGGCATTGGCACTTCCCCGGCTCAGCATGGCCCCCGGCCTCACACCACAAGCTCTCACTCCTGCCCACTTAAGAGCAGTGGTGCTATTTTAGGCCTTGTCCTAAAGCGGGAAGGAACCTCTTCTGGCCTCTCACGGCCTCAGTCCCCACTCTTGCCATCTATAAAGTTCTGGAAAGAGATTCTTCAACACTAATAGCCTGGTTTTTTCCCCAGTTAGACTTCCCTTTGGGAAGGGGATGCTTTGAGGGTCAACGTGTGAAAGATGTGGGCACCGAGGCAGATGTGTGATGGAATCACTGGTTGCTTTCCAGCTGTGGCCGTGGGTGAGCCCAGCTTCCCTCTGGGCAGCCCACCTGTCAGAGGAAGTCAGCGCTATGCCCCTTACAGGCCTGTTGTAAGAGTTGTATGTGCGAAGCCCCATCCCAGGCCTGGTGTGTCGCTCAGGGAAGACGCTGCTACCTCAGAATCCTTGGCACCTCACATAGTGCTTTTCACAAGCTGGAGTCAAATGTTTGTTGAATGAACAAGTCTTCAAAGGACCAGTCGTATCATCATCAAGTCCAGTGTTCAGATCCTGGCTCTGCCCGCCAGGCTCTAGCCTCCTCCTGCCCGTGAGGCTGCCCCACCCGCATCTCATCGCTGTCCGTCTGTCTTCTCCATCCCCCCACATGGTTTAGCCTGTGGGGAGTCCTGCTAGGAGACCACAGGGTCAGGGGATTCCTTTTTGTGCCTCCTTCCCAAAATGTCACCTCAAACTGCTGTGTCCTCAAGGGACAGTCGCTGCTTCTCTGAAGTAGGCCCTCCTCTCACACAACTCTCCGTCCAGACTTTGGTCACAGTTTTGTACCACCTCCTATAGGTGGTCACTGAGGCCACTCTTCTGGGCACCTGCATTGTTATGTATGGCTCCCTGCCCCCACCCCTCAGCCTTTTCTTAATTGTGTGTGTGCGTGTGTGTGTGTGTGTGTGTGAATAACCACTCCTATTCTGAATGTGCCATCTGTGTCCAGATAGGACCGTGACTAGTACAGCCCACAAGCCAGCTTTCACTACCAGACTGGAGAATGCCAACTCTGCAGTGCAATAAAAGACCCCGTCAGGAACACATGCTTTTGAAGAACTGCACACAAACAACCTTGGCGATATTTGAGGTGTTTCATTGCGGGGGTGCCCTGTCTTCTAGAGGAAACAGCAAGGCCATACAATGCTCTGCCTTTCACTTCAGATAATGGGGTCTCACCAGTGTCTCCCAAAGACCAGACAAAAGCAAGCTGAGCACTGCCTGCCCAGGGCTCAGACTCATCCTTGCTATAGGCCTTTACAGGGAAGCAGGAGGGAGGTATAAACACCCAAGTCCAGCAGAAACATCCCAGAGATTCCTTGCAATTGTTCCTTCCACATGGTTTCTCAGGATTTGGGTTTGCAAGGAAAGATTTCATCTGGCCAGCGTAGCACCTATAATTTTTTTTAAAGATTTATTCATTCATTTTAATGAGAGAGTGAGACAGAGAAAGAGAGAGAGAGATAGTAGGGGGAGGCGCAGAGGGAGAGAGAATCTCAAGCAGACTCCTTGCTGAGCATAGAGCCCAGTCACAGGGCTCGATCCCATGACCCATGAGATCATGACCTGAGCCGAAACCAAGAGTCGGACATTTAATCAGCTGAGTCACCCAGGTACCCCACACCTATAATTTTTTGAAAAATACTGTTTAGCACCTATTGTTTGCCAAATCATAATGGGAACGATTTTGTTTACTTTAAACATAAACTAGGTTACAAAAAAGAGAGCTTTGATCTTATTACAACCACCACCATTCTCAGAACTATGTAATGGAAAATGAAATCTGTAAACTCACCCAGGTGAAAATCTGAGATTTAGTACCCAGTCATCACCCAGGAGGCTTGTTATTTTCTGAAAGGCGTGCATTCCAAAGAGCAACTTTTATTATTGCGGGGCAGAGGTTGCTAACCTCTTCTGTTGCAGAATTCAGAGGTATTTGGTGGATGTATATTAGTCAGCATTTCTTATCTCACATGTATTAACAGGATCACTCTATGAGAAAGCTCAGGTGCAGAAGTGGTGTGTATGTTGAGCCTTACATGACTGTATCCCGACAGTAAATCTAATCAGCATATTTGAGTGGTCCACGGTTCTCGCATCATCTGTGGGTCACTTGGATACTACTGATAGGAGTAAATAAAGCGGCTTAGAATCAGGCATGCCAGTACTGGGTGCAGAGTCAACACTGGCTCCTATTGTTATTCTAGGCCTAGCAGTGCTTTTGTCTTTCTTTTGGTTAAAGAAATTAATAAAATAAGTGTACATTATAAGTTTCTATGATTACCGACTTGGAAGGATAGCGGGAAAAACCAAGAAAGACACTCTATTAATAATTTCCCACTCCTTAATGAAATTTCTTCATTAAGGTATTTCCTACCATTTAACAAAGCACATTCCATATTTTGAACCATTTAGGGATGGAAATTCTAACTGTAATGGTTCATTACCTAGAAATTAAGTATTCTTGGGATGCCTGGGTGACTCAGGTTGAGTGTCTGCCTTCAGCTCAGGGCATGATCCCGGAGTCCTGGGATCGAGTCTGACGTTGGGTTCCCTGCATGGAGCCTGCTTCTCCCTCTGCCTGTGTCTCTGCCTCTCTTTCGGTGTTTCTCATGAATAAATAAATAAAATCTTTTTTTAAAAAAATGGTGATGGGTGATTTTTTTTTTTTAAATCAGCATGGTGATGGGTGTGAAGAGTGCATTTCTAGAACTTGGACTGGGGCAGTGGGAAGGAATGAAGAATCTGCTGCTGTTTGAGCAGCTCTTACCTTTAGGCAGAAAGAAAACTGCCTCCTACCATGACCAAGAGTGAAAATGAGGGAGTGAGCTCTGTGTTGCATGATGTTTTAGGAATGATACTCCTGTGTGGCGTGGTAGGCAGAACAGTGGTCCCCACGATGTCCGTGTCCTAACCCCTGGAGCTTGTGGACATGTTACCTTCCATGGTGGGGTGGGGGGTGTTCTGCAGACTAAGTTAAAGATCATGAGATGGGGAGTTTATCCTGGATTACCTGGTGGCCCCAATGTAGTCACATGGGCCCTTAAAAGAGTCAAAGGAAGAGATGTGAAGAAGGAAGTACAGGCTGGAGTGATGGTACTTTGTAGAAAGCCAGCACGAACCAAGGAATATAGCAGTCTCTAGAAGCTGGAAAGGACAAGGAACTGGATTCTCCCCTACAACCTCCAGAAGGAACACAGCCCTGCTGACACCTTGATTTTAGCTCAGTGAGACTCATGCGACTTCTGACCTCCAGAACTGTGAGATTAAAAAGTTTGTGTCATATTAAGTTGCTTAGTTTGTGGCAGTGTGTGATATCGGCGGCGATAGGACACAAACAGGATTTGCCTCAAGCTCTATAAATGAAGGTCTTTATCGCTAAATCACTCACTCTTCATATAGAACTAAGACTCAAACCTCCAGCAACTTTTATATGCCAGCAAAGTGCTCTTTTTTATAATTTTCCCTTTTAGCTACATTTTCCACCTGGGAGTTCAGGAGTCCAATCTCATGCCTTTTTTTTTTTTTTAAGATTTTATTTATTCATGAGAGACACACACACACACAGAGGCAGAGACACAGGCGGAGGGAGAAGCAGGCTCCATGCAGGGAGCCTGTTGTGGGACTTGATCCCGGATCTCCAGGATCAGGCCCTGGGCCGAAGGCGGCGCTAAACCACTGGGCCGCCGGGGCTGCCCCAATCCCATGCCTTTTAAACAGGATCTGCACTTGCTCTGCTACTTTCTGCAGGTTACTCTTCCTTAGCCAGCTGTAACGCGAGGGTGCTGCCTTCCAGGCCCGCTACAAGGAACGAGGCGGTCTGAAAATGGTTTCATAACAAGTTAAGTTGATCAACCCTGGATTCTTTTAGGTGGGAGGGTATGAGCCTTGGGGAGCAAGAGGTTGAGCCTCCACTTGGGGACATCCTTCCTAAACACGGGGCTTTAAAGATCCAAAGTACTTAACCTCTGGACCACCAATTCCTTCACCTAGAGATGCTAACACCGTCTTTGCAAGTTGGTTAATAAGATCAAATCTACAGGAATGCAATGAAGTTTGCTATTCGCTGCATCCCATGAAGACAGCTGGGGAGTGCAGACAGATGTTTGGAACAGGCTGATTTAAGATTAAAATATGGGCAAGAATGTGTGATGAGGAACCTGGTAGGGTTGAGAAGGGCCCTCAAAGAAAGAGGCAGTCTCTCCAGGGCTATTCACACTCACCAAAAGAAGAAGGTTCATATGACATCATCTTGGGAAATTAGGCCACAGGGATTAGCAAGTTGTGGGCCGGGGAATGCCAATCTTGAACATGAGCTACAGTGGCAAGCATTGATTTTTAATTAAGCTTCTTTTCAAATGGGCAGCACTAGAGTGTGCTGCATGTGTGTAGCTGTAGGGGCTTAAGGATCATGTGTAATCCTCCACTGCAGTGGTTTGCAAAGTGTGGTCTCTGGCCTAGCTGCATAGCACCTGGGAACCCATCAGAAATGCACATTCTCAGGTCCATCCCAAACCTACCAAGTCAGAAACTCCCCATGTAAGCGGAGTTGTACATATGCATGTGTCTGTGCGTGTGATCAAGCCCTCCTGGGACTGAAGTTCTACAGTTTGGGAGTCCCTCCTCGCTCCAGAGAAACCGTGGGGAGCAGTCAAGGAAAGGGTCTGGTGTGAAGGCGTGTATCCTAGGTGGCAGCTCCAGGCTAGGTGATCAGCTCCTATGATGTGATTCTGGCTCTGTTCATGTTTACTAGGATGACTGTGACAAGCAGATGCCATGTCTCAACCTTCCCTGTCTCCCATCTACCCAAGTGGACCTGAGCTTCCCAGATGCAGTGATTCAGGATGGCTCTTGAACCTGCCTGGCTCTCTGCTACCTGAAAGGTCAGACCTGCCACTCAGCACAGTGCAAAGAAGCCCTCCAGGACCTGACTTCGCTCTTCCTCCACCCCAGTGGTCAAGCCACATGACTTCTAATTCCCTCAGCACACTAGGTTCAGCACCCCACCAGCACCATTAGGGTAGTTAGTGCCTCACCTCTCCCCTTGGCCTCCCAGATACTCTCTTCTCCTTTTAGATTTCTTTAGTCTTTTTTTTTTTTAAGATTTTATTTATTTATTTGACACAGAGAGAGAGAGCACAAGCAGGCAGAGCTGCAGGCAGAGGGAGAAGCAGACACCCCCCAGAGGAGGGAGCTGATGTGGGGCTTGATCCCAGGACTCTAGGATCATGACCTGAGCTGAAGGCAGACACTTCACCGACTGAACCACCCAGGCGCCACTAGATTTCTTTAGTCTTTTTATAACTGCCTTGACAGGACACGTTGTTCTGACTTCTGAAAACATGTTACAGAGCCTCACATATCATATGATTTCCCCCCCAATTTCAGTGAGGAAATAAAGTGTATGCCACTTCAAAAGAGCCCAGCAGGATATGCACCCAGCAGAACTATGGTTGACCTGAGGCAAGGTGACAGGAGGCATGGGAGGAGAGGTAGCAGCTGAGTGCTTGGTGCAGCACACTTGGTTTGATTCCCCCCCCCCCAAATCAATCAACTTTGATTAAGAAGTGAAAGGCACTCTTCTTAAACGGGCTATTCCGGGACAGCAGTCAGGTTAGCTCTAGAACAAGTTTTATGTCTGTAATCCAGGCCCTTGTTTCTGGAGTGGTTCTTCTTGAGGCTATTTCTTGCCCTACTTGATAATTATTTTTCTTACTTGGCTCTTTTGCCACATTTCTCACCCTCAGACCCCCTGCAGGTCCATATGGCACTTCTGTGCACATTCGAGAATTGTGATAATTTAAGCCGGATGCTGCCCCGGGAAGCATGGCTTGACTGGTGGATGGCAGCTCCGTTCCAACAAGAAAAAATGTCCCTGGGTGGATGCACTGCTTGGCAATGGAGCACGGGCCACATTCCAGCCCCACGGACCCTCTTGCGGGGGCCTTCACACAGGGTACTGCCTACACATCTATGACCAGTGCCCTGCCCATCCTTCTATTGTTTTTTTTTTTAAATAGAAAAAGCCTCCTCTTTTCCACAAATGTTTTCTTCCTCACTGAGGGACAATCTATTTTTCCTTTGATCCATAAGCAAACAGCTATATAAACAGAACATACTGCTGTATGATTTTCAGAATGCCAGTTATTCAAGTTACCCTGCAAAAGGCAAATGAGTTATCCATTCCTTGAGAACCAGGAATGTCAACTAAACCCTAATTACATGAAGCCACTTTAGAAATACAGGGAAGCTGGACTAATGGGACAGTAAAGGTTTTATTAAGTGACTTTGGCCTGGTGCCATGGCAGGGACCAGCTCAGTCTGGGAGCGCAGGCGACCCTGTAACCCTCCAGGCCAAAAGCGTGAGCCCAGCTGAGGAGAAGACGGACACGGAGTATAAAATCTCTTAGCTGGAGTCTGGCTCCTCGGCACCGGGTGTCTCACAGCCGTGTCCCCCCTTTGGGGTGGGGCAGGGGCCGCTGGGAGCCGGCTCCCGGGGCTGGTCTGCTTTCTCTGCCTGCGTGAGGGACACACAGCCGTGAACCTTTAACCACCCGGCAGCCAGGCCTCGCCCTTGCGCTGTGCTGTGTGCGTCTCTGACAGCCGTGACTTGGCCACCGCCTCCCTTCGCCTGGACACCCCCGGTCAGGGACGTGGGAGGCAGCTCTCCATCCGTGCGTTAGTTTGCTGGGGCTGCCGTAACCATGCACCACAGATGGAGTAGCTTAAAACAACGGCAACGCATCCCCCCGGCCCCCGCAGTCGGGATCCGAGGGGGGGGGGGTGTCCTAGCCCCAGGTGTCAGCCAGGTCGGCTCCTTCTGAGGCTGCGAGGGGGAATCTGGCCAGCCTCCCCCAGCTTCTGGGGGTCACTGGCCATCATAGACGTTCCTCGGCTCGTGAGAGCATCACCCAGACCTCTGCTTCCATCCTTGCACGGTGTTCTTGTGTGTGTGCCCGTGCTCGCATGTCCCCTCGTATAAGGACACCAGTCATATTGGGTTGGGGGCCCCCTTCCTCCAGGATGACATCATCAGAACTAATTACAGCTGTGCAGGCCCTATCTCCACATAAGGTCCATGCTCTGAGGTCTCAGGGTTCGGACTTCAGCACCTGCATTTGTGGCTGGGTGGAAACAAACAAACCCACAACAGGCAGAGAGCTTTGGTAGTTGTCTGACCAACTGCTGTAGGTTACAGACATCCTTCTAGCTTTTAAAAAGATTTCTACAATGCTGGTCTAAAATCATCAGCTTAAGAGGCCCATAGTGGCCTCCTCTGATGGTTTTATAAATAACCCCATGACTTTTAGCATCTAATCTCATAATTACAGACGTGAATCACTGACGGGTCATTTCCATTCGCCTCCAGAAAGAAACGATCTCTCCAGGCCCTGGGGGAGCCACCTGCCTTCGGATATGCTCAGCGATTATTTACTTCTCAATTGTAGGGAAAGTTGCGGCCAGGCCAGAGGGTGCAGACGAGTTAATATGTAGTAAGCTGTTAATGCAAAACAGAAAGGGCCAGGCCTAAGTTCTGCCTTAGGCATGGGCAGGATCAATCACTCAGGTGAGCGAAGTTCCTGGGAGTCAGAAAGGTGACCCTTGGTCTCCCAGTTATGTCCTTTATCGACATGTGGGCGTTCTTTTATTCTGGAAGAACAGCCTTCGTTCTGAACTAAGCGAGGCTTGCTTTAAATGCTCTACTGCTGAGAGTCAGTAAACGGATCTATTCGCAGGCCAGCGATTAGACAGAGACGGATCCTCCGGAGCGGAGCGGGCTCTGGGAAGAAGCAAGAGGGGAGAGCCCCCGGAAGAGCAGCACGCTGCACACAGCGAACAGGCAACAGGGACAAGTCTGTAGCATCAGCCCTAAGACACTGTATACCGTCAGAAGGCGAAAACAAATGCCAGAGGCACACAAGTGTCATCAAATTAAAACCTCCTGGTCTTTTGGAGGTTTGTTTTGGAGGCAATTAAGTTAGAAACCCTAGGGGCACCTGGGTGGCTCAGTGGTTGAACATCGGCCTTTGGTTCAGGTCGTGATCCCAGAGTCCTGGGATCGAGTCCCGCATCGGGCTCTCCTTCTGCCTTTGTCTCTGTGTCTCTCATGAATAAATAAAAACAATCTTAAAGAAAAAAAAAACTAGAGACTCTAACATTTATTTATTATTATTATTTTTTAAATCCTAAACTTTAGACCCAAATATATATATATATATATATATATATATATATACACACATATATATATATATTTTGCTCTTAGATGTTAAAATGTAATTGGAAGAAATGCTGATGATCATGGTTAAGTGTAAAGTTAGGCTACAAAGTGATCTACAGAAAGCAGATTTTTTTTTCCAACTGATATTTAGGCTATGCATGCTTCATTCCTTTTTTTTTATTTATTTATGATAGTCACACACACAGAGAGAGAGAGAGAGAGAGAGAGAGACATAGGCAGAGGGAGAAGCAGGCTCCATGCACCGGGAGCCCGATGTGGGATTCGATCCCGGGTCTCCAGGATCGCGCCCTGGGCCAAAGGCAGGCGCCAAACCGCTGCACCACCCAGGGATCCCTGCATGCTTCATTCCTATCATGAGAATATCTCTAAGAAATTTCTGGAGTGGTCAAAGATGTATATTTTAAAGACTTATTTATTTTAGAGAGAGAGTGCACACTTGCAAGCGAGTAGGGGGAGGGGAAAAGGAAGAGAGAGAAGCAGACTGTCCATTGAGCTCGGAACCCCACTCGGGCTCCATCTCACAACCAAGATCATGACCTGAGGCAAAATCGAGAGTCAGACACTTAACCGACTGAGTCACCCAGGCACCCCCAATTATGTGTATTTTAAATCTTGTTAGATATCACCTAACACTTATATAGAGAAGTGACTTATTTTTTCCCATATTATAATTTTAAGGTGAGCACGCATAGGAGCAGTTATAAAGAAAGAAAAATTTATCACACTGTTCATTAAGACTGCCTGGGAACTCCATAGTACAGTACAATACCTAATACAGTATCAATAGGGTATGAACATAATTTTTAGAATTAATTTGAGGTAAATGTCTATGACATCACTATGAGCATTTCTGATTCACTAATATTCTAGAATCGGCGGTGAGGGTGTTCCCTACATACCAATTCTGTTATTAAATAGATTCTGTTTAGAACTGACTCATGCTATACCCAGAAAATCCATCCATCTTGCTGGGGGAAGAGACTAGTTGTCGCGGGTAGCATCTCAGGTGAAGATACAGGCCACAGGGGCCTCTTCTTTACACACCAAGAATACGTGCTGCCTAAAGTCATATATAAGTGACATACATCTTTCAGAGAGAACATTTTCTATTACCATGTATACTGGGTCGAATAGTGTCCCCTGAAACTCACATCCTTCCTAGAATCTCAGATTCTGACCTTATTTAAAAATGAGATCTTTGTAGATGTAATGAGGTCACGTTGGAGTAGAGTGGATCCCTAACCCCCACACACCAGGGATTGCTGGCAACACCAAAAGCTAAGAGAAAGGCATGGAACAGATTCTCTTCTACAGCCCTCCGAGAGCACATGGCTCTGCAGACACCTTGATTTATGACTTCCAGCCTCCAGAACCGTGAGAATCCATTTCTGCTGCTTTAAACGATCTGGTTTGTGATACTTTCATTATGGCAGCGGCAGGAAACTAGTCCACCATGGGAGCTGACACGTTTGATTAACTGGGATAAAGGTCTGTTCTTCCAAGAACATCTCAAGAGTACTTTCTGATGTGCCCTGATAGAACTACAATAAAATATTGCCTCTTGAGAGAGACTGTATAAGTTCCAAATGCTTAACCTGTGAGCTTTCAACATGTCTCCTTATGTGAGTACATTTTATGAATTTTCTAGTCTTATATCCGATCCTTAAACCAAATTTTCCTTTGGGTTCATGGTCAGTGTCACACGTCCCCACACAACAACTGGATGGCTCTAAACCCTCTCTCCAATGACAGGCTCCTTTCAGGAGGCCCTTGCCAGTGGCCAATCTTGGAGGAACTAGGCCTTCCTCCTTCTCCAGAAAGTTTGTGGTAGATGCTCTCTGTTCCTCCTGGTATTGCCACTTTCTGCTGCTGAGACTGTGCTTTAACTACACCGCCTGCAGATGGTAGCTGCACTGGTTCTGAAGCTAGGCAGCCAGCAGAGGCCTGGCCTGGCCTGTCGGACACGGCCCCCTTCACAGCAGCCCCATGAGATGAGCCCATCGGCCTTCCAAAGTGATACCTTCCTGGGCTCTGAAACCAAGAGACGAAGTTACAAAACAGAGGTTCCTGGGTTCTTTATGTTGCAACCCCAGGATTCTGAGTCAGTGGTTCTCATTCATTTCCAGATAATACTGCTCTTATTCTTTCACCATCATCACAGAAGAATGTGGAAGCTTCCTCAGAGTCCTCCCTTGTTTTGATACCCTTTAATCAGTGCACCTGGGACACCTACCCACTCTCTCTCCCGCTAGGTATCAGATTGAGATGCAGTTGCATCTGAGAGCTGCTGCTGCCTGGAGAGGCGTGAGCACGGCTGGCAGGGTGCTCCACGCCCCAGGTCCCACTACAGCTCCTGTCGTGCACGGCCCTACCCTGGACAACAGGTGGCTGTCCCTCTCACTAGTGAACCAGCCGCAGTGGGCTCCCTGCTCTTCGGTAACTCAAAGGGCAGCATATCAAACATCAGACAAAGACCAAGTACATCAAACCTGGAATAATTCCAGGAGAGGTGTGAAGGACCTCTAGGTCAGGTTGTTTTGAAAGATAGTTGATTATATTCTTTGATGAGAATATCTTTATCATTAAGGCAAAAAATTAGCATTAAGACAGCAATCCTCTAGCTTTGACAAGACACCAGAAAGCTGTCGCTTTCTCTGGCCTCATGATAATTTATTTACTGCAACTATCCCTCACTGTGGAAAAATGTGTATGGGCTTGTGTTTCTGCCTCGCCCTGAGAATAGGAGTTTCTTCAAGACAGATGGTAAATAAATACCTGCATCCATCCATCATTTAGGCTCACTACCGCCCCCCTCTCTGCACCAGCCACAGCTGGACCACATGGCTTCATTACTCCCCCTCTTTCCTACCCTATATTCTTAGCCGGTGCAAGCTAATTTTTAAATTCTAGCTACTAATTTACTGCAAAGTTGGTCATCATGGACAAGTCAGCAGTCAGGTGGCACTTGATCTTATTGTCACCATCTCATCTAGGGGGGACAGTAGCAATATTTGGGCATGGGTGTGGGTCACGAAAAAAAGCCTGTCAGGGGCACATGGGTGGCTCAGTTGGTTAAGTGTCTGCCTTTGGCTCAGGTCATGATCCTGGGGTCCTGTGATCAAGCCCCATGTTGGGCTCCTGGCTGAGGGGGAGTCTGCTTCTCCCTCTGCCCCTCCCACTGCTCATGTTCTCTTTCTTAAATAAATAAATAAATAAATAAATAAATAAATAAATAAATAAATAAATAAAATCTTAATAAAAAAAAAAAGAGCATGTCATTTAGAGTGATTCAGAGCAGTGGTTCTCCACGTGGGGTCTTAGGACCAGCAGCAGCAGGATGTGGGAACTTGTGTAAATGCTAATCCTTAGAGCTGCCCCAGACCCACTTGAAGCAGAGATTCTAGGGTGCAGGGCCCAGCAATGTGTTGGAATAAACCATCACTTGGGTGATCCCGATGGATCCTAAAGCCTGAAGATCACCACCTACACATGTCAGCCTGAGAGACGCTGAGAGGCAGACGATTCTCCCATGGGTCAGATGCCCAAGGTCTGCCTCAGTAGCAGCTTCAGCTTCTAGCCTCTACAGGGTACACTTACAGCCCCTACAGGATTCCCTGGGACTTCAGCACTGTTCTTTGGTTTACTGGAGAACTTCTAGAAAGAAGCAAGGATGTAGAAGAACTTTTAAGTGGCAGGGTTGGGGTGCCTTCAAAACCAGTCCATCATTTTATGCTCAGGCAAGAAGCCGACTGGAAAAACTCACCAGAATCCCACAAGGCCAGTGGGAGGCTGAGAGGTGGGGGGACAGGATTATAATCAACTATCCTTCATCAAAGAATATAATCAACTATCTTTCAAAACAACCTGGAGGCTCTGGCAAAGGGAGGCAGGAGCTTGCTTCATAGAGCCTGAAATCTCTTCATACTTCATTTTCAAAGTTAAGTGTGTGGCAAATGACAGGGCAGCATCTAGGGTTTTCCAGGACCATAGTATGGAAAATAATTTGTAAGAACAGCAACATTAGTGCAGACTCTTGCTTAGCTCTGGGTGAGGGAGGGAAATGGGGTGAAGGGAGGAAGAGTGAATATTTGAAGTCTTCAGCCAAAGCATCCCTAGCCCCACAAAGTTCTCCCCTGAGAGGTTCTCTGCCCTTAGTATCCTGGCCCCATAAGACAGCTCTTGGGAAGGCGGCCTTCTCTCTATCCTTGACTCTGATAAGTGCCACCAGACTTTAATGTAAGAGTAAGCAAAGGATAGTTCATGGGCCAAATCCGGGCCACCACCTGTTTTTCTGTGGCTCACCTGTTAAGGATGGCTTCCATGGGGGATCCCTGGGTGGCTCAGGGATTTAGTGCCTGCCTTCAGCCCAGGGCGTCATCCTGGAGTCCTGGGATTAACTCCTGCATCAGGCTCCTTGCACAGAGCCTGCCTCTCCCTCTGCTTCTTTCTCTCTGTGTCTCTCATGAATAAATAAAAAAACTCTTAAAAAAAAAAAAAAAAGAATGGCTCCATGTTTTTAAGTGGCTGAAAAACAATTTTTAAAAACTATTTTGTGACACACGAAAATTCCATGAAATTCAGTTTTCTGTGCCCATAAATAAAGTTTTATTGGAACACAGCTCTGCTCATTTGTTTATATATTTTGCACCACAAAGGCAGAGTTGAGTGTGGCCACAGAGGCTATGCTATCTCAGAAAGCTGAAAATATTTACTATCTGGCCCTATCCAGGAGAAGCTTGCCAACCCATCTTTAAAGCAAAGGGTTTTCTGTTCATGATTCTAACTGAATACAGCTGCCAGGCTTAGCTATGCATCGTCATGCCCACAGCAATGTTTCATCCACTTTATTCTTGTGGATTCGTGTTGCTGTGTTACTGAGTCCAATAAATGGTATAATTCTGATTCTCGTTGCATCCATCACTTTCCGATTCAATCCCAACTCCTGCTCCCCATTCTCAGGGCCAGGAAAAGAACCTGGTGTGAAAATTAGTTTTAGATTCACATTGGACAAAATCAGCTCGAAGCAAATCTGTCTCTAAGACCTGCTGCCTGGCTTCCTTACCCCCTGACGTGCTCACCAAGGATCCTGGGTGTCCCTTTTTCAGTCATGAGGGATCTGAAGCAATTCTGAAACCATCTGAGTGCCAGAGATCTGTTCTCAAGAGAAGACACTGCTACCTTTTATTTAAAAATCTCTTAAAAATCATTTGTTCTACTTACTACCTAAACTTAGATATTAAAACATAGGACCGGAATAAACATAAAACTGGTGTGCGGCTATATTGCTACTCACGTGCTAAGCCAATCTCAGTTACCAGAACAAACAAACAAACAAACAAAGAAACAAAAAAACAGCCACCACTGAAGGACTGATTTGCAAACTTGAAAGAATCTATTCATTTAGAATTATATTTCAGAAGCTAACTGTGTTCATTCACCAATAATCAGGCAGCTGACAGCTGGCCTGATTGGAAATACTTTAGGAAAGTCCAAACTTGGCACAGACGTTACTCAGGCATTTGGTCTCTAAAAATCAAATAAATACTCAGAGCACCTCCCAGGGAAGTCACATGGAGTGACAAGCAAATGATGTGTGAGGTAGGATCCAGAACTCTAGCCCAGGAGTTTGGCTGTGAAGCACACGTGCTGACAGCCTGCACCTCTGCGGGAGACAGTAGCATCTTTCAGGAAAAGGTGCAGGTGGCCACGGTAAGAGGTCCCAAGTGTGAACCCCTCAATACTGTTGCTTTGGAATCACAACACAGGGTGGTCCAGTGAGACACTGGGAGAGCTTGTTGCAGGGCTGCACACCAGGTCTCACACTCGTACACACCCCGATACACCCACTGTTATCAATACTTCTAAGGGCTGAGGAAGACAAAGCCCAAAGTTTAATTTACTGAGGCAAATCCATAGTGGTAGCAAGAGGTAGACAGGAGGAGAACTGAAGGCAGGCCAAAGTCAGGCCGCTTCTCTCAACTATGGGGCCACTTGTGCCTGCCTGGGCTCATCCATGCCGTGACTTTGCTTTGCTGGGAGTCACCTGCCTTCCCATCCTCTTTTTTTTTTTTTTTTTTTAAAGATTTATTTATTTATTTATGATAGACACAGAGACAGAGAGACAGAGAGAGGCAGAGACACAGGCAGAGGGAGAAGCAAGCTCCTTGCAGGGAGCCCGATGGGGGACTCGGTCCGGGGACTCCAGGATCGCGCCCTGGGCCAAAGGCAGGCGCCAAACCGCTGCGCCACCAGGGAGCCCCGGCTTCCCCGTCTTTAAGGGAGAAGAGGGCTGGGATGGGCTCTGCTGTCACCCCGCAGGGGCCTAGGCCGCAGCCGGCAGGGTGCAGTTCTCTCCTGGAGACACCCCACGCCTGGGGAGGCCCAGCTACCCTCGGCGGGCGCTTCCTCGTGAGGTCCGAGCAGCTGGCAGGGTGACCAGCAGGGCCGGGGCTGCGGGCTCACCCGGGCTGGGACCCCCCCCCGCCGCCGCGCGCCGCCCCGTCCGGCTGGATGGAGGTTGGGGGCGCTGCCATCGCCGGCACGACCGCCCCTCCGGTTCAAGCCCATTCCCAGCTCCCGGGCCGCGAACACGCGGACCCAGGATCCCCAGCCGGAGGCGCTGGTTCCCGCCACCTCCGAGCCTGGGCGCCCCGCGGCTCCCCGCCTCCGCGCAGGGACCGCATCGCGGCCGGCGACTCCCCCGGGGCCGGGGACGCGGTTCTCGGACCCAGGTCGCCTCCCGCTGGCTCCGCGCGCAGGTCCGCTGCCCGCGCCCCCGGCTGCCCTCGCCCCCGGCTGCCCTCGCCCCTCGCCCCTAGTCCCTAGTCCCTAGTCCCTCGCCCCCGCCCCCCGCCCCGGCTGCCCTCGCCCCGCGCCCCCGCGCGCCCCCGGCCACGCGACCTACCCATGGTGGCGGCTCCGAGGGCTCCCTGCGACTGGCGAGCGGGCAGTCCGGGAGAGAGGACTTTTTTGCAAGGTGTCGCTCCTATGACTTGGTTTCCAGGCCCTGCCCAGCCACCTGTGCGGCGGAGGTGTGCGGGCGGGGCGGCGGGGCTCCACCCTCCGGCGGCCCAACGCGGGCGAGCCGAGGCGAGCGCCCCTTGAGCCCCGCGCGGGGCCGGCTCCGGGGACGGGCGCCCCGACGGGAGCGCACCGGCCGCCGAGGCCTGTCGGAGCGCGGCCTCCCGGGCCTCCCGGGCGTGCGGGCTCGGCGGGGCCGGGGGGGTGGGACCCAGGACCGCTGCTGCCGCTGCTGCGCCGGGGCCGCTCTGGAAACCACGGGGCTGGGACACCCGCGCCTCTGGGCGGGAAAGCCGAACTGGGTGAACCTGGTCGGTAGTTCTGGGCGCACATGCGTGTCTGTGGGGCTTTACCTGGAGGCGAACCAGCCAAAGCGCTCCTGGAAGACTCTGGAATAAATCTCCAGATCAGTTTTCTGTTTCCTCGGCTGACTTGGAAGAGGGAAGCGCGGCCGTGCTTTGCAAATACTGAGAGGAACGTTAAAATGAGGGCAGTTTCTGTTTTTTAAATAGAATTAAATATGGTAAAGCAACATGAGATGTACATTCCGACCATTAAGAACACTGAACGGCACCAAGCTGGTGGAGCCGCCGCCACCGCTCATCCCAGGACTCCGTCATCCTTCCAAACAGAACCTCTGCGCCCATTCCCTCCCCGGGCCCCTGGCAGCCACCCTTCTTTCTGTCTCCACGAATTTGAAGGCTCCTAAGTATCTAAGTACCCATATAGCTGCACTCTCGCAGTGGTTGTCCCCCGTGTCTGGCTTCTTTCCCTTGTTGTAACAGCTGCAAGATCCATCCCCGCAGGAGCCCATGTCAGAATTTCCTTCCTTTGGGGGGCAGTTTGATATTCGGTTGCGCATATGCCCCATCTCGTTCCCCCAGTCCTCTGTCTCAATGGTCTTTTGAATCTTAGCAATACCTGACCCCGACCTGCCACCCCCCTGCTGGCTAGAAGACTGGGGGGCAGGGAGAAACCCTCTAGCCAAAGGCAGCTCTCCCCCAGAGGCAGCTGGACCCCACCCTTCTTGGGCTTTCTTCCCCGCCTCCGCCTCTGGCTGGAGGATGACAAACATCTTTGGTGATGGCCAAATGGATACACAGGGGGCTGCAGCTGATGTTAACTGGAGGCCTGGGGGCTGTAGGTAAAGGGGCTGCATCCAGAAGAGCAATGTGCCCGGATGGAGGGAGGAATGCTCCCTCTGAGAGCTGGAAGCATGCTCATGGTCCTTATCCTGCCAGCAGATAAGCCACGGGTGGAAAGATGAAGCCTGCGATGGTTTATCTCCACCACAGCTTTCTCTGCGGAGTGGTATTTCTGTTGAGCTCATGACACCTGGAATCCTGAGCCACTGTAAAGCCACTCTTGTTCTAGGCTAGTTAGTGCTTCTCCAAGTGGGGTCCCCAGACCAGCAGCATCAGCATCACCTGGAACTTCTGACAAATGCAAATTCTTAGGCCCCATCCCTGATCTACCAAATCAGGAACTCGGGTGTGTGCACGTGTGCAGGTGACTTTTTAGTAGTGGTGAGGCACCTGCTATTTCTTCCACCTGTTTGTTGAATCCTTCGGTCAGCCATTGTTTATATATCACCACTACGTACAACCTACTGTGGTAGCGACATCTTAGTGCAGGGTCTGGAGGTGGACTCGTGTAGTAATTTGAGAGAAAGGCCTAGACAACATAGAATGTTCTCTGAGCATCTTCTGTGGGTCAGGGAGGGGTATACACCCAAGGTTTCAAGAACCTCACAGCTGATTTGAGAGAGCTGCTGGCTCGATGGCATCACCTGCGTGACCTTGAGCAGGTTGCCTTCTCTTGCTGGGTTTTATTTTCCTCTCTTGTCACAGAGATTTCTCCTCTAAAACTGAGTTCATTTTCTTCACAAAGTTTCTTCCAAAGTAGAGGCTGATTGTGATATTGGGCTTATTGTGGGGAAGAGAGATTACTGTCACTGCTGGAAGGTAATTTTATTTATGATCTGAATCATATCACAAATGCTCATGTTGCCTTCTTGTCATCTGTGTCCCCCACTACAAGCACAGTGTCTGGCGCTTAGTAAATTCTCAACAAATAGCTGCTATGTGACCAACAGACTCAGTCTTACAATGACGTGGATCAATCTCTTACCACATTAAAAAATATATATGTGTATATATGTCGTTTATAACATGCATTCACTCTAAATACAAATTTTTCTTTTTGATAAAAACTTTACAAGATGATCTTCAGCAAGAGCTGTAATACCAGCAGTCCACGATATTTGCCGGTAAGGGTAGAGGTGGTCATAGGCCCCTGGGTTAGAGCCACCTGGGTTGATGGATTCTCTAGAATCTTGGAGTACTATGCGGGGAGAAAGCGAGGGCCCAGCGTCTCTGGGTTGGCTAAGTTCCAGAGGGAATTAAAATAGTTTGTGAATTCCTCAATATGGTGCATGCAGAGATTCTAGCCTCTGTGGTCATGTTACAGTTTTATTGAGATATAATTCTCATACCATACAATTCACTCATTGAAAGTGTATAATTAAATCATTTTTAATATATTCACAAAGTGGGGAAGCCATCAGCACAAATTTTAGAACATTTCACCATCCCTGAAAAGAAACCCAGTCACAGTCACCCTCCTCTCCCAATCTTAGGCAATTACTACTCTGCTGTCTGCTTCTATGGACTTGCCTATTTGGGATGTTTCATATAAATGACTCATTCAACACATGGTCCTTTGTGTTTGGCTTCTTTGACTCAGCATAATATTCTCAAGATTCATCCATGTTGTAGCGAGTCCTGCATGTGTTCCATTGTATGGGTAGACCATATTTTGTTTATCCACTCATCACTTGATGGACATTTGTGATCTTTTCACTTTTTTGCAATTGTGAATTTTTTGCTGCTATGAAAATTTGCATATGAATTTTTGTGTGAACCTATATTTTCATTTCTTTTTGGTACGTACCTCAGAGTGGAACTGCTGGGCCATACAGTAACTCTATATTCAATCATCTAAGGAATCGCAAGACTGTTTTCCAAAACAGCTGCACCATTTTACAACCCCACAATTAGGGTATTAGAGTTCGAATTTCTCCACATTTTCACCAACACTGTTCATTATTTGTCTTTTTGATTATAGCCATCCTAGTGAGTGTGAAATGGTGTTACTTATTTTTAATATTTTAAAACATCTTTACATACGTTTTCATGTATTTACATACAATTTTAAGCATATTTAATATACCTTAATGTTAATGAAAGCCTTTGAAAGATTTCTTCAACCTGGTTTCTGTAGAGCAAAGCGGGCATCTTCATTCCCCAAACTGTAGTGCGAGTATGGACATCTGTGTTGGCAGTTACTGGGTTATATCTTTACCAGGGGGTGGGGGTAGGGAAGGTGGTTAGTTAGGGAATGTGAAGATGAGGGAGAGAGTGGTCATGGGGGTGGTGAAGGCAGTGTTCAGATTTACAGATGATGAAGGATAAAGAATGAACAGATCATTATATTTGAACAAAAGGCCCAATTTAGGATAATCTATGGAATGTTGATTCTCTATGAACAGCCCGCTCTTTTTATCGTCCTCCCACATATGCTTCCTGTTCCTTAGCTGTAGAGGTCTTCATATTCTCTCTCTCCCTCAAAATCTACTCTCAAGAAGGAAGCTGGTAACTTACCCACACTCTGAAATAAATGCCTGATAAGCCTTAGTGTTACTTTTTCTTGGAATATCTGCATTTTAACAGAGTAGTGGGAGAGCCACCTATATAAACAAAACAAAGGAAACTCTAATTGTGAAATTGAAAGAAGGGAAGAAGTTTTTAGAAGCAATAGTTCTTTCCCAGCATGTAGGAGATGATACCACGTGAGCCACCTCCTCTGCACAAGAATGGCTTGCCCCATGACATTGGGTGGAGTGGCCAAGGTGTGGTCCACGTCCTAGTTTCTCCTTGGCTTCCTCCTTCATCCTCACTACACAGCCTGGTTTACCAGCTGCTGAGTGTAAAGTTATAGGACATAGGGACACAGGCATAGCCTGGGAAGATGACGTAAAACCCAACACTGGTACTCTCAGGTAGCTGAGCACAGAGAGAAAATGCGGAGACTTACCTAGAAGGTAGAACAGTCTTATCTCTGCCACGACCCAAGAGGCACTCAATTGTCTTCCTTCAAATTAAGAAGGAAGTCAACAACAAAAAAAATCAAATTATTTTTTATATAAAAACATATCACTTTTTTAGGGGGCGATAAAGGCCATGAAATGATTCTTCACCTCTTATGAGTGCAAATGACATAATTAAATATTTGTCATTCTCAAATAAAGTTTATCTTCCTTAGGCACTTAGAAGAGAATGGAAAAGGATTCCATGTGCCTAGCAGATGGGCACATCTGATGCTGGAAGCTTTTCATTATCTGTAATGTCACCACTTAAGAAAGTGTTCAAAAGATGTATTCTAGGGGCACCTGGGGGGTTCAGTCAGTTAAGTGTCTGCCTTCAGCTCAAGTCACAATCCTGAGGGTCTTGGGATAGAGCCCCACATCGTGGGGGGAGGGTGTCCCTGCTCATCGGGAGTCTGCTTCCTTCTTTGTCTCTCCACTGCTCATGTTCTCTCTCTCTCAAATAAAGAAATAAAATCTTAAAAAAATAAAAACATTTAAAAAATAAATAAAAATTCAGATATTTCTGTAACACATCACCTAATTTATCTTTCAAACTTTATATCATCCAAATCTATATTGCTGGCAAAAAAAAAAAAAAGAGGACAGATAATTTTTTTGAGGGAGTGTATTTGTTTCTTATTGCTGCTGTACAAATTACCACAAACTTAGTGACTTAAAACAGCACAAATTTAGGGGCATGTGGGGTCTCCGTTGGTTAAGTAGCTGACTCTTGATTTCAGCTTAGGCTGTGATCTCAGGGTCATGAGATCCAGTCCCAAGTCAGGCTCCGCAGTGGACAGGGAATCTGCTTGAGATCCTCTCCCTCTCCCACTCCTCCCTCCTTTTCTCTCTCTCAAATAAATGAATAAATATTTTTTTTAAAAACTCACAAATTTATGACAGTTCTGAGGGTCAGAATCCAAAAAAGGATCATCATATGTGGCTAAAATCCAGGTGCTGGCAAAGCTGAGTTTCTTCTGAAGGCTGTAGAGTAGAATCTGTCTTCTTGCCTTTCCCAGCTTCTAGGGGTTACCTGCATTCCTTGCTGTGGGGCCCCTCTTTTTTTAAAATAAATTTATTTTTTATTGGTGTTCAATTTGTCAACATACAGAATAACACCCAGTGCTCATCCCGTCAAGTGTGGGGCCCCTCTTCTATCCTCAAAGCCAGCAGCTTGGCACCTTCAACTCTTTTTCTCCTTCATCCCTGCTTCTCTCATCACATGTCATTCTCTGACTCTGATCCTCTTGCCTTCATTTTACAAAGATCCTTGTGATTACACTGCACCAACCTGGATAATCCAGGAAAATCTTCCCATCTCGAGGTGCTTCACTTAGTCACACCTGCAAAGTCCTTTCTGCCGTTCAAGATAACGTATTCACTGAGATTCTGGGGATTTGGACATGGACATCTTTGTGCAGGTGGAGGGCATTTTGCTCTATACCAGGGGCAGTGAGAAAGCTAGAATATCAGCTTAATGCCATGGTGACTCAGAAGCCCAGATCATTTCTTAATATTAGGTAAAGGGGGTAACACATTTAACTGAATCCTGCTAGCATGAGCTAATATTTTCTTAGAGGGAATTAGTATGGCAAACAAGATAAAGAAGCATATTTGGGTAGCATCACATCCATTCTTCAAATTCATAATGAATGCATGAAACAAACAAAAGAAAATGCAAGTAAATATGTAAAAAATTCCTGAGCATTGACCATCCTATATGTATAAAAGTCCTAAGTGTATATAAGCCTTCAAATGAGGAGGACCCATACACTTCTTAACCTTCTTTGTGTGGTTAGAAAGAGTATGAAATCTCACTAGGAAAGAAGTAAAGGGGAAACTGAAAAATATTTAAATATTTAAATATTATGGATATTTATAAATTAGATCCTTAGTTATTGAGAATCAATAGCTAGACACCCAACAAACCACTTGGGAATGTTAAGAAATTAACAAGCAATAAGGATGAGCAATCAAAGGATATTGCATCCTATCTTGAAATGTCTCTCTAAGATATTTATTACAAAGGGAAAAATAGTAACTTCATAATGGAGAAACCCAACAGATACCACCTTGATCAAGAGATCAGAGTCAACATCACCAAGAATAAGACACGTCAACATCACATACCCTGCTACGATGTACTGAGAAGGGCACAACATCACTTCTGTAGATTTCTTGCAAAAAATGCATAACTTTGTCACAAGAAAACATATGACAAACCCAAACTAAGCAAAATACTACATAATAACTGACCTGAATGCTTGAAAAAATATAAAAGTTGTGAAAAACAAGGAGGAATGAAGGAACCGTCATAGATCTGAGGAAATTGAAGACATATGAAAACTAAATGCAATGTGGGGTCCTGGAAAAGAGAAAAGGGTGTTAGTGGAAAAAAGTCAGTGAAAATCAAATTAGGTCAAAAAAAGATCTGTAAAAAAATGGTCTCCTATAGAAAGAATAATTTTATATTGGATATAAAATCATGCAAACTTACATGGAATAATTTTTTGTACCATCAACATAAAATTGGACTTAGCATTTGTAAATGATTTCAATAAATAAAATGTATATCCAAATGTTTCACCTGTGGGACTAAAATATATATATTAGAAATGTATATGAAATTTATTCGCGAATAATTGGTGAGGCTACGCTCTCACTGCTTTGCCATGTAGGGCAGGTAACCCCCAGACACGTGAGCTTGTTAGCAGTGTACTTCAAGATATGAAACCAGTGTCTATAGTTGCTGTAGGCTCAAGTACGATAATTAAAATATTTCAGGAGATAAGACAAAATCTATCTCCAACTTCTTTTGGTATTATTATTTTAGTTTTAATTAAAAATTAAGTTTTAGAAATAAAATAAAGCAAAACCCATCATACAGTACAGAATAGCTTACAATGAAAAGGCAAAGTCTATGCTCCTAACTCCAGTCGAGTCCCCCAACTTTTAATTGTGTTAAAAAACACATAACATAAAATTTACCATCTTAATCCTTTTTAAGTGTACAGTGCCGTAGTGTTAACTATCTGTACCTGTTGTGTAATGGACTTTCATAACTTTTTCATTTTCTAAAACTGAAACACTATACTCACTGAACAATTCTCTTTTTCCCCCTCCTCAGCCCCTGGTAACCCCCATTCTATTCTGCTTCCTGATTCTATGGATCTGATTACACTAAGTACTTCAAATAAGTGAATTCAAACAATATTTGTCTTTTTGTGACTTGCTTATTTCACTCAGCATAATATCCTCAAGTTTCATCCATGTTTTAGCGTATGACAGGACTTGATTCTTCTTAAGGCTCAATAATATTCTGTTGCATGGATGTACCATATTTTCTTTCTCCATTTATCTGTAAAAGGACACTCAGGTTGCTTCCATCCCTTACCTATCGTGAATAATGCTGTAATGAACATAGGTGTGCAAATATATGGTTTTCAATTCCTTTGGAACTATACCCAGAAGTGAAAATGCTGAATTATATAGTAATTCTATTTTTAACTTTTTGGAGAACCTCCATAATGTTTTCCATAGTATCCAAGATTTAAAAAAAAGTAACAGTTCTACTGAGATGTAATTTACATACCATACAATTCTAAAGAGTGCACTTCATTGGTTTTTCACATATTGAGAGTTGTGTGACTGTTGTCACAATCAATCTTAGGACATTTTCATTAGCTCCAAAAGAACTCCTGTATATATGAACAGTCATTCTTCAATTCTCCTATCCTTCCCCCAGTCCTCAGCAATCACCAGCCCACTTCCTGTCACTTTTTCTTTTTTAGGATTTTACTTATTTATTCATGATAGACATAGAGAAAGAGAGAGAGAGGCAGAGACACAGGCAGAGGGAGAAGCAGGCTCCATGCAGGGAGCCCGATGTGGGACTCGATCCCGGGTCTCTAGGATCATGCCCCGGGCCAAAGGCAGCCCCCGGCCAAAGGCAGGCGCTGAACCACCAAGCCACCCAGGGATCCCCAACTTCCTGTCACTTTGAATTTGCCTATTCTGGATATTCGGTCTAAACAGAATCATATAAGGTGCGGTCCTTTGTAACTGGCTTCTTTCATTTAAGTTTTAAGTCATTTAAGTTTTGTTTTTTTGGAAGTTAACCTCCATAATTCTAAATAATATGATTATATGTCTATTTCATGATGTATTAACTCTAAATTATATTTATAGACTCCCTACCATGAAAAATGAGAATTTAGCTCACTTATAACACCCCTCTTATCATATCTCCCTCCTCCTCCTCCTCTTCTCAACTTCAGATAGCTTTAAATTTTTTTTTTAGTTCTTCAGTTGGTTACCTCAACAATATTAAGTAATATCTGTAATTATTTATTTGTCTTAGATAGCATTTCCTTACTTACAGGGTATGTATGGTATTAGGTCTTTGTACTCCTTTCTTTAAAAAAAAAAAAGATTTTATTTATTTATTTAAGAGAGAGAGAACGTGGGAGCAGGGGGAGGAGCAGAGGGGGAGGGAGAGGGACAGCAGAATCCATGCTTGAGTGCGGAGCCAGATGCAGGGCTTGATCCCAGGACCCTGAGATCATGACCTGAGCCAAAACCAAGAGTTGTATGCTTAACTGACTGAGCCACCCAGGCACACCTCCTCTTTCTTTCTTCTTTCTTTCTTTCTTTCTTTCTTTCTTTCTTTCTTTCTTTCTTCTTTCTTTTTCTTTCTTTTTTTAATGTGATCTCTCTTCTTTCATCTCCTCAAATCTGACTGCTGTAATTTTACTTACTTTTATGTGGTCCAGCCTGATAATATATACATTCTGTTCTCTAATATAGTCTTCTGTGGATGGCCTACAGGTTGATTACATAAATCAAAATCCAATAAACAACATTACCTTATTAGAATCACAAGTGCTCACTGCAAATACAAATAAGAAAATCTGATTACATCTTGGCAGGTTTTCTGATTCCATTTACTCAATGGTTCCAATGTTACACTCCCGTGCCATGCCAAGGAGAACGTTCCAAACGTCAGTGTCAAATAGATTTCTTTTCTAATGCTCCACGAATTGTCCCATTTGAGGAACATATAGTTTGCTTTACATAATTGTTGTATCACTTTTTAAAAATAATTGCATTGATTTTTTTTCTGACAGAGTAAATATACACCTTCACCTTATTCTGAAATTACCCAACCCTTCTATCATGTTATCTATTACATGGAATGCACTTTCTTCCAGAAGATTCATTAAAAAAAAAGATTTTATTTATTTATTTGACAGAGAGAGAGATCACAAGCAGAGGAGCAGCAGAGGGAGAAGAAGAAGCAGACTCCCTGCTGGCAGGGAGCCCAATATGGGGCTGGATCCCAGGACCTTGGGATCATGACCTGAGCTGAAGGCAGACACTTAACCTATTGAGCCACCCAGGTGTCCCTAGAAGACTCATTCTTATAGCTTGTTCCCATTAAGGTTGGTGGCTTTGTGGGCCTGGGGGACCACCATCAGCCTGGGACTTCCTTTCAGTGTGCTCTGCCAGCTTAGACTTCTACTATTGGACCCCAGGACAGACTGACCAACTGACTTCCTCCATCCCTTCGTCCTTCTCTCTTTCCCTTGGTGGATATCATCAGAAAGAGTGCTTGACAAACACATTTTCTGTGTGCCTGAAAACACCTTTATTTTGCTCTGATATTTGAATAAAATTCTCCTTTGGAATCCAATTGCTCTCAGAATTATGAAGACATTGCCTTTTGTCTTATAGCATCAGTGTTGCTGGTGAATTTGATATCAGTCTGTTTTTCCACTGTGGTTTTTTTTTTTTTCCCGTGTGGAAACTAGGTTTTTTACGCTTCTCATGAGAATGTGTAAAGATGCAGGTCTTCTATCTTTCATTTTCTTGAGTATTTTTAATTTGGAGGCATGTTGAGCTCTGGGAAACTTTCTTCTACTTTGTTTTATTACATTATTTCCTCTCTTCCACTGGGCTGTTTCTCCTTTTCTCAGAAACTGTTAAATGTTGGCCTCTTGATCTTCTTTTCTATCACATTTTCTGACTCTTGGCATAATGGGAGATTTCTTTATTTTTCATCATTTGAATTTTTATTTAGCAAAAAGATATTTTTAGTTTCTAAGAGCTCTTTGTTGATTTATTTAAAGATGGAATATCTCCTTGACTCTCTCTGAGGATATAAACTGAAATTGATATATCAAAATAAAATCCCTTTCTCATCCCTAAATCATCTCAGTTCCCTATTAGGGTTCCATTTGCTCATCTAGGATCTTCTAAGTTGCTGAATTCTTCCTAAATTCGGTGAACCTTCTTTATTTGTTCCTTTAAAGAATGAAGGAATATGTAGAGTTTTCTAGGCAGCTGGCCAGAGTTTCCCTGCAGTTGGGCAGGTAAATCAATGTTCTCAGTGGGGTTTTCCTCTGAATGGAGAGGCTGGTGATGGCAGTTGTGGCGTGTGAGTAAGGAGCAGTGGTACACTGGGGGCAAAGTCTCACCCTGACTCAAGAGAGCCAAATGTGCACATCTCTTCCCAATCCCACCTTGACACTCAGGCAGGTGGCCTGATGTCAGCCAAGATGGGAGTCTTTATGCCAAGGAAATTGGCCAATGCTACTAATCAGGGCTGTTTTTCCGCCCGGAGAGGCAATTTTTAAATATTTGCCAACACATCACTGATAGGAGGGATGATAGATAGGTTTCACTTTAGGAGTATGTGTGTGGGAGTTTAATCTGCATTCTCTCGATGACCAATAATATTGTACACTTTTCTGTGTCTATTAGCCATTTGTATATCTTCTTTGGGGAAATGTCTATTCCAACCTCTGCCCATTTTTAAATTGGATGTTGGTCTTGTTGAGTTCTAAAGAGTCTTTATGTATTCTGAACACAAGCCCTTTATTAGAAATATGATTTGTAAATATTTCTCCCCAGTATGTTGTTTGTCTTTTAATTCTCTTAGTGGTGTCTTTTGATATGCAAAAGTTTTAAGTTTCAATAAAATTAATTTATCAACTTTTTAAATGGATCACACTTTTGTTGTCATAGCTATTTATAGTTATTCTGAACCTTTCCCAAGATCCCAAAATTTGCTATCATGTTTTCTTCTAAAAGTTTTATATAGTTCTTACATTTAGGTCCTTGATCCATATTTTAGTTAATTTCAGTGTATGGTGTGAGGTAAAAGTCAAAGTTTATTTTTTGCAGATGGATATCCAATTGTCCCTTCACCATATGTTGAAAAGATTATTCTTTCCCTAATTGAACTACTCTGGAACCTTTGTCAAAAAGTAGTTGCTCATAAGTATAAGGGTTTATTTCTGGACTTTCTCTTCTATCCCATTGATCTATATTTCTATTCTTAATGCTAATGCCACATTCTCTTGATTACTGTAGCTTTACAATAAGTTTTGAAATCTGGTAGTGCATATCCTCCAACTTTGTTCTTCATTTCTAAGATTATTTTGGTCTTCTGTATTTACATATTAATTTTGGGGTCAGCTAAAACAGAGAGGGGAGCGGGGTGGGTGGAAGGAGGGAACTAACTGGCAAGCATGCCATTATCAATATCAATAACATAATTTTACATCAGATTATCTTAAGACCATATGTTTTCCTGTATCATTTTCTATCTTATCTTCCAAATGATATAAAATTGATTATTCATAATGAAATTTTACAACTGGTTTATGGTCCAAGATGGCAACATAGGAAGACTCTGAATGCACCTCCACTGACAAGCTGAATCTACATCAATTTATAGAGCAATTCTTCCTAAAGAACTGAGGGCTGACATATTAAATTCTACAGTTATCTATAAAAACCTACTACACTCAGTATTGTTCTCTAATATTTGCTCAGACTATATTGCGTAAATTTATTTCTTGAAAAAGGAGAACACAGGGTGAATGGTATGAGCATAACAAGCATACTAAGCACTCACAATTGCAGGATGAATCAGCTTTCCTAAGGTGCAAATCTCTGTACCAAGCAGAGAGAAAACTGCAGTCACAGAAGGAAGCAAGTTTAGCAGAAGTAAGGTTGTAAATGAGTAATGTGATAGGAAGTGCTATTTTGTTACAAGGTTCATAATACACGTTTCTTTCTAGTTATTATATAAGTCACAAAATTATATATGTAGTTATATAATCACAAAGTTGTGTATGAAACACATTTACGAAAATGGGTTCTTCAGAAAAATGTCTTTCCAAAAGATCAATGTATTTCAGGAAATGATCTAAAGCTTTCCTTTGTGATGACAAGCTATCAAGGATAGCTTACTATGACAACGTGAAACTGTGTTTCAGTTCTCCTGTTCTGCTGACTGTGGTTCATGGATTTTGTGGACAGGAAGGGAGGAGGCAAGACTGTCGTTAACTGGATTTTTCAATCTCCTTCAGGTCTTTAAATAATTTCCTTTAACTCTTCTATATGTGAGAAAATTGCTATGAAAGTCTTAATTTTCTACCTTTAAGAGCAAGGTTTTTGTCTTCTTTGTTTTTCTCTGTTTTTGTTTTGAAAGAGTAACTTAATGATCACAAATTTGGTGCTTAAAGCAACAGGGACGTCATCTCTCACAGATCTGGAGACCATTAGTCTGAAACCAAAGCGTCATCAGATCCACACTCCTGGAGACTCCCTTCTCTCTTCTAGCTCTGGTGGCTGCCAGTGTTCCTTGGCTGGTGAGCACAGCACTCCAATCCCTGCCTCTTGGTCTTCCCACGGCCTTTGCATTTTCTGTGGATCCTCAATCTCCCTCTGCCTCCCTTTCCTAAGGATACAGGTGATTGCATTGAAGGCTTCTCTTGGTAGACCAAGTCCATCTTAATCACATCTGCCAAGATCTTGTTTCCATACAATTAACATTTATAAGCTCCAGGGATTAGGATCTATCTTTGGGGAAGCCATTACTCAACCTACCACACCTACGTATCTATTTTTTTTCCTCTAAGTCCTCTGTAAGTCCCCCACTTCCTTTGGGCAAAGTCATTGGTAGAACACACAACTGGGATGTCAGTGGCAAGAAAAGGTCATTTTAGGAGTAATATTATGTCGCTGTGAAATTGAGCTGAATTGATGAGGACTGGGAGTTAGTATTTCTCAGAAGTTCTAGAAGCTACTGAAATTTCCAGACCTCAGAATGTTTACACTGTTAAGTATCAGGGAGCTTGTTCCTCAGAAAATGTATTTACACACTGGTGAGTATGTCTATACGTGTGCCTATTATACTCAGGCTGACCACATAATGTGCAGGGCTTGGTGGAAATAAAAGGGCAGTGCCCCTTGTTCAAAAAGCAGGACAAAAGTCCTATAGAAGGTCCTGAGCCATGTAACATTTTCCTTCTCCCACAGGGTCTCTCTTGACTCATAATACTGTTTATTTGCTAAATTAATGTGATTTTAAGAAAAAAATGAATTACTAGCATGAATTTTATTGTTCATCTTTATATTATGTGATGTCAGCAAATATAAGCACATTTAATTCATAACCAAATCATCAAAATTATATAATTTGCATTTCATAGCTAATAAATGTTTATCTGCTTTGTTCTCACCAGAGCAGTGGAGGCGCTGCATGACACTAACTCGATTGTTTTCACTTCACTTCTTGACATGGACGTTCTACCAATATTTTCAGCTTTTGCTTCCGAATGAGGAAGGAGCTCTAGAAGGATGAGGAACTGTGGGTAGGTCTATTTTTCTTTTTCCTTCTATGTCCTCATCTTCAGTATAAGTTACTGGCTAACACAAGGAATTAACACATGTCTAAGGGAGGAAATGATGGGGTTCCTTGGTTATGTTTCTTAGAACACTACTGCCTTCTTTCTGTGTTGGAAGTACCTTCTGCTTGGAGTGGGAAGTGGGGCCTCTTGGGGCTCTCAGCAGCCCTGCTTACTTAGTCAGAGACATAACTCTTATCTTGTGCTCACTGTGGGTCTCGCTGGACTCCCACACATCCCGAGTCCACCGGATCCTGTGCTCTTGGGGTATCGGGAACACTATGCTAACAGACAGCAAGGAATGCGGCAGACGACGCATATGGGTGTCTCTCCCCTGCTCGTGCACACGCTCCGGTGTCCCAACAAACTTCACTTAGAAAACACAGAGCAAAGATAAAATTATTCAGAAATTCAAGATGGTGACAGCAGAGCAATAAATGAAGTACAGGGCCCTTCTGAGCTCAGAGCCCTCGGTGACTGCACAGGTCTTGTGCCTGTCAAAGCCAGCTCTGGTTTTATTTGCTTTCATGGAGTATTAACCAATGTTTAAAGGCTGATGGTTCAGTTTAAGTTCTTTCATACTCTACCGGTCCCCACCTTTACTAACATCACTGTGACTAACATACTGAAAGTTCCTCAAGATCTGGAGTCAGAGACATCTGATTGGACATCTCAGTTTTGGTCACTTTATTAGGATGCAGATAATGACAAAATTTTATTTATTTATTTGTGAGAGAGAGCAGGAGCAATGGGGAGGGGAGAGGGAGAGGGAGAAGTAGACTCAGCATGGAGCAGGGAGCCTGATGTGAGGCTCAATCCCAGAACCCTGAGATCATAACCTGAGCTGAAAGCAGACCCTCAACCACGGAGCCACTCAGGTGTCCCCTCAGAATAGAGGATTTTTCAGGGCAAGTCATTGGCCTATACTTTGGGGGTAGTGACTTTGTTCATACAGGAGCTGAGTTTGAACTTACTTCAGTTCTGGCTCACTGCTATGAATAATGCTACGGCATTAAATCTGTGTAAATGGTTTTGAAGAGTTCTCAAAGAGATGGGATAAGCAGATCCGCAAACCTAGGTCTGGTTCCAGCTTCCTCGAGCAACTGCTGCATGACCTAGGTAAGTCACATCACTCTTGACATATGATTCCTCATCTGTAAGACTGTGATATCACCTACTTCATCAAGTCACAGAGAAGTTTCACTGAGATACTGTATATGGAAGTGCTCTGTAAAATGCTGTCAAATGTAAGTCACTACTCAGCAGACTGTCCCATTTGAGTTGCAATAGGTAAGGATCATTAAAAAGAAGCTTACTTACTCTCTACAACCTTGCCTTCTACTCCTGATGAGTTTTATTGGTTGTGTCCTGTCTAACTTCTCAAGGCTCACAACATTTGCATTCTGATCTGTCAGTTTT
This sequence comes from Vulpes vulpes, assembly GCF_048418805.1. Taxonomy (NCBI): domain Eukaryota; kingdom Metazoa; phylum Chordata; class Mammalia; order Carnivora; family Canidae; genus Vulpes; species Vulpes vulpes. The sequence goes on from NC_132785.1 coordinate 48,725,754, forward strand.
TCCTCTCATTGATTTTAGTCTCAATTTTATTTTTTAATATATTCAGCGCTCACCACTGGTTCTTTTGCCATGATGTCCCAGTTATCTCTTGGTGAAGACGTGCCATTCATTTATAGTTCCCAAAGGTTCATGGGAACAATGTTCCCCCCCAAAATATTCTTCTAGCAAGATGAATTGTGTCACTTCTGTGGGGGCAATATAAAACCATAAAGCATACTTTCAATTCAAGAGTCTGTGACTAGTAAGAAAAACAGCTTCCATTAACTTAATGTGTTTACTGATCTCTGAAAACAAGGTTTTCTGGAACAAACATTAGAGTATTCTATTACTTGAGGGATTCTACTCTGAATATCTTGCATGCAAGCAAAAAGACACAGTGGACCAGAAACTCAAAGAATACGTTTACTGCTGATTATTGAACTGATGTGTCCAGAGATAAAAAGCAGTTCTCCACACGGAAGTTGTCTTATCCATAACACAGACCAAATAATTTCCTATCGTCTGGGAGACTGTATCCTAAGATCCCAGTGTGTTGCTGTCAGTGAGAATGGATTGGGTCCGCAGAGATTAGATCTGCATTAACTCTCCCTACGCCAGCCTGTTTAGTCAGGCGTGTTTGCTTTCCACAGTAAGCACACTGGGAAATTCTCTTTTGAATCACATCAACTGTTCCTATAAACCTAGTAACTGAGAAGAGCTAACATCCTTCCTGAAGATAAGAAAGTCACTCCCACATTATCGCCAAAATCAAATGGGCAATTGTTTTTTAGGTAGCTTTTATTTTTTCCTGAATGTAAAAGTAATATATTTTCACTACAATTTTTTTTTTGGAAAATTCTGAAGAGTATATGGAAAAAATCTAGAGAGAGCTAGTGTTAACATTTTATTGCACTTCTTTGCAAACTTTTTCTTATATATAAATTAATAAATTTAGCAACACTGAATAACATCATACATGTTTCCTAACCTATTTTCACTCAGCCTTATGAACATTTTTCCATGTCACTAAGTCACCTTGAAATGATATTAACATGTGTATTTTGGTATAAATAGCTACCATAATTAAGTTAGTCTTTTTGGGGGTGGGGCCTTATTTTATTTTTTTAAAGATTTTATTTATTTATTCAGGAGAGACAAAGAGAGAGAGAGGCAGAGACATAGGCAGAGGGAGAAGCAGGCTCCCTGCGGGGAGCCCGATGCGGGACTTGATCCCAGGACCCTGGGATCACTACCTGAGCCAAAGGCAGATGCTCAACCACTGAGCCACCCAGGTGCCCTTGGAAGTGGGGCTTTAGATTGGTTTCTTGTTTGGGGCTATTTTAACAACATGACAATAAACATTCTAGTACAGAAATATCTGTGTGTCTCTCCAATGGTTTCTCTGGCATAAGTTCCTAGAACTTGGAATTTCTTGGTTGAAAGGTATGAAAGCAATTTTAGGTCCTCCATACACACGTCAAGTTGCCTTCCCCGAACTCTTTTCTCCCTAGCAGTGTAAGAAAGTAATGAGCCAAATATATTGAAATTGAAAAAAAATGTCATAAGCTTAAGGATTATAGTCAATGTGATTGCTAGTTTAGAGGATCTGTTGCCAAGATTGCTCTGAGGACCTACTGACAAGAACAACCTGTGTAGCATTTTATGGGCCATGGGCCACTGGCCACTGGGCCACCAGGCGCAGGCGCACATCTGGTCACCTGAGGAGGACTCCCTCTGTAGCCCAGGTGCAGCTCTGCTGCCATCTGCCTGCTTCATTCTTACCCCCATCTCACCTGCTGATCCATCAACCTGCTACTCTCCACTTGCATTGAAGATGCAGCCCGTATAGTATTTTATAATAGTTTGTGCAAAGCACATAACCACAGTTATGTGTGCCCTCAGATTCGGCTCTCAGGCTGGTAACAGGATAGTTGGCAAACTAATCATTGGTTATCGTTGCTGTAATAATATGAGTCATATTGAGGAAGAGAGTCCACGGATGGGATCCTTCAGGAGGAATCCATGTGTACACTTCAGCCTCAGGAGCACTTATTGATTTATTTAAAGGTTTTATTTATTTATTCATGAGAGACACACAGAGAGAGGCAGAGACACAGGCAGAGGGAGAAGCAGGCTCCTCACAAGGAGCCGGATGCAGGACTCGATCCCAGGACTCCAGGATCATGCCCTGAGCTGAAAGCAGATGCTCAACCACTGAGCCACCCAGGCGTCCCAGGAGCATGTTTTTAAATAAGCGAAAGGCAGATGGACCACACACTAGGCTGGGAGGGAACCATGTAAGCCAGGCCTAGTTACTTGGTATCTCTAATTCCCTGTTTTTTCTGTCTGTACACAGGGAATATTATCTTTCTGGGTTATTGTAGAGGAGAGGTAGTCTCTGTTCAGTGCATGGCACACGAGGGCTGTATACCTATATCTATATAAATTTCAGGCATCTGCTTTATAGATGCATCTGCTTTATACAGCTTTATAACTCGGCATCTGCATACACTACAAAGTGATCACCACCACATGTCTAGTTACCATCCACCACCATACCGTTGACCCCCTTCCTTCATTCTGCCCACCCCTCAATCCTCTTCCCTTCTAGTAACCACCGGTCTGTTCTTTGTATCTATGAGCTTTTGTTTGTTCATTTTTTTTGGCTTTTTTTTAGATTCCACATATGAATGAGATCATACAATATTTGTCTTTCTTTGTCTGACATATTTCACATAGCATAACATCCTCAGAGTCGATCCATGGTCAAGAGTGCATTCTTTTTTATGGCTGAATAATATTCCATTGTAGATATATCACATCTTCTTTATCTGTTCATCTATCATTGGACACTTAGGTTGTTTCCAGATCTTTACTGCAGATAATGCTGGAATGAACATGAATATGTCTTTTGGAATGTGTTTTCATTTTCTTTGGGTGAATACCCAGAAATGGAAGAGCTGGGTCATGTGGTAGTTCTATTCTTAATTTTTTTAGGAATTTCCATACTGTTTTCCATGGTGGGTGCACCAACTTCCATTCCCACCAATGCATGAGGGTTTCCTTTCTCCACATCCCCTCCAGTATTTGTTATTTCTTGTCTTTTTGATACTAGCCAATTTGACATGTGTGAGATAATATCTGATGGTGGTTTTGATTTGCATTTCTCTAATAATCGGTGATACTAGCCTTTTCATGGGCCTGTTGGCCATGCATATGTATTGTTTGGAGCTTAGCTACTTTATGTATGTATGTATGTATGTATGTATGTATGTATGTATGTATGAATGTATGTTTTATTTTAATCATGATGTGCTTATCACAAGTGCACCCCTTAATCCCCATCACCTGTTCCACCCATCCCACACACACCCCCTCTCTGGTACCCACCAGTTTGTTCTCTGTGGTTAAGAGTCTGTTTCTTGGTTTGTCTCTCTCTCTCCCCTTTGCTTGTTTTTTTTTTTTTTGTCTTAAATTCCACATATGACTGAAATCATATAGTATGTGTCTTTGACTGACTTATTTAACTTAGCATTATACCCTGTAGCTCTGTCCAAATTGTTGCAAATGGCAAAATTTCATTCGTTTTGATGTCTGAGTAATATTCCATTGTATATATACCACATCTCCCTTATCCATTCATCTATTTATGGAGACGTGGGCTGCTTCCATATCCTAGCTATTGTAAATAATGCTGCTGTGAACATAGGGTTGCATGTACCCTTTGAATTCGTGTTTTTGTATTCTTTGGGTAAATACTCAGTAGTGTGATTGCTGGGATCATAAGGTAGTTCTATTTTTAACTTTTTGAGGAAATTCCATACTGTATTCCACAGTGGCTGTACCAGTTTGCATCCCCACCAACAGTGCAAGAGGGTTCCTTTTTCTCCATATCCTTCCCAATACATATTGTTTCTTATGGTTTTAATTCTTAGCCATTCTGACAGGTGTGAGGTGATATCTCATTATACTTTTGATTTGCATTTCCTTGATGAGTGATGATGAGCAATCTTTTCATGTGTCTGTTGGCCATCTGTATGTCTTCTTTGGAGAAATGTCTGTTCATGTCTTCCACCCAGTTTTTAATTTGATTATATGTGGTTTTGGGGGGTTGAGCTGTATAAGTTCTTTATATATTTTGGATACTAACCCTTCATGGGATATGTCATTTGCAAATACCTTCTCCCATTCAGTAGGTTGCCTTTTAGTTTTGTTCATTGTTTCCTTCGCTGTGCAGACTGTTTTATTTGGATGTCATCCCAGTAGTTTATTTTTGCTTTTGTTTCCCTTGCCTCAAGAGGCATATCTAGAAAAAATTTGCTACAACTGATATCGAAGAAGTTAGTGTTTCTGTTCTCTTCTAGGATGTTTATGGTTTCAAATCTCATATTTATTTTTTTAATTTTTATTTATTTATGATAGTCAGAGAGAGAGAGAGAGGCAGAGACACAGGCAGAGGGAGAAGCAGGCTCCATGCACCGGGAGCCCGACGTGGGATTTGATCCCAGGTCTCCAGGATCGCGCCCTGGGCCAAAGGCAGGCGCTAAACCGCTGCGCCACCCAGGGATCCCTCAAGTCTCATATTTAGATCTTTAATCCATTTTGAATTTATTTTTATGTATGGTATAAGAAAGTGGTCTTATTCCATTCTTTTCCATGTTTGCCTCTCAGTTTTCCCAATACCACTTGTTGAAGAGACTAACTTTATCCTATTGGATATTCTTTCCTGCTTGGTCAAAGATTAACTGACCATATAATTGTAGGTAAATTTCTGGATTTTCTATGTGTCTATTTGTGTGTGTGTGTGTGTGTGTGTGTGTGTGTGTGTGCCAGTACCATGCTGTTTTGATTACTACAGCTTTGTAATACAACTTGAAGTCTGGGATTGTGATGCCACTAGCTTTGCTTGGCTCTTTCAAGATTGCTTTGGCTATTTGGAGTCTTTCGTGGTTCCATACAAATTTTACAATTGTTCTAGTTCTGTAAAAACCATTGTTGGTATTTTGATAGGGACTACACTAAATGTGTAGATTGCTTTGGGTACTATAGACATTTTAACAATATTTGTTCTTCTAATCCATGAGCATGAAATATCTTTCCATTTCTTTGTGTCCTCTTCAATTTCTTTCATCAGTGTTTTATGGTTTTCATACAGATCTTTCATCTCTTTGGTCAGGTTTATTCCTAGGTATCTTATTAGTTTTGGTCCGATTGTAAATGAAATTATTTTCTTAATTTCTCTTCCTTCTGCTTCATTAGTGGTGTATAGAAATGCAACATTTTCTGTAGATTGATTTTATATCCTGTTAGTTTACCAAATTCATCTATCAGTTCTAGTTGTTTCCTGGTGGAATCTTTCAGGTTTTCTATCTATAGAATCATGTCATTGCAAATAGTGAAAGTTTTACTTCTTTACTGATTTAGATGCATTTTATTTCTTTTTGTTGTCTGATTGCTGTGGGCTAGGACTTCTACTGCTATGTTGAATAAAAGGGGTGAGAGTGGACATCATTGTCTTATTCTTGACCTTAGGGAAGGGCTCTCAGCTTTCACCCATTGAGAATGATGTCGGCTGTGAGTTTTTCATATACAGCCTTTACCACGTTGAGGTGTGTTCCCTCTAAACCTACTTTGTTGAGGGTTTTTATCATGAATGGATGTTGTACTTTATCAAATGATCTTTCTGAATCTATTGAAATGATCATATGGTTCTTATCATTTCTCTTATTGTAATAATGTATACATTGATTTGCAAATATTGAACCACTCTTGCATCCCAGGAATAAATCCCACTTGATCGTGGCGAATGATTTTTTAAAATGTATTGTTGGATTTAGTTTGCCAGTATTTTGTTGAGGGATTTTTGCATCTATGTTTATCAGAGATATTGGCCTATAGTTTTCTTTTTTCATGGTGTCTTTACCTGGTTTTGATATCAGGGTGATACCAGCTCCATAGAATGAATTTGGAACTTTTCCTTCCCTTTCTAATTTTGGAATACTTTGGGAAAAATAGGTATTACCTCTTTTTCAAATGTTTGGCAGAATTCACCTGTGAAGCCATCTGGTCCTAAATTTTTTTGGGGGGGGGGTAGTTTTTTGATTACTGATTAAATTCCTTTGCTGGTAATCCATTTATTCAAATTTTCTATTTCTTCTTGTTTCAAGTTTTGGTAGGTAATATGTTTCTAGGAATTTATCCATTTCTTCTAAGTAGTGGCCATTTGTTTTTTCTAATATTCTCTTATAATTGTTTGGATATTGTGGTGTTCATTGTTATTTCTTTTCTGTCCTTTGTGATTTTATTTGGTAATTTATTTTCTTTCTTGGTAAATCTGGCTAGTGGTTTATCAATTTTATTGATTTTTTTCGAAGAACAGGCTCCTGGTTTCACAGATCTATCTTATTGTGGTTTGTTTGTTTGTTTGTTTTTAGTTTCTATACCATTTATTTCTGTTCTAATCTTTATTATCTCCTTCCTTCTGCTGGTTTTAGATTTTGTTCATTTTTTCCCCTAGCTCCTTGAGGCATAAGGTTAGGTTGCTTATTTGAAATTTTTCTTGCTTCTTGAAGTAGGCCTGTATTGCAAAACTTCCCTCTTAGAACTGCTTTTGCTGCATCCCAAAAGTTTTGAACCATTATGTTTTCACTTTCATTTGTTTCTATGTACTTTTTAATTCTTTTTATTTCCTGGTTAGCCCATTCATTGTTATTTAAATAATAGTATCATATTATTTAATTTCCATGTATTTGTGGTCTTCCCAGATTGTTTTCTTGTGGTTAACTTCTAGCTTCATAGAATTGTGGTCAGAAAAGATGCACGGTATATATTTTGATACTTCTTGAATTTGTTGAGATTTGTTTTGTGGCCTAATATGTAACTTTTCTGGAGAATGTTCTTTATGACCTTCAAAAGAATGTGCATTCTGCTGTTTTAGGATGGAATGTCCTGAATATATCAGTTAAATCCACCTGGTCCAGTGTGTGTCATTAGAAGTCACTATTTCCTTGTTGATTTTCTGCTTAGATTATCTGTCCATTGATGTAAGTGGGTTGTTAAAGTCCCCTACTATTACTGTATTAATATTGATTAGTTCTTTTATGTTTGTTATTAACCATTTTATATATTTGGGTGCTCCCATGTAGGATGCATAAATATTTGCAATTGTTATATCTTCCTTTTGGATTATCTTCTTTATTATTATATAGTGTCCTTTGTCTCTTGTTACAGTTTTGTTTTAAAGTTCATTTTGCCCAATATAAGTATTGCTACACTGGCTTTCTTTTGACATCCATTTGTATGATCGATATTTCTCCATCCCCTCACTTTCAAGCTACAGGTCAAGTCTTCAATGAGTTTCTCGTAGGCAGTATATAAATGGGTCTTGGTTTTTTATCCATTTGTCATCCCATGGCTCTTGATTGGACCACTTAGACCATTACATTCAAAATAATTATTAATACATATGTATTTATTGTCATTTTATTGCTTGCTTTGTGGTTGTTTCTGAAGATTTTCTCTGATCCTTTCTTGTCTCTCTCTCTCTCTCATGATTTGCTAATTTTCTTTAGTGATATATTTGAAATTTTTTCTCTTTATTATTTGCATATTTATTCGTGGTTCTTGATACATGGTTACCATTAGGTTTGTATATAACCTCTCCTGCATATAGCAGACTATATTAAGTTGATGGTCTTTTAAATTTGAACTATTCATCACACCTCTATCTCCCACACTTTAGGTAAATGTCATATTTTATATCCTTTTATATCTTGTGAGTTCCTTGACTTATTTTTTACAGAAATATTCATTTTTACTGATTTTTTTGTTTCCTACCTTTATACTATCACTTTTGGTCTCTCTTTTCCATTCAAAGAGTTCCCTTTAATATTTCTTGCAGGGCTGCTTTAGTGGTCATGAATTCCTTTAGTTTTTTGTTTTGTTTTCTGAGAAACTCCTTATCTCCCTTTCTATTATGAGTGATAGTCTTGCTGGAAAGAGTATTCTTGGCAGCAAATTTTTCTGATTCAGCACTTTGAATATATCATTCCACTACCTTCTGGCAGTTTCTACTGAAAAATACCCTGCAACCTCTATGGTTTTTCCCTTGTATGTTACTGTCTACTTTTGTCTTGCTGCTTTTGGTATTTTTTCTTTACCAGTATATTTTGCCAATACATTTTATTTATTTATTTATTTATTTATTTATTTATTTATTTATTTATTCATTCATTCATTCATTCATTCATTCATTTTGAGAGAGAGACAGTGTGAGAGAATCCCAACCAGGCTCCATGCTGACATGGAGCTTGTCCCATAACCATAAGACTGTGATCCAAGTGAAAATCAAGAGTTGACATCCAACTGACTGAGCTACACAGAAGCCCTTATATTTTGCCAATTTAATTACAATATGTCTTGGTATGGATCCGTTTTGTTGATTTTGGTGGGGGTTCTCTGTATCTCTTGGATCTGGATATCTGTTTCCTTCTCCAGATTCAGGAGGTTTTCAGTTGTTATTTCTTCAAATATGTTTTCTGCCCCTGTTTCTCTCTTCTTCTTCTTCTGGGACTCCTACAGTGTGAATGTTATGTTTAATGGAGTCACTGGCTTTCCTAAGCCTGTTCCTTTTTGCATAATTCTTTTTATATTTTTTGTTCAGCTTGATTACTTTTCATTACTCTGTCTTGTAGGTCATTAATTCATTCCTCTGTTTCTTCCAGCCTGTTGTTCTTTCCATGAAGTGCATTTCTCATTTCATTTATTGAGCTCTTTATCTCTGCAATGTTATTCCTTATCTCTATGTTACGTCTTATCTATATGATATGTCCTTATCTATATGATATGTCTCACTCGTATCCTCCACTCTTTTCTCAAGTCCATTGAGTATCCTTATGATCATTGCTTTGAATTCTCTATCAGACATGTTACTTAGATCTGTTTCACTTAGATCTCTGGCTGTTGTCCTGTCTTGCTCTTTTATTTGAGACAAATTCCTCTATCTTCCCATTTTGTTTAAGTCTCTGGGCCTGTTTCTCTATGTTAGGATAGTCAGCAATGTCTCCTGTTCTTGAGGGCAATGGCTTTATGAAGAACTCCTATAGTGCCCTGCAGTGCAGTCTCCCATTCCTAAGGGCCTGATGCTTCTGGGAGTGTCTCAAATATGTACTGTGTGTGCTCTGCTGGTGTGTTCTGGCCACTTTATCCTTCATGCCGGTCATTTGCCGAAGCTCTCTTTGTCTGTGCTTGGTCCCTGGCCTGAAAGTGGTGAGTTTTAACTAGGTATGCTCTGGTCTGCTTGTGAAATGCATCCATCACTGCCACCACCAGAACCAAGGCGTCTCCAGATTCCCAGGTCAGGAAATGCAGTGTTATCAGAATTTTGGCTTGGTCTTCTGGGGGAGGGGCTCACCACACTGGGACTGCTGGGAAGGGCAGTTCTTCTGGAGCTTAGTGGAGGGTGGGGCTTGGTGTAAGCAAGTTAAGCAGAGAGCATTGGTGCTGCACTGGTTTCAAAGTGGCTCTGTGTTTATGCTGAGGGGAAGAGAGGGAAATGGCATTGGCTCTTTCCTTTGTTCCTGGAGGGGTCTCTCCATGAACACCACCTCTCTGAGATATGCTCCGAAATGAGCAACCAACCTCCCCACTGTGTGTTCCAGGCACTTATCAGATCACTGTTTCTATGCTGTGTGTCTGCAGGCTGTTTGCCCTGCATTCTCTCCAAGAGCAGCCCCAGTGTCCTCTGAGCTCTCCCAGAGCTGAACATGCTGACCTTAAAAACTCCAGGCTTTAAGTTCCACTGCTTGCAAGAATTCATGAAATTCAGATGCTCTCACTTTCTAAGCCAATTGCTCTGAGGATTCTTCTTCTCTGGGTGGGCTCCTCTGTGTGTTAGTCTATCTCTTGCCCTTCTTCCTTCTACCTTCTTCCATGTGGCCTCTTTTTTTACTTTAATTGTTGAGTTTTTTCTGCCAGTCTTCAGATTGATTTCTGGGGTATTTAGGATGATATGATAGTTATCTAAGTGTATTCATTCATGAGATGAAGTGAGCCTAGTGTCCTCCTACTCCACCGCTATCTTCCCCTCCTCAACTATAGCTACTGGGTTTTTTGTTTTATTTTGTTTTGTTTTTGTTGTTGTTGTTGTCATTGTTATTTTTAAAGTTTAATTATTTAAGTAATCTCTACACCCTACATGGGGCTTGATATTACAATCCTGAAGTTAAGAGTTACATGTTTTTCTGACTGAGCCAGACAGGTGCCCCTATAGCTACTGTTTTTAATCATTATTATTGGTAGAATGACTCTGGAAACCCAAGTATAGAATCTATATTTAGGTCAGCACCAGCTCTCAGAAGAGTTGAACCTCTGCCTATCTTTTTGCCAACTGCATTTCATCAAATCTAAGATGCCAACTATTGCAAGACACTGCATGGATCACTGAGAAAGAAATACACTACAGTTCAGCTAGGACTCAAGGCTTTCTTTTCATTGGCTATATGAGGCCTCCTGATTTTAGAGATGCTTAAATGGGAAAATGTGTGTCAAAATCGTGAAGGATAGTTAACTGTATTTTACTAGATAATCTCTGTGATGTTTGAACTCTGGGGCAGGGAACAGGGGGAAAAGATGGGCATAGGCAGGTGAGAAGCCTCTGAGCATAAAGCTAGGACAAGAGGATGGGAGCAGGAAGGACTGGATGGTATTTAGTACATCACACATGTATGAGTGTGACTGAGCTGCTTCTATACAAGCTATGTCTTCCAATGACAAGAAGGCTGTGTGCTCACAGCTGTCAGAACATGTAACTTAAACTTTCTGACTTTTAAATTACCCCAGAGTGTCTCTAACTTTTTTTTTGTCTCTAACTTTTGAAATGGGTTTTATGACTTTTTCAAGGAGACTCGAGAAAATACAGATTTTATACCCCACTGTATAAAATATACTCTGAGAAGGCTTAGTTCTTTTGTTCAGAAATATTTACTGAACATCTATGGTATGAATCACATTGAAAATGAGCTCTTCCTCTTGTAGAATTTACAGTCACATAAGATTGGCAGGTTTTGCACAAAAATGAGTGACTTTTTGTGTTTAGCGTGGCACATGAAGAAGAGGAAACCATGCAAAGCACCACCTATCAAATGAGATCTTCAGACCCTGGGCTCTAGAAACATTTTTACCACTTACTGGCTTTCAGATCTTGAAAACCCCACTTTGTGAGGGTTTCTGTATCTCCATTTCCTCATCTGTAAAATGGGGCTTAAAATAAACTCATGCCAGGCACCTGGCTGGCTCAGTAGGAGGCATGTGTGACTCTTGATCTTTGGGTTGTGAGTTCAAGCCCCATATTGGGTGTAGAGATAACTTAAATAAATTAATTAATTAAAAGTTTAAAATAAAATAAACTTATGCCTTAGAATTACTGTGAAGACTTGGAGTGCCTGGGTGGCTCAATTGTTTAAACATCTGCTTTCAGCTCAGATCATGATCCCAAGGTTTGGGGATGGAGCCCCACATTGGGCTCCCTGCTCAGTGAGGTAGTCCACTTCTCCTTCTCTCTCTGCCCCTGCTTGTGTGCTCCCTCTTGCTCTCTCTCTCTCTCTCTCTCTCAAATAAATAAATAAATAAATAAAATCTTTAAAAAAAACTATCGTGAAGACTCAATTAATTAATAAATGACTGCGTATTATGAGTACTCATTAAATGTTCATCATTGTAAGTTAGAAGGCACTATCCAAAATTTCTTTTTAAATATTAAAATTCAAAAAAATAAAAAATAAAAATGAATATTAAAATTCAAAAGAGTATAAGAGAATATAAACTCTTCCTTCCACTCCTATTCCTCAGCTACCCACTTCTTCTCCCAGTACCCAAATTGTCTTCCAGAGATAATTTAGGTACACACATCTAAGTGGTAGAACATATGTAAATGGTAGTATACTATACACACCATTCTTAAAGATTTTATTTATTTATTTATTTCAGAGACAGACAGACAGTGTGCAAGCACGGGGATGGGCAGAGAGAGAAGGAGAGAATCTCAGACTCCATGCTAAGTGCAGAGCCCAACACAGGGCTCAACCTCACAACCCTGAGATCATGAGCCAAAATCAAGAGTTGGACACTTAACTGACTGAGCCACCCGGGGGCCCCTACACACACCATTCTGCACCTTGATTTTTTTAGGTAAAATTTTCCAAGCCATTATCTTTCACACAGAAATTAATACACACAGAAGTTTCTTATTCTTTTTTTTTTTTTTTGATGGTATTGATTTTTTTCTGTTGCATGAACACAAAAGAAAGCAACAAAGGGTGGAAAGAGGAATAAAAAAGCCTACCTAAAAAAAAGACATATTTTAGATTAAAATGATAAATGGGTATAAAAGAAAATAATGGAATAAATATATGCCATGGAAAATGAAAAAAATGAGAAATATGGAGTGGCCATATAATTATCAGACAAAATAAAACATTATTAGAGGTAGGGATATTTTGTTATGATAAAAAGATCAATATATCAGAAATGCAAATGTTTACACATGTATAACAGAATTTCAAAATATATGAAGGAAAAACTAATAAAATTGAATAAAATAGATAATTCAACAAGTATTGCTGAAAACCTCAATATCCCACTCTACATCATGTATAGAAGAAAGTTACTGAAGACATAGAACATTGCAACAACACTATCAACTGACTAGACCTAGTTGATATCTAAATAACACTCCACCTAACCAAAGCAGAATACCGGAGAGCACATGGAAACACAATGTACTAAACTTCATGGGACACAGCTAGAGCATTTCTTGGAGAGAAATGTATAGCTGTGAATTTCTGCATTAAAAAAGTGAAAATATCTCAAATCAATAACTTAAACTTCTACCTTAAGAAACTAGAAATAGAAGAGCAAACTGAATCCAAAGCAAGGAGAAGGGAGAAATTAGTAAAGACTAGAGTGGGGGAGGGGAATTAAATAAGAAATAGAAAAACAATAAAGTAAATCAATGAAACCAAAAGTTGGTTCTTTGAAAAGAGCAACACAATGGACAAATCTTTAGCTGATGGAGGGAGAGGGGGAGAGAGGGACAAAGAGAAATTCAAAGTACTAACGTCAGGGCAGCCCAGGTGGCTCAGCAGTTTAGCACTGCCTTCAGCCCAAGGCGTGATCCTGGAGACCCGGGATCGAGTCCCAAGTCAAGTTCCCTGCCCGGAGCCTGCTTCTCCCTCTGCCTGTGTCTCTGCCTGTGTCTCTGCCTGTGTCTCTGCCTGTGACTCTCTCTGTGTGTCTCTCATAAATAAATAAATAAATAAATAAAATCTTTAAATTAAAAAAAGTACTAACATTAAGAAAAAAGACCGAGCACCACTAATGACCTTGCAGAAATTAATAGGATTAAAAGGAAATCATATGAGCAGTTATATGCCAACTATTTGATAATCTAACTTAATAATTGATAATATAAATGAAAAGGACAAATCCTAGAAAGACATATACGGAAACTGATTCTGGAAGAAATAGAAAGTCTGAATAGACTCTTAATTAAGATAGTTGGGCTAGAGTCCTCTTGCTTTTAAGATAGAATCACTTGGTCCAGAGACCCAGTAAATACTGCAATTTGTAGCCTCCAATTCCATTTTACCAAGCTTCGAAACTCTGTCCTGATACTTACAGATGTGTTTCATTTGCTGGAGCATTTTGGGGGCTTGGTACAAGACCTAATATTAGAGGAACATAAAATATCTCAAATGGAAAACTTAGGCTTTAGACTTCAATTTCTTTTTTTTTTTTTTAAGACTTTAAGCAACCTTTACACCCAAGATGGGGCTTGAACACACAAACGTGAGATCAAGAGTCATACATGCCACTGACTGAGGCAGCCAGGCACCCCTACATTTCAATTTCAATCACGAAGTGGGGATATTGAGCTTACAGGGCAAGTGATCTCTAGAAACCTAAAAGGCACACAGAGGGATCAGTTAGCCTGAAAATAACAAACACTCGAATAGGAAGTGTTTTACTTTTTTGAATGACCACAATATCTTTTTTGGGCTATTTATTACAACTAAACCATTCCACGAAATGACTCAAGTAAGAGGACTTAAATATCACGATGGATCCAGCTTCTCCAAGATCCTGCTCAGCCACTCAAGTTGTTTTTCAGACCTCAGAGCTGGTCACATCTCCCTCTTCCCCATCCACCACTCTAACAAAGCCTTCTGGGGCTGCTCACTGGCCACAGTATACATTCCAAACTCCAATGTGGCGCGTAAGATCCTTACTCTCCAATGTCAGGTTTGTGTTCAGCACTGGTTCTTGTCACCTCACACTCCATGTGAGAAGTTTCCCAAACACAGCCATGTTTTCTAGATCCTTATAACTGTACAGGCTGCTCCTGCTGCCTGAAATACCCTCCCCTACTTTGAAATGTCTGTCTTTGTCAAGTTGGCCCTACTGTCCCTGGTGCTGTGTAACACAGTTCTTGTTCAGACACTGATAACACAGTATTGCCATGAGAGGGTCCTCAAAACAAGCACAGGGTATGGCACATGACAGGTGGCCAGTGCACTTAGTGTAAGGAGTTAAGAAAACTTGAGTTAATTGCTGATGCAATCCTATGGTCAGCCTGTGACTGCTCCAGTGTGGGTGGTTCAGTCTCATGATGACCCCAGTTATTTGCTTCTCCTAATTTCCTTGATTGCTTTGTGAGAGGCTGGCAAAAAGGAAATAATGCCAGAAGGGAATGGATTGGTTTCCCTGGCCTGGATCAGAGCATCCTGCTTCCCCAAATTACCCCAAAAGGTGCAAACTCATCCCATTAGTTACATTAGTGCTAAGGCATATCTCATAGCTTCCCCACCATGGTGTCGCTTGAATAGAATGACTTAAAGTCAAAGGAGCTCATATCCAGAGCCACACGTTCAATGTCTCTGAGGGTCTGTAGTCCTGCCAAAGCTTTACTGGGCTACCAGTGAAAGGAGGGTACTGGAGCCTCTGGGAAGATGGACACTTAATGAAGAGCTGTTCTTGGTAGTTGGGAGACTCAGAGTCTCGGCCTTTAGGCTCAAGAGCCTGGTGCTGGGAGGCAGGTGGCAGGTGGTGGCCACATCTGGAGGTGGTAATTGAGGTGTACCCCCGGAATGAAGTGGCCCTGCAGGGACTGGAGCTGGACAGCGTGCTGATGTCCCTAGTAGACCTGCTTCTACCCGACTGCCCTCTGACCTGCGGCCCTTGGCTTTTTGAGGTGCATGGTCCACGGGAAGCTTGTGGGTGGGATGGCCATCTTCAGGGGCCCCAAGAAGAAGCTCCTGTCCTTCCTTGGTTTCAGGACCACTTGTGTTCTCCTTCAGCAGCTGTTTTACTGAGCTATCGAACACGGACTTTTGTTTCCGCTGGCAACTAACCAGCAAAGGTGTGGGCCTCCTGTGGGCAGCCCCCTACGTCTTTGATTACAGACAGTTTTGTCTACGCCCCTGTCTTGCCTCTAGCCTATGCGCTTCCCATTCTGCCACTTTCCATCTTACGCTCTCCTGAAATTATTTTTTGGGACGATGGTAAATATAAAGAAATTGGGTAAACATACTGGAGGCTTCCTGCAAAGGAGAAAAGGCCTGTCTCTTCTTGCCTTATCTCGTGGGCCGCCCACGGGCCGCTGTTTGTCGCCAGTACTTGGCACAGAGGACTTGGAGTTTGGTCCTGCTCTGCCAGCAAATCGCTGTACCCTTTGAGCCTCCTTCCCTGGTAGGCCGCTCGCCGCCAAGTGGCACAGAACAAGATAAGTGTGAAACACCTGGGGCAGGTGCCTCAGCAGCACCGTGGCCTAATCGCGGCGCCGGGCATCCCGCCCCGCTGGCCCTTGGGCTCCCGCCCACAGGGCTGGTGGTGGGGTGAGGGCGCGGGGAACAGAAGGCTTCAGGCTGATGACCTGGAGATGGAAGAGCGTTGAGAGGTGGCCAAGGCCTGAGTGGGGCTGCCCAGGCTGTCAGCTTGCCGTCTCCATTCCTCGGGGCCCTGGGAGGGCCCGGCTTCCAGCCTGTTCTGCACCCCGAAGCCCAGTCCGTCTGCACCCTGAGCACCTTGTGGACAGGCCAGCGGCCTGCCTGCCTTCATTCATTCCTCCTTTCTTCCTCCTCCTTCCCTCCCTCTCTCCCCCTTCCTCCCTCCTCCCTCTTTTCCTTCCTTCCTCTCTTCCTTCCCCCTCCTCACTCCCTCCTGCTCCCCACTTCTCTGGTTCCATTAATCCAACACGTGAGACTTCACTGGTTGCCAGGCACTGTGCTCAGCCCTGGGAGAAACTGAAAGAGAATGAGCCCCCATGTCTGCTCCTGTGAAGCTTGTTTTCTAGGAAGGTTATTCTGATGCTCAGGAAATAGCTAAGCCTGGGGGTGGGTGGAGAGTTTCAAAGCCGCCCCCTCTGTAACTGAGCCCCAAACGCTCCCATCAAGAGCTTTAGGGGAACTTTAAAACACTGGGACACGCCCCTGAAGGGTTTGTGGAATCTTCTGACCTCCAGATTAAAAACAATGATTAGGCTAAATCATTCCTTAAAATAAGTATCTTGAAGATGTTAATAGCCAGCTTGAAGAGCTGGCTATTTTAGAGCTTCTGTTGAGTACTACATTTGGTGGGAAATTTGACTTTTGTCATCAGGCCCCTCTTGACATTGGGTTGAAGACTGAGAATCACTTGAAGAAGTGGTTCTTGAACCTTAATGGATGATGAAGCACCTGGGGTCTTGATGAAATGCAGATTCTGGTTCAGGAGGTTGGGGATGGGGGCCTTGACCCTCTAACAAGCTCCACGTACCTGTCTACTCTGGGCCGCTGCTCTGCAGATCACAACCTCACCAACAAGGACTTAGATCAAGGCTTCTAACCATGGCACCACTGTTATTCTGGGCCAGGTAACTCTGTTGAGGGGCTGTCCCAGGTATCACAGGCCCTTAGCAACAGCCCTGGCCTCCACCCATGAGATTCCAATAGCATCTCCCTCCTACTGTGTAACGATCAAAAAAATATCTCCAAACACTGCCAAATGTCCCGAGGGCAAAATCATTCCCAATTGAGAACTATCAGGTTAGAGGACTTTCAAAGGCCCTCTTGAGTCCAGGTTCCTTTGCTCAAAAGCCCATGTCAAAATCTCTCAGTCTGAAAACATGCATGCCACCAAGCCCAGAGAAGATGGCCCCAAGGCTGATTCTGATAGGTCCTTTTAAAGATATTAAGTTACAGATCCACTTGTCTTGACAACAGCCACATGCAGCAGCAGCTGCTCCCCCCAAAAGGCTGGGTGCGGTGGCATTTGCACCCTGAAAGGGACCCTGTTTGTGTGGCATGACTGCAGTGGGAGTGACAGGGAGGGGACCCCGGTTATCCAACCACAGGTGCTCCACAACAAGGAGGAGCGTGAACCTGATAGGTGGGACAAGTGCTGTTCCCTCTGGCTCAGCAACAGAGCCTCCCCAGAGGCAAGAGAGTTAACGTTCATCTAAATCAGCAGAATGTGTCCCTTTCTTTACGAGGGGACTTTGCTCCCGTTATCTGCAGGACCTAGGAGTGTGTGAGGGCTTTAAATGGAATTGGATGAGCAGCCAATGACTCAGTGCACATTGGGAGGATGGCAGAAGTCCAATGTTAACTCGAGAGACACCGTTTCAGCCCCTGCCCGGGATGAGGAGCAAGTGGGATGGAAAGCCACAGACGGAGCAAGCAAAGAGGTCCGTCTGTGAAAGGCCACTGCATAATTGGATGCCATGGATTTGGAAATGCACTATTAGCTTTTACTGCTCTGAAAGAAAAACAAGACAGTTTTTCAGCCGTCGGATAAACTACTGTGCATAATGAGTAACAGAAACTCTTGGAATAGAAAGTTACATATACAGCTCTATAGGGGAATCTCCAGAGAGAGTGCCCTTACCATCCAAGTGAGGGTAGCATGCTGCCACTACCCAAGGTAGCAGAGGAGAGTGTGTGTGTGTGTGTGTGTGTGTGTGTGTGTGATACTGAAAAAAAAAAAAAGAAGGATTCTCCAAAACACTTAAGATTGATTTTCTTTAAGGAACAGGAAAGAAAAGAAGGTACTAGCATGAAGCTAAACTTCTTTAAATGTACCTTTTTGCTTATATATTTGATCTTGGAACCATCTTAATTGAAAAACTAAAAATAGAGTAGTTTTAGGCTCCCAGCAAAATTGAGGGGAAAGTAGAGAGTTCACACATAATTCCGCCCCATCCCACACGGGCTCAGCCTCCCCCACTGGGGACATCCTGCACTGGAGTGGGACACTTGTCACACCACTCTGAGCCAATGTCATTATCATCCAAAGTCCAGAGGTGACATTAGGACTCGGTCCTGGTGATGTAGGTTCTAGGGGTTTGACAAATGTGTCATCCGGAACAGTCTCACCACCCTAAACAATTCTCTGCACCCCACCTGTTCATTCCCTTCCCAACCTTAACCCCATGATCACCATTCTTTTATTATCATCATAGATTTACCTTTTCCAGAATGTCATGGAGTTGGAGTGACACCGTATACTGACTTCTCAGGCTGGCTTCTTCACCTCTCAATACACATTTGAGTTTCTTCCATGTCTTTCTGTGTGATGTGAAACTTTCACCAAGTTGTAAACAAAATCAAATTTGAAACGAACGGTCTCTCTAAACTGAAAACAAAATGATATGGGTGACCTTAACGATTCTAAGTGACTTAATGCACACTCATCTGACTGGACATCCCAGGCTGGGTGGACCCTAAGGACAAAATAACTGCAGAAATGGTTTTACATGGTTTTCAACACTTGGAATTATTCAGTTGTGTTTTTTGTTTTTGCAACAGTGTGGGTATTGTTAATTCTGAGGTTGTCAAATATATAATGATGTGGAATAAAGCAAGTAGGTAATTAGTGATATACTAATTCTATCCTTTTTTTTAAAAAAAGATTTTATTAATAGAGACAGAGAGAGGCAGAGACACAGACAGAGGGAGAAGCAGGCTCCATGCAGGGAGCCCGATGCAGGACATGATCCCAGGACCCTGGGATCACGACCTGAGCCAAAGGCAGATGCTCAATCACTGAGCCACCCAAGTGCCCCAATTCTATCATTTTAAAAAAGATTTTATTTATTTATTTGAAAGAGAGAGTGAGAGAGATCATGGAGAGGAAGAGGGAGAAGCAGACTGGCCACTGAGTGAAGAACCCAATGTGAGCCTGGATCCCAGGACCCTAGATCATGACCTGAGCCAAAGGTAGATGCTTAACCAACTGAGCCACTCAAGTGCCCCCTGGCTTGTAAATTTCTTTTTTTTTTTTTTTATTATTTATTTATGATAGTCATACAGAGAGAGAGAGAGAGAGAGGCAGAGACACAGGCAGAGGGAGAAGCAGGCTCCATGCACCGGGAGCCTGACGTGGGATTCGATCCCGGGTCTCCAGGATCGCGCCCTGGGCCAAAGGCAGGCGCCAAACCGCTGCGCCACCCAGGGATCCCTGGCTTGTAAATTTCTAACCAAAAAAACAAAAACAAAAAAACCAGGAGAATGGGCTGATTCTGGGATGTCCCAGATGAGTCTGGGACATATGATGTCAAGTAGCAAGGAAGTTATTAAAGACTTGGGAGTCATGAAAACAGGGCCCAGGAGCAGCCAGAAGAAACCACCACTGGCCAAGAGGGCCCCATGTGGACAACAAGAATAATTATTGCAGTGTGATACACTGTTGAACTCCATTGCATTCATAATACCCCCAAAAAGAAAAATAGACTGGCCATTGTAGGAGGATGCAAGTGAACTAAGTCATTATTTTGAAAGCTGGTAATTAAAGGAAGAGAGTTAAGTATTCAGCCCTCTTTTCCTACATCATCTGTACTGAGTGCTACCCAAGTGGCAGATGAGGGCAAGTTTTTCTCAGAAGAATCACAGCTGGTCAATGAAGACAGAACATCACAGTTGAGCAACCTCCAACTAATTAACGGAATCGAGCATCGTAACAGCCCTACAAGACATAACCTGCCTCTGGATGGAGCGATACACAACCACCTATGAAACAGTCTTGCAAAAAAAAAAAAAAAAAAAGAAAATCCAATTGCAAGTCTCATCAAGCCTCTAGATCTGACAACCCATTGACAGGCAGTACAAAGGACAGAAGAACAGGTTACAGGAGACTTCAGAGCTACATTTTGCAAAATCCAGCAGGACATGCCACAGGACAAATGGCCCACTTTCATCAACAACTAGATTTCAGGAAACTAAAAGGTGGAGCGGAAACCTCTCAATAAAAAGGCTCTAAATAAACCTCTGCTTCTCAAAATGTGGGTAATTATGAAAGAAATCATTGTTTTAGAAGTATGACATTAATGAGACAATTGGAAATAAACATTGACTGATGTGACTTAATATCATATTTGATGATATTAAGGAGTACTTGTTAATGCTAAGGTATGATAATGATTTATCTTTTAGAGATACATCCTGCAGTGTCTGGAGAAGAAATGAGATAGTGTCTGGGATGTGCTTCTAAATGACACAGAAGGGGATGGGAACCTGGCTGGCTCAGTCGGTGGAGCATATGGCTGTTGATTTTGGGGTCATGAGTTCAAGCCCCATGTTGAGCATAGAACCTACTTAATGAAAAAATAAATGACACAGGCAGGGAAGTGGATGAGAAGGGAAGACTGGCCATGGTTGACCATTGCTGAAGCTAGGGGTCGGATTCATGGTGGGGGAGCGTTGTACCACTTTGTCTCCTTTGTATATGCTTGAAATTCTCCATCATAGAAAGGTTACAAATAAATGGATCCAAGTCAAGTGTATGAAAACCAAAGGCTCCAAAGGAAAAGATGTCTTTGCCTTTATGCCGAATTCCTTTCTGGCCCCCTCTCTGTACCACCTGCCTAAGCATAACATGGGCCTGGGGCCCAGAGGATCATTAGGGAAGGCTCTGGTTCGGTACGAATAGCACAATGGTGACAAGCGTGGACTCTGGAGCCAAGCACAGAGCTTCAAATACAAGCCCTGCCATTTCCTAGTGATGTGGCCCTGCATCAAGTAGGCATCCCTTCCTGCTCTCAGGGCCCTCATCTGTGAAGTGGGGCTAACGAGAGCACTGGAGCAGTACCTGCTGCAAGCAAGCACTAAATTCCAGTTAGCTTCCCCCCTTTACCTGTCCTTTCATTATTTTGTTGGTTCCAGCTCAGTGCAAGGTGAGTTGAACGAATGAGTTGCTAATAAGAAGCACAGACCATGATGTGGGTGCTGCCTCTGCTTTACAGGCTGTGGGCCATGCCGCAGGGCGGGCAACAGCTAACCAGCACCCTCATTATGGAAGGCTGGCCTGCAAAGGGAGCTGTGGCCAATGTCACCCATGAGCAAAGGTGCAGAGCCCTGCAAGGTCAGGGTGGGCTGAAGCACCTGTGAAAAGCTCACCAGACCACAGTGTGGACAAAGGAGTTCCATAGGTTTCCCAGATATTTCAGGGCAGTGCAGGGACAGAATGGAAAGGGATCTTTCAACCTAAGGGCCTATTATGTGCTCGTGCATCACTGGATCTTTGCCACAATCCTTGAGGCTGGCAGGCCTGGAGGGCGTGAGTCACCTGCCCATCATTAGTAGTGGCAAAGCTGGCATTTGAATCCACAGAGTGGCATGACTCCAAAGCCCTCTGGAAAGTTGATTAGCTTTTAAGAGACACTCCCCAGCCCTGGGAAAGTACAGTAATGTTCATAAAGCTCCATTTCCTTACACACACCTCACTTTTCCATGGCAGTGCCATCAACTGGGTAAGAAAGACTTCTGGTGAGGAGCACTCTGACTTGACACATATTGAATTTCAGATTCTCCAATTTCTCCATTTCCAACAGGAGCTGTCAAGTTGATGAGTGGACAGAGTCTGGAGATTGGAGGAGGCTGCACTGGAGACACAAATGTGGACACCATGGAATAAATGATGGAAATCTTCACCTGGTGAGCAGAGAGATCAGTCAAGGTTACCAAGGGGGCAAGCAAGGTGATGTGCTGAGTGCTAGGGCGCCCCAAAAAGAAGCAGAAAAGCAACAAAGGCACTTGAGGAGAAAGGATCAAGAGCCAACAGAAGGTTGTCCTGGAAGCCAAGTGAAGATGGTGAGTCAAGGTGTGGCCATTGTACTCCAAGCTGCTGGTGGTCAGGCAAGGCGAGGACTGAGGATTGACCATGGGATTTGGCAATATGAAAGGTACAGGAGGACTTGACTAGAACAAGGGTGGAGCTATGCTAACTTGTGCCTTGAGCCAAAAGCACCCCTCAATGGTAGCTCTGACTTGGCGGAAGAGCATTGTGGTTAGGAGCATCTCTGAGGAGCTTCGCAAAAAGGCTCATTTATTTTCTTTTCTTTCTTTTATTAAAGATTTTATTTATTTATTTATTCAAGAGAGACATACAAAGAGAGAGCAGAGACGCAGGCAGAGGGAGAAGCACGCTTCCTGTGGGGAGCCTGATGCGGACTCAACGCCAGGACCCTGGAATCACTACCCGAGCCTAAGGCAGATACTCAACCACTGAGCTGCCCAGGTGCCCCAATAGGGCTCATCTCTGCTCAAGGGGAGTAGACTTGGGTCCCAGGAGCATGGTCAGAAGTGGGGTACCTTCCCAAGAGGGTCCATAGAACAAGACAGGCCTAGATTCTTGGGTGCTTTCACTAGGTCTACGGGCCTTTGCCCATCACACCCTCTGCTCCTTTCCCGGATAGGTACAGCCTTGCTGGTGCTGTGGAGAATGAAGGGACCTGTGACCCATATCCTGGCCACCCCCACCATCACCAGGCTGAGGGAGAGGCTTCATGTCTGTGCAACAGTCTCTGAGAGGCCCAGACAGTGACCCCAGGGCAGTGCATGGTGACCCAGAACGGGCAGCTGGGCACCCAGTCTCACTCTTTCCAGCAGAAACTAAAGGAAGGTTGCCCTCAATAGAGACTAGGGGAGGAGGTGGACCCCAGGCTCCACGCAGAAGGGGACGACGCAGACACTGGGGCCAAGCAGGCAGGACCACTGGCGCCACCCCCTACACCATGTCCCAGGGACCGAGCATCCACGCAGCCCTCCCCGTGGAGTCACAGATGAAATCTTTCCCATATTCAGTTCTAAAATGACTTCTCTTACTCCCTGGAATCAGTCCTCATCCCCCTGGTGAGTTAGAATGACACTCAGGAGGAGAATCACAGGTCAACATCATTCTCACAAACTGGCTGATCATCCTGGAGACGGATTTTCTTTCCTTTTTAAAATATTTTATTTATTTATTTGACAGAAAAAGAGAGCCCAGGCAGTGGGAGCAGCAGGCAGAGGGAGAGGGAGAAGCAGGCTCCCCGCTGAGCAGAGACCATGATGTGGGGCTCCATCCCAGGACCCTGAGATCATCATGACCTGAGCCAAAGGCAGACACCTAACCGACTGAGCCACCCCAGCACCCCTGGAGTGGGATTTTCAAATGATGTGTGTTAATTTGTATGCATTAGGAATTTCAAAGAGTGAAATAAGAGACAAATGAGGATGGGTGGTAACTAGACTTAACTATGGTGATCATTTCACCATCTGTAAGATATTGAACCACTGTATTGTGCACCTGACACAGATACAATGTTCTGTGTCACTTACACCTCGGTAATATAAACAAGAAGGGGCAAGAGAGTTCAGAATGGTGCAGTGGACTTTTTTTTTTCAGGGTAATTTCACCCAAGGAGACAGGAATGTGGGGCAAGGAAATGTAT
The DNA here is from genome assembly GCF_048418805.1 of Vulpes vulpes. Lineage (NCBI taxonomy): Eukaryota > Metazoa > Chordata > Mammalia > Carnivora > Canidae > Vulpes > Vulpes vulpes. Next base: position 48,749,473 of record NC_132785.1, read on the forward strand.
GGTAGCTTGGGACTAGGTTTCCCATGAGACCAAGGTTGCTGAGAATTTGCAGGACAGAACCGTTTTGCAGTGGGAACTGGTCACGCCGGGCGCCCTCGATGAGATGTCCACACCTCAGCCCCGTGAAGGCAGCTGCTGCTCTGAGGCTCCCACAGGTGGGAAGGGGCAAAGCCAGCACCAGGAACAGGCTGCTCACTTTTCCTTTAAAGGTGATGAGCTCCAAGTCCAGGAGAGGTTGACAGGCTGGTAATTCTAGAGGCTCCTACACGGTGTTTATCCGGTGCAAAACCTTCTAAGGTAAAGGCAACCCAAAGCTCGTGAGTCCAGAGGTACCGAGAAAGTCAAAAGACACAGAGAAAATACTGGAATGAGCTCAATTGAAATGTTTGGTGGCAGGTATCTGGAAGGCATGGGACAAGGAGGACAATCAATATTTTAATTCTCATTTATATTTTTCAGTATTTCATACATTTCTACTAGGAGCAGGTTTTGCTCTCACAGCTAGAAAAAAAGTATAGATACTAGTTTTATAAAGGCAGAAGGAGAGGAAAAAAACATTTACTGGATTCATCTAAAACATGAGGTTGTGATTGGGAAGAGGCCACAGGGATAAATTAATCTGCTCTAAGTTCAATGACTCTAGAAAGTCTAAAATGTCTAGAAATGCAGGAAATTTTGAGTTCTAAACTCAGAATTCTGTTCTGTTGATTCTATTCATGTTTGGAATCTCACGTTGGAATAAAACAATCATTTTAAATATTGTGTAATGTTTACTTTAAAAGAGTATGGTAAGTGAAACAGTACAGTTTACAGTTTTTTTTTTCCTATTTTTGAAAGTGTTCCACTTTTTCTCTTGGCTACCAGGATGCTCAGAGCTCAATTCTGGGCTTCTGTCCGTATCACATAGTATAATATATAACCATTTCCTCCCTCCCTTTCTTAACTTCCACTACTTTATGTTGCTTAGATGATTTTATTTTCTGATAATAATGAATGATTTTATTTGAGAGAAAAGGAGAAGTTTTTCTCATTTGCAGGCGATGAGGCTGATTTTCAGAGATGATGTGATTCCATGCTTGCTCCACTTGAGCTAGATCTTAATTTTTCAAACTCCATATTCAGTGCTACTTTACAGCCAAGTTGAGTAGTGGGGCTTGAGGATGGCTCTTTGTGACCACTTGTCAGGGTTGGTGACAGGAGAGGCATATTGCCTCCTACTTCTGGTCACTCATCATCTATCTAGAGGGGTGGAGAGTAGGTGACAAGGAGACATGGCCACAGTACTGTTCATCCCCTCCTAGGAAGCATGTCATAAGAACCAGTCACACAAGCCTGCCAAAGCTAATGGTGACGATGAGTGTTTCTCAATCTTGGTTTCAAAGCAAGGGCTAGTTCCTTCAAAGACATGCTGCCCTCATTTGTCCTGGTTTCGTGACAGTTGTTCAAACTCTTGTTTCACTGAGCGTCCTGAGTCTCTCCACATGGCTGGGGAGACCTCTGCTTTCTTCCCTCATTGTTGGGAAGCTTGCTGGGCTAGTTTCCTAGGACTTCCATAACATGGTACCACGGAGACTTAAACTTCTGGAGGTGGGAAGCTTGAGATAGAGAGTTGGTTTCTTCTGAGGCCTCCCTCCGTGGCTGGTAGATGGCCATCTTCTTCCCATGCCGGCATATGGTCTTCCCTTGATGCACATCTGTGTCCTAACCTCTACTTACAAGGATACCCTTGTATCCTTGTAATCCATAATACTGGATCAAGGCTCACCTAATGACCTTATTTTGACTTCATCACCTCTGTAAAGATCTTATCTCCAAATAAGGTCACATTCTGAAACACTAGAGGTTAGGACTTAAACATCTGAGTTTGAGGAGTGGGCACAATTTAGCTCCTATGCTTATTCTTCATCTCCTGGCTTGGGCAATGGGCTCTGCAGAGGGTGGCCCTGGGCATCCAGGCTGCCAGGCAGACCTACGCTTCTTGAGCTAGCAGCTGACCATGCTCCCGAGTCAGACACATCTCAACTAGAATCCCAGCTCCACCACCTACCATGTGACCTTTGGCAAATTTCCTCCATTTCTCTGAGGTTTGGTTTCATCATATGAAACCACCTCTCACCTAATTGGGTTGTTTATGAAGATTAAGAATAACAATGTCTGACAAGTGCTGCCCCATGGGAGGAGCTCAGTGAGGAGAGGCTGCAGCTAGCAACTGAGCGAATCGCCAGCTTATGCAACGAGACATGAGGCCTGTCCGGCCCCTGAGCTGATGGGCAAAGCTGATGGGCAAAGCCAAAGTCTCACTGGAAACAAAGTCTGTCCACGATGCTCTCTAGGCTTCCTCACTGAGTGATACATCCTCCTCGACCAGGGCACCTTTCAGAGCTCTCAGATCCATGTCTTAGGTTCAAAGAAAGAAGTTCTTTCTCAACTTCTCTTGCATCTGGTGACTTCAATGTCTGAATGGTGGATTTAGGTCTTGATTTGGGGTGATGTTGCTCTAATTTTTAAGGTTTAACAAGCTGCTTCTTTAATTTTTTCATTTTTTATCATGGCTCCCTTTACAAATCATAGGCGTGATGGATGATTCTATCTGTTAACTTGACTGGGCCATAGGGTGCCCAGATATTTGGCTAAACATTATCCTGGGTGTGTCTGTGAGGGCGTTTTTTTAAGTAAGATTAACATTTAAATCGGGTGCCTGGGTGGCTGTCAGTTAAGCATCCAATTCTTGGTTCAGCTCAGATCATGATCTCAGTGTTGTAAGATTGAGCCCCAAGTCAGGCTCCCAGCTCAGTGGGGAGTCTGGGATTTTCTCGCTCCCTCTCCTTCTGCCCTTTCCCCCACTAGTGCTCACTCTCTCTCTAAAATAAATAAAAATCTTTTTAAAAAACCAACCATTTAAATCAATAGACTCAGTAAAGCAAGTTGCTTTCCTTAATGTGGGTGGGCCTCATCTAATCAGCTGAAGGCCTGAATCATACAAAAGGCAGACCCTCCCCTGAATAAAAGAGAATTCTTCCTCTCTGACAGCTTTTTGAACTGAGACATCAGCTTTTTCCTGCCTTTGAACTCAAAATGAAATATTGGTTCTTTCTGGGTCTTGAGCCTACTGACATTTAGAATAGAGCTGCCCCATTGGCTCTCCCAGGTCTCTTGCTTGCCAACTCACCTTTTTGATCTTGGGACTTGCCAGCTTCCATAATTGTGCAAGCCAGTTCCTTAAAATAAATCTTATATAGCTATACCTGTATCTATAGGTATGTATATCTTTATGTATATGTATGTATAAATATATACATACATCACACACACACACACACACACACACACACCCTATTATTTCTGTTTCTCCAGAGAACCCTGACTGATACACTAGGTAAATTCCCAGTGATTACCACCAGCATACCTATAGGTGCCACCACCCCATCCTAACCAGTGGGTCCACATTCCAGCAAACTCTTAATTGACACTGACTTCAAGGAACTATTGTAACCATTGTTCTTACTGCCTCCAAACAAGAGGAAAGTGTTCCTTCTCCGCCTGGATGGTCTCCCTTGAATGTGCATATCACTTCCCCCTGGTGCGGGGGTGGTGTGGCTTCACCCCTGGACTGGATGGCTTTACCCCTGGTGGTGTGGCTGTGCCCCTGCAGAGGGAGGTACAGAGAATAAAAAATGAATTTGCTCAAGTCACATGCAGACAAAGAAGAGCAAGCTCCAGACTTTGGTGCCAGCCTCTTACTCAATGTCTGTGCCATATGACAGGCCCCAGACCCTTGCTGGACATGAGATCCGTGTCAAGCTGCCTTAAACATCAAGAGCACAGGCGTGGCTGATCTGGGGCAGGGCTCCCCCTCTTTAGTCACTGCGTGTCCTGCCCCCCTGCATCTGGCCAAAAGCAGGAGCAGACAGCTGCCCATGTGAAGGAGATGACCACAAGCCTATCAGAGCCACAGAAAGAAAGAGAGAAAGCAGGACAGTGGACAGATCGAGTGCGGTCTAAAGGATCAGTCACCAGAGTGCGTTCTGTGGGACACTGGTTCTGGGAGTGCCTCTATCAGTTTGGGGAAATGCTCCACAGTAGAGACCTATCTTGGAAGCAAACTTCATTAAAAAGGCTCAGAGAGGGCAGCTCGGGTGGCTCAGCGGTTTAGCGCCGCCTTCAGCCCAGGGCGTGATCCTGGGAGACCCGGGATCAAGTCCCATGTCAGGCTCCCTGCGTGGAGCCTGCTTCTCCCTCTGCCTGTGTCTCTGCCTCTCTCTGTGTGTCTCTCATGAATAAATGAATACAAACTTAAAAAAAAAAAAAAAAGGCTCCGAGAAGCACTGTAGTAAGAATCCGCTTAATGGATCCGCTTTCCTGGAGCCAGTCAGTGGTAAAGCACTTAACTCATGCAATCCTCAGGACCACCCAACATGTTGGGACCTATTACCACCCCCATTTTACAGATGAGGAAAATTAAGGCAAAGGAAAGGTAAGTCACTGGCCCGGGGCCAAAGAGCTGCATTTGGACAAAATTCACCTCTAGTGGCTTCATTTCCTAGTCTTTTCCTATTTGCTCAAGTGTAAAAAACACCATCAAGCTCTACCAGGCTGTAAGTCCAAAGTGAATTGAAATTGGAACATCTGTCAGAAGAACTTTCAAATACCACCACCAATCCAAGAAAGAGGCTAAGTTTTAAAGGAGACAAAATAACAAGATTGCCCTTGCCCTGGAGTTGTTTTTTGGAGAGTAATTTGGTGACGTTGCCTGAATTTAAAGATGTAGGTTCCCTTTGACCCAGGGATACCTTCCTAAGATTTTATCCTTCAGAGCTAGAGATATATGTGCAAAAATGACATCATAGAACATCATAGACATCTCTAAAACCTTAACACCTTTCCTTCCTATCTCTTAGGTTGTTATTGTGCCACTAAAGCCCCCACAAAGCCTCCTTGGGCCCTACATCTGGTGTTGTTAGCTATTATCCAATTTCTTTGCCTCTCTTGATGCAAAACATGCAGTGAGTGCTCTTACATACTCTCCCCCATTTCTTTCCTCCACCCTTTCTTGAATCTACTCCAATCAGGTGGTCCATACCCCTCCATCAAGGTGCAGTCACCTCCACTTTGCCAAGTGCGATGGCCAAGTCGAGCTGCGCTTTATTCCCACTGGTCTCCTGCCAATTGCACCCTCCTTCTTGGATACTTTATGCACTTTGGCTGTTGGGATTCCACTCTCTTGGTCCTCCTAGGACCCTGGCGGCCCCTTCACAGTCTTTGTTGTCATTCAGTCCCCTTTCTGTGACCTCCTAACACTGGAAGGCCCCCAGGCTCAGTCTTTGGGCTGCTTCTTCGTCTCCACTCACCCAGCTGGATGGTCTTATCTGGCCTCCCCTGGCGTTGTCATCTAGGCCATGATGTCTTCTCCATGGTGTCTTCTCTGCCAGGACTCTCTCCTGAATTCAAATGCTATGGCCAACGGCGTCCCTGGGCACATCACTTATAAACACTTCTCACGCTGAATGTGTCCACAGCAGAACCCCTCCTGCTGGGGCTATACAGGCTTCCCACTCGACCCCCCGGTCACTCAACGGTCGAGGCCTAACACTCTGGAGACCCCTTGGAGCCTCTCTTCCTTTCTCAACCCTAATTAGATCTGTCAGCAAGCACTGTCAGTTCCCTATTCCCTGTGTCCTCAGAATCCACTCCGTTCTCATCTCCTGCCCTGTTTCCACCCAGTCATGCCACCTGAGGGAGGTGAGGTCTCCCTAGGTCAAGGCCCCAGCCTTCTAAGGGTCTACCTGTTTTCAACAACCTCTTCTCCGCAGAGCAGCCAAACTGATCTGCACAAAACCTAAGTCTGGTCATATCGAGTATATGTCTAAAGCCTCCCTAATGCTTCCTATTTTAGCATAAAATGTAGTCTTCCTGAGGCCAACAGGGCCCCACTTTTGTCGCCTGCCTCATGCCCTCCTTCCTCATGGCTCATCCTGCTGCAGCCCCAGAGCCCCTCTGCGGCTCCGTGAATAGCTGCACACACTCCTGCTCCTCCCGTCCCAAACGCCCCATGTCCCTCCATCCCCTCAAGGCTTGCCTCTCACTCGGGTCTCTCAAATATCCCTTGGGCAGAGAGAACTCTGCCAGCCACCACAGGCTGAACAGTCACCCCCAGCTTCGGCGCCCCCTTCTCCCTGGACCCTGCTTTATTTCACACCTGCGGCCCCATCAAGCACAGGAAGTGATTGTCTGGTTGTCCTTTGTCTCTCTTCTCTAGAACACAAGCTCCACTGGGTGGAAGGAACCCTGTTTCCATCCTTAGAGTTGAAAACAGCGCCTGGCAAAGTAGGCGCCCCACACATACATGCTGAGGAAATGAAGGATTGGGTTTCTTTCTTTTTTTAAAAGATTTTACTTATTTATTCATGAGAGACATAGAGAGAGAGAGGCAGAGACAGGCAAAGGGAGAAGCAGGCTCCCTTTGGGGAGCCGGATGCAGAACTTGATCCCAGGACCCTGGGATCACACCTTGAACCAAAGGCAGACAGTCAACCACTGAGCCACCCAGGGGTCCTGGATTTGTTTTTCTCAATGCTGCTTCTAAACCCAGAAGTTTCACAGAAGTAGACGATCCAAACGGTTGCTGTGGACTGGCGCACTGGAACATGATTTAGGTGGTTCAGGGTTTTCTCCTTAAGATTTAGACTTAGACGGAGTGCTTCAGAGGCTTTCCCAGACGTGGGAGATGAAAACGAGTTAGCAAATAACATCAATGAGCAGCTCCCGTTAACGTCGAGTTACACATGGCGATCTACATGGCCACGTGTAGGGAGAGACCCGCAGAGGAGGCTGCTTTTATTGGGTGAATTGCAGCAGTTTTGTTTTTAAAGATTTTATTTATTTGTCAGAGAGAGAGAAAGAGAGAGAGAGAGCAAGCATGCACCACACGCAGGGGGAGCAGCAGGCAGAGAGAGAGGGAGAAGCAGGCTCCCTGCTGAGCAAGGAGCCTGACGTGGGATTCTATCCCAGGATCTGGGATCATGACCTGAGCCAAAGGCAGATGCTTAACCGACTGAGCACCAGGCGTCCCGGCAGTTTTGTCTTTATATACTTCTGTGCCATTTGGATTCTCTACTAGGTGAAGCTGTTCTCCTTGCAAATGGGAATAAAAAGTGCCCTGGAGTCCAGCTGGAGGTTAGAGGGGAGGTCCGTATGAGGGAGGGTGAATGGTCCCTGCCCAAATGAGGTGGTCATGTCCAAACCATGGGGGGCTGCACTGATTCTGTGGTTCAGGCCTGTGTGAAAATTTCCTAAAAACAGATATCATCCATCTACTGGGATGACATCCCTGGACAGAGGAGATGGGGCCGTTTGAGACACAGCAGTCCATTCAGATATCAGCAAGGACAGCCCCACTCAGAGCAAACTGGCGTCCCCAGGAAGAGAAGGTGACTTTATGGAACTTCACTGTCTCTGGAGGTGGGACTCATGTAATTCGCTGGTTAGTTTTGAGTGAGCGCTAGTTAAAACAATACCAGGTGTATTAGTTTCCCATTGCTGCTGTAACAATTCACCGGGAGTTTAGAGACTGAAAACAACACGGATTTATTATCTCACACTCAGAAACCAAAATCAGTTTCACTGGGCTAACGTGAAGATGTTGGCAGGGTTCCTTCCAGAGTGTCCAGGACAGAATTCGTTTCTTTGTCCTTTGCAGCTTCTAGAGGCTGTCCACATCCCTTGGCCTGGGCCTTTTCTCCATCTCACAAGGGCATTAACCCCGTATCTGCAGCTGCCATCCTGACAGCGCCTCTTCTAAGGACTGCTGGCTACACTGGCCCACCGGACGATTCAGGACAGTGTCCCCCATGGGGGCTATCATTCAGTCCACCACACCAAGTAACAGAGAGGCCGTGGTTTCCCGTGAACACTGAGCAACACACAGTATTAAAATTCTAACGGTCTAGCCTTTGCTCCCATCAGTTGCTAAAAAGAAATGGGAAGTGGGGCACCTGGGTGGCTCAGTGGTTGGGTGTCTGCTTTCGGCTCAGGTCATGATCCTGGGGTCCTGGGATTGAATCCCACATGGGGCTCCCCACAGGGAGCCTGCTTCTCCCTCTGCCTATGTCTCTGTGTTTCTGTGTCTCTCAGGAATAAATAAATAAAATCTTTGGGAAAAAAAAAAGCAATGTGAAGTGATGGACACTTTGGCCAGGGGGATTGTGTGGCTGGTAACAGGGCAGGTTCTCAGGCTCCATCCCAAGGTCTGCAATACCCAGAAACTTGCGAGGTCAGATTGCTCTGATGCCATTGCAAACTATCCAAGTGCAAAGGAAATGACAAATGTGCCCTCCAAACTCTGTGCCTCCAGACTTGTCACATGAGGTTAAGTCAGATGTGTGAATGGGGATGTGCATGCAGTCCCTGTGCATAGAGGAAGATCAAAGATTGAGTTGGGGGATGGTAACTTCATCATTTTCCTACCACTGTGAGACCAGTTTGCTTAGAGTGGGGTCAAGCTTCACTGCAACATGTAATGGGCACTTGTGTCCAAGACTCTAAGCAGAGCCTGGTCACTTTGAGGGCGAGCTTGAGTGCCACATGCACTCTGCTGATATAGCTGTGGTCTTGGCTCAGACGATCCCAGTAAAGACAACACAGCCCATTCTGGCAGAGGGAGTGAATGGCTGGCAGGAGACAGGACGGGGCAGGCAGCAAGCAGCCTTGGAGACTCCTCACACTGGTCCTTCCCCTTCCATCCCTCCCCTTTAATCCCTGGCAACCACTAATCTGCCTGTTCTCCATTTCTATAATTTTGTCATTTCCAGAATAAATGGAATAAATGCAATCATATCGCATGCAACTTTAGAACTGGCTCTTTTCACTCAGCATAATTCTCGAGAGTCACAGGTCACCCGTTGGGTGTGTCAGCACCTGGTTCCGTGTCCCTGCTCGGCACTCCTCGGCCTGGATGCCCGGGTGCACCACCACCCAGTTACCCATCTGCCTGGTAAAGAGTATCCATGTCATTTCCAGTTTGGGGCTATCATATAAAGCTGCTATAAACATTTGTGCACAGGCTTTTGTGTAAATGTAAGGCTTCATTTCTCTGGGACAAACATCTAAGAGTGCAATTTCTGAATCAGAAGGTGGTTACACACTTGGCTTTTTAAGCTGTTTTGGCAGAACGGTAGCATCGTTTTCCTTTCCCAGCGGCAATTTATAAGAGATCCAGTTTCTCCACATGCTCACCAGCACCTACCTGGTGGTGTCACTATGCTTGACTTTAGTCATTCTGACAGGTGTGTAGTAATTTCTCACTGTGGCTCTGATTTGCGTTACCCTAACAGCTAATATTGCTGACCATCGTTTCGTGGGCTTATTTGCCACCTGCAAATCCTCTCCAGGGAAATGTTTCAAGTCTCTTTCCCATGTCCTCATTGGATTTTTTTGTTTTGTTTTAACTTTTGAGTTCTGAGTACTTTATATATTCTAGATTTAGTCCTTTGTCAGCTATACTGGTTTGCAAATATTTTCTTCCAATCTGTATTTTTATCCTCTTTAATGGAATTCTCTCAGAGCAAAAGTTTTTACTTTTGATGGGCTTCAATTTATCAATTTGTCCTTTTATGGATCATGCTTTTGCTATCAAGTCTAGGCTCCTACTGGTGCCCACGGGCATTCCAGGGGTGGCATTGTCGCTAGGCCAGCCCTGAAGAAAGTCCTGGCTCCTTTCAGGCCTTTTCCAGTGCCAACCCAGCGAGGGTGTTGAGCCTCGGCTTCCTGTTCAGCCATTGCTGGTTGAGTGTGGAAGAGGCTGCAGTTTTTTCTATGGTGTTGGCTGGAGTAGAGCCACTACTGTTGTAAAAAATTGGTCTTGGTAGGGGCACCTGTGGCTCAGTTCGATAGTCTTGATTTCGGCTCAGGTCATGAGATCAAGCTCCTCTCCCAGTGCAGACTCAGCTTGAGCTTCTCTCTCTCTCCCTCTCTCTCTGCCCCTCCCCCTGGCTCATGTGTGCATGTGCGCTCTCTAAATAAATTGATCGCTTAAAAATTTTTGTCTTGGTAGGCTTCCCTTTTTTTCTATCTTTGGCTAAGCAGCGAGCTTCTGTCATTTTTCTTTTTAAATTGTGGTTGATTATGCATAACATGGAAGTTATATTTCAACCGTTTAAAAAATGTTTAACTATTTAAAAACAGTTCTGTGGCATTAAGTTCATTCACATCGTTGTGCAGCCATCACCAGCATCCATCTCAACAACATCTTCATCTTACCCAAATGACTCAGTATCAGTTAGACACTACTCCCCTCTCTCCTTCCCCCAGCCCCTGGCAACCCCCAGTCTACGTTCTGTCTCTAGAATTTGACCACTCTAGATACTTCATTTAAGTGGGATCTTACAGTATCTGTCCTCTTGTGTCTGGCTTATTTCACTGAACACAATGTCCTTAAGGTTCATCCATGCTGTAGCATGTGTCATATTTCCTTCCTTTTTAAGGCTGAATAATATTCTGTTGTATATGCACATCACATTTTGTTCATTCATTCATCCATCAATGGATACTTGAGTTGCTTCCACCTTCTGGCTGTTGTGAACAATGCTGCCATGGCCATGGATGTACATATCTGTTCCAAGTCCCTACGTTCTTTTGGGGGTATCTCAAAAAGTGAGATTACCGGATTACATGGTAATTTTATGTTTAATTTTTGGGGAACCACTGTACTATTTTCCACAGCAGCTGCACAATTTCACATTCCCATTAGCAATGCAAGTAGGTTCCAATTTCTTCACATCTTCACCAACATTTTTGGGGGTAGTGGCTTAATAGCCATCATAATGGGTGTGAAGTGGTGTTGGTCTTTTTTTTTGTCTCTGCCTATAGGTTTTTCCATGTTGCTGTTTTGTCTCCAAATATGAGCTACAGGAGGCAATACAAAATTGGGGAACTTAACACTGTATCATTCTTTGAGTCCCAAGGTCCTTAGATGGTCTGCTTTCAGAGTCTTTCTTATGTTCCTCTTTTCTAAAAGGTATTTAACATCCAAGATTTTTAGTTGTATTTAGAGGAAGGAATAGGAAAAGTCTATGTATTTTTTATAGTAGATATCCCATATCAAGAGAACACTGAATCTCTTTTAATACGCAGGTCTTCTCTCCATCTTTTTCTTAGAATTTACTGTAGAAACCAGGTTGTCTGTCCTAAAAGCTTTCCACAGAAATGGATTTTACTGACTGCATTTCCTTTGGTATCATTTAACATGTTCCTCTGTGCCCTGTATTTCCTGGGGAGTTGGTAGATTTAGGGACTTCATCAGATTCGCATTAGAGTTTTTGGTAAGACTCCATCACAGGCGGGGTGTGCACTTCCATCACAAGGCACAAGGCATATTTTTGTTTTTCTCTGGTGATATTAACTCCTTCAATAGTTACTAGTATTCCTTTTTAAAAATTTTCTAGTATCATCCTGAGCTCATGAATTTAATTATATATTTCCAATCCATTGCTATTATCCATGTTGATGTTCACCCCATGTCTAGCTACTAGCTTGAAGGAGCTTCTTTAAATTCTTTTGACAGAGCCCCAGGTGTTTTTGCCAGTTCCTGGACGTCTGATATGAAAAGATGCTCCAGACTCAAATTGGACTATTTATGTCCTAAATCTGGAACCAGCCATTCTTTGGGGAGTTCTGGATCCTTCTGGTAGGAAAGGTATTTAGAGACCACAGTTTGGGACTTAGGGGTGCTCACTAGCTACTGGCTTGGCCATTGTTTTTAGGACTTTTCTGTAAACCAAGCTAGGAAATAAGCATGTAAGTGTGGATTTAAGATAAATATATCATGAATTCAAGTTGGCATTTCCACATCAAATTTGAATGAAAGAGTTTTAATGTAGTCTCTTTGGTCTTAAAGATGCAACTTTTCTCTCATGCCAAAAACTTGGTTCCCAAAGATATCAATATAATTACTCACTTACTTTCTCCAGTAATAAATATAGAAGAGTCTCAGAATAACAATCCAATTTCACCAAAACAATATACCACTTCCACAAACAGAACAATTACTGAAAATGGTTCTTTTTTATTAGCCAATCATTTATTTGTTGTCCCTATTTTTGTCTTTGGGTATAATCCACTAGGAATGCACAGTGAAATTTCTCTATCTTAAAGTCATTTGAAGTATTTCCTTGTGCTTATGTCACCAATTTGATATATAGTTATGTTCATTCATTTCATTTTGCTTTTAATTTTTAAGAATTAAAAAATTATTTTAAGAATATGTAAACATTCACATGGTTCTTAAGCCAAATCTATAGAGCAAATTGTGCTTAGGTCTATCTTCTGTGTCGCCTATATATATATATCATTCTCTCTCTTCCTCTAAAAGGCAATAATTTCAAGCTTTTTTTTTTCACTTTTCCTTTCCATCTAAAAAAGCAGAAACAGGGATGCCTGGGTGGCTCAGCGGTTTGGCACCTGCCTTCAGCTCACGGCGTGATCCTGGAGTCCCAGGATCAAGTCTCACATCAGGCTCCCTGCATGGAGCTTCCTTCTCTCTCTGCCTGTGTCTCTGCCTCTCTCTCTTTCTGTGTCTCTCATGAATAAATAAATAAAATCTTTAGATATAGATAGATAAATAAAAATATAAAGAAGCAGAAACAAAATCTACTTATGTATATATCCTTCCCTTCTTAAATAATGGGTAGCATACTATTTACTTTTCCCTGTTTGTGGTTTTTACTTATGGCATTTTGAAAATCATTCCATAGCAGGTACAGATATTCTTAATTCCTTTTTATAGCTAAATCGTACTCTGTGTGGATGTACTTTAACTTATGCAAGCAATCCCCTGTTGGTGGAAATTTTCTATACTAAGTTTCTATACTAAGTAATTCTGTCACATGGTTAAGCAAGTCCCTATGGAGGGAACTTTCAAGTTACATCCTTATTTTCAGCAGCCTTCTCCATGCAAGAGGCTGGCTCTATTTATGTATATAGTACCTAGAGCTGGTTAGTTCTGGGTAGAAAATATTCCTAAGATACTAACTAGAGTTTTTTTTTTTTTTTTAAACTAGAGGTTTTTTTTTGTTTTTTTTTTTTTATAAAAAATATCTTATTTATTCAAGAGAGAAAGCATGCAACGAGTGGCGGGTGGGGCAGAGGAAGAGGAAGAAGCAGACTCCTCACTGAGCAGGGAGCGTGATGGCAGGGCTGGAACCCAGGACCCCGAGATCATGACCTGAGCTGAAGGCAGACACTAAACCTACTGACCCACTCAGTTATCCCCTAAGTAGAGTTTTAATTCCAAAGTTACTTCAAAATATTTTCCTGAGGGAGAATAAGGAGTTCTGGTTTACGAAGTACGGAGTTTTTGTCTGGGATGATGAAAAAGTTCTGTAGATGGATGGTGGTGATGGTTGCACAATTGTACTTAATGCCACTGAACTGTATACTTATAAATAGTTCAAATGGTAAATTTTATATGTATATTTCATCTCAATGCAAAAAGGAAAGATCTATGGGAAACACTAAAAAATTTACTAAAAAATAGCAATAAAGACTTTTGAATGTTAAAAAAATTCCTAATAAATTGCTACTTTACTATGTAACTTTATGCCAAAATAAAAATTTATATAAAATGAGATTTTTGGGATCCCTGGGTGGCGCAGCGGTTTGGCGCCTGCCTTTGGCCCGGGGCACGATCCTGGAGACCCGGGATCGAATCCCACATCGGGCTCCCGGTGCATGAAGCCTGCTTCTCCCTCTGCCTGTGTCTCTGCCTCTCTCTCTCTCTCTCTGTGACTATCATAAATAAATTTAAAAAAAAAATTAAAAAATTAAAAAAAAATGAGATTTTTAATTGGTACGAATGTGCTTTGTTGCATGGTCAGTAGTGGATGTCCTTAATTAGGAGATGGCTCCTTTCTCTGCTATTGTAATAAATAAGGGTTGGTCACCTTCCAAGCTGAATCATATCTGACATGGCATCTGTACAAATTACTCTTCAAGTTTAATGAAGTGATAGCAAGTTAGCACTTTCCAGACTTATATTTATGTTACTACCTGGTGACTTGAATTTTATGGTTTCTAAACAAGGCAGTTATGATGAGGAAATTCAGCTCGGTGACAAAGGAGACACACTGTTATATTCATTCCTGCTGATGCTAGAGTCAAGGTTTATTACACTCTGCTGGGGAGGTCAGAAACTTGGGCCAAACCTACATAGAGAATTTTCTTAAGCTCTAAATCTTGATCCACTAATTGATGGGCTGCAGACTCTGGTGAGTTGCTTTGCCATCTCTTCTTCATGACCTTGTCTCCATCTGTAAAATACAACCTCATCACTGCCTGAGAACGTTTCAAAGATGCCAAAAGATCCTTGGCATCTGGGTGTTCAAGATGTGCATCATATTTTCTTTCCTCAACTGGTTATGTAAAAAGCAGCCTTGAAAACCCTTCAAGCAGAAAAAGCAACTATTTTGTTTCTTGTGGAAAGACTCCTCTTCCTGTCATCATTGAAAATATATGGAGCTGGGTGAAAATGAACTCACCTGCTAGTCACTGGACACGCCAGAGGCAGGACCAGCATGTGCAATGAGAGCTGTCACTTGTCATGGTTTTCTTTGTGATGATGGAGGTCACAAAGAGTATGTGCACACATGGCTGCAAATGCACTGCTGGGATCAATGACCACCTTGTCTCTGAGTATTCATCTCAAAAAAAAAAAAAAAAAAGCAAGGAAGCTGATGAAGATAGAACTCTTGATAAGAGTTGAAGAGAAAAGCCAGAGGCAATAAGGTGTCTACACACAGCTGGCAACAACTGGTAGAATTCAGAGCCAGACCATGGTACAACAGTACATCTATGCAAATCCTCTGGCAGATGCGATGCCTAAACCTTCCTCTTGAAATCTGTATCATGGAAACATACACAGCAGCAGACAAAATGGTCTAATGATTCCCCATGTACCCATGGGTACATGTACCCATATATCCTTGCCTCAACAATTACCAACATTTGTCAATCCTGTTTGTACTCTTTCTTTTTTTCTCTAGTATTTTAAAGTACATTTCATATACCATATTATTTCACGCCCAGGCACTCCAATATCCTGCTCCTCCTAGGACTGTCAATAATAAATACCCAATATTCACTACCAGAAAATCAGCAATGTTATTTTTAATACAGATGTGGTACAGAATGTTTAATTACAGCAGGGCAGAGATTCTAGTTAAATAAAATTAAAAACCTTTATTTTCCCAAATATAAAATTACTAAATTAATGTCTCAAAAGAAAATATAACATGGTGAAAGTTTGAAAGTACACCACTATTCACCACAGGATTTATGATTTACCAATTACATACTCCACCACTTTGGCAAAAGGATGAAAATTTTAAAATAGTTTATAAACCTAACATAGCAAAGACTGTATACATCTCCATATTGCACTTTTTTATGTACAAGGATAAAACAGTAAAGTCAAGTATATTGCATATACTAAGAGCGGCACAAGTTTGTCACAATCGAACTTAATGCAGAAGCTGATGTGAAGAGTATTAAAAATGTAGAAATGTATGTACAGAATGAGAGACTGTATTAACAAACTATGTACATAACAATATACTGTACTACTTTTAAATTTTTAGCATAGTTTTGTTTATTAATAGAGGCCTTTGGTTCTAAACTGCTTGACTAGTTTTAAGCTCATGTAGTTTCTTAAGCTTTCATGTTTTTTAAATGCAAGTCTATGAGTATAAAAGCACTAAACCTCCTGGCTCACTGGTACAAAAGTTACAATGGTCAGTTCCCTTAGGTCATCAAAAACTAGTCACAAAAATAGTTCTTGTATTCAACCTGAATGTGCCACAGGAAAAAAAAATATTTTCAAGATTCTCCAGCTTAGCCTAGAGGTGGAGGATCCTCCAGCCTCAATTTCAGTGCTACTGTCCCTGCTATGTACATTCCAGAACACTTGTTTTCTCGAGGCCATTTATTTTAATACTACTCTTGTAAGGAAGAATAAAACCTCACTCCAGCTTAAGAGAGTCCATCACACACCTCTGTTAAGACATAATGAAAATTTGGAATATTGCCAGCAAGATTTAAAAAAATATGTGCACCCTCTCATGACTCCTCTAGAAAATCTGCTATGAAATAATAACAATTCTTTATTTCCCTCTTCTCCCATCCACCTTCACGTCTCCTTGTGCTCGGTCTTTCCCAGGTCTTGCATGAGCCCAGTGATTAGCTTTGGAGATCATCCTGAGTTTGCAAATGACAAAGCAAGTCCCCACATGTGGCCTGTGAGGCAAAATCACACAACTGAGGACGAGCTGGTCATCCCGTGAACCATGGTGCTTGTTGGAGTCCCACTGATGGCATTGAAGATGTGAAGGGAATTCGGTAAAACACTCGTCTTCTCTTCCAGCGGGCAAATCTTGAGGCACAGAAACACAACATTACCCAAGTGTAATGCCCCTAGTGACATTTCTCAAAATGGTGTGTTTTATGTGACACAGGGTATCACCCAATGGTCACTGTTACCCGAAATGATGGCATGCATGCCCAGGGAGCTTGGCTTTGGCAGTTTGCAGAGGGATTGTGTCAGTTCATGTAGCAAATGGCCTTTTTCAGATCAGGATTACAAGGAGGAAGTCAAGAACAACCAGTTTCGTTTCCCTTACAAATCAGTGAATGGAGCCTTCTAGACTCACTAGGTGATAAGGTGGTGAAGGCGGTCTTACACATACTTGGCAGGGACACGACCTAGCCTTGTCCCTTGGAAAAGTTTTTTTAAAACTGAATACTTAGCATACTGAATACTCTCCTGTTTGTCTACTGGCTCCTTTTCTCAGAGCCTTATGGATTTCCATCCTGGGAAGGAGATGGCCGCTGCCCCTCTGACCCTGGACAAGTCTCTTCACACTCAGTAATGCAGGGGAGAATTCTAGGGGCAAGCCTTGACCTACTGCTAGGTGGAAACTGAGAAGAAAATACACATTCAGAGGCTCCCCTGGAAAAGCTAAAAGCAAGTCTACTCCAGGTTACAACCTTTTCTTGCTTAAGTGTTCTAAAGTGTTTAATATTCACAGTTGTTGAGATAATGGAATGTTCAAGTTTAGAGCACAGCACTCTGCTCAAGGTCCAAATAACGTGGGAGTTTATCATTATCAGTCCATAATTTTTTACCTTTCATCTTTTCTTGTGCCAAATGCTGACACCCTCTGATCAAACTCCCTGTTCTATAGGAATCTGCAAGCTCTGTGGAAAAGACCTTGAGTTTTCTCCAAAAACTTGTCCCCACGAGACCATCCCTTTCTGCTTAATTAGTCACCTATTTATTTCTTTCATCATTTCAATTTTTTCCTCCTTTTCTCAGTATCCAGAAGAGGGTACCTCCCCTTTGCAAACACACTGTCCTCATGCCAACATCTGCAGTTGTTCAAACACAGTCCTAACACTATGTGTGGCAGTTTATTGAGGTTCAGAAAGATAAAATTAAAAAATGACATTACCATCCCATCTGATTGTGTTAGCATGGAGGAGGAAAAAAAGCAAACAAGTTAAAGTGTGGACATTTAAGTTAGTTTCCCGTGACAGACTTTCCTAACTAGGTTATCACATGATAGGTTAACTGACTGACACAAGTAGTCCTGGCTTCCGTTTGCAAGACTGAAAGACAATTAGGTAAGGAACAGATAAAAGTAGTTATGCGTGATGGAGGCGCTAACATTAACTATGAAGACTGGCCTCATGACTTGGAAGAAGTCACTGTGGTTGATACAGAATGGACTCCTAAGAAAGCAGTACTCTGGCAGCTGCTGACACTCACTCAGCTGCCTGGCCAGTTGTCCCCTCTGACTAATCCTAATGAAAGGAACTCCTGCAGGAAGGTGACAGTAGCAGTGTAACTGGGAAAGATGCCCGTAATGATGGGGAGTAGCCATGAAGAATCCACTGAGGCTCCCAGGTCAGTGGTAAATAGTCAAAATCTGAACAGCTGTTTTTTTTTAAGTGACTAAAGACATTTAATGCAACAAAAAATTCCTTAAACTAGGCTGGTAAATTTTGGTCTTTCAAAGGATTGGGTTAATAAAAAAGTTTTTAGAAAAAATATGGGTATTTTTCTTATGTGAGTTTTGTTTTTGTTTTGAACTAGATTAGGGTGGGGAGGGACAGAGCTTCGAACCATGGTCATCTCTGAGAGTGACACAAGGGAGGTGGGTGGTGCTCTCCCCTGGTCGTATTGGCTAGTAACAGGTGGGTGAGTTGGTAGCCATTCCCCAAGTAACCTGTATTCAGAAAGTAGCAGGATGTAGCATGGTACGTTATTCTTTAGATATTAAAATTCTAGAAGGTTTAGGCCATCACAGGGTGTATCTGAGAGCCCAATTAATGTGTGCCTACTAATAACAATGAGAATGCCAGCATGGCACCTACTTGTTCATGCATGATTTCAGAAAGCTCTTTTGCCATCTCCCTGTAGTTGGCCTTCATTTCTTCCTGGTACTCTAACTGGTCCTCTTTGATCAGCCGCTCGTTTACTGCTAAGGCTTGACCGCAAGCTTCCACAAATTGCCTAAAATGGTATGAGAGGGGGAAATAAAAGGGTGTTGAGGATAAAGAGTGAGCCCAATAGGTAGTATCTCTTTCTTGAATGAGCATAGAAATGACTGATATTTGAAGAGAGAAAGACATTTCCAGTGTGTTTTACCTGAAAACTTCTTTAAGCAACTTCACTTTGTTGTCAGGGTATCTTTTTGTGTTTGTGTCATCTAAGAAAGCTCGGGCATATGCTAGTGGACCTGCGTTGACCTAAAGAACAAAGATTTAAAATTATGTTCGAATAAAAATGACCATTATCATTGATTTGGTTTCAGTTGTCAGGTTCTAAAAATGCTGTTTGAGTTAGTTATGACCCTTACCCTCTAGGAACTGACAATCCAAAAGACGAAACCACAAATAAAGCCTTTGTTGTTACATGTCATTTGATTTTATCACTTCAGACATCATCAGGGCACTTGAGATGGTGTCACACTTTATGAAGGAATAAGCAAAGTTGGGAAAACTGACCCATCTTTTCAAGGTTTAACATCCAATAAGTAAAACACCAAAGATCAGAGCCCAAGTCTTCTCCCTGGTATTTGTGCTACTCTATACTGAACTAAAGGTCCATCTGGTGAGTTCAGTGAAAAACTGAAGAATATAAATATAGTATATTGGCCAGTTTTTAAAAACCAACCATTTACCTCCTTGAACTGTATAGATAGGCATGAGCAAACTGACTTGCTACCTTCAAATGAAGTAACCATTTGAAATGTACTGGAATGCCAAAGATTAGGGGCATTTAGCAACAAAGGAGTGAACCAGAACCCTGCATCTCTCAATTAGCTAAGAAGAGTTCTCTGTAGTTGGGTAAGTCAAGATAACATGGGTATGTGTAGAGCGGGAAGGTTAGACCCACTGGATGGGAAGGAAAAAGCCCCACGCCTCTGAGACAGCGTGAGAAACAGCTTAACCACATGAAGGAGCTGGGCTGTGATTCTGATCCACAGTGGGCAGGACTTGTGCAGTATGGACAGGAGAACCAGAGGCGGGGAGACAGGGGGTCACAGTGGTGGGAAGTAGGCCCTTCAAGACAGGAACAACTAGCTAACTTTCTGTGACGACTGTAGGTGTCATCACACTGGTGTTTCATGGAGTGGTGTTGTATGTTAACGACTTGAACATGACCGAAATGACCAATTATCCAAAATAACAGAATCTACTCAATAATTTTAAGGACATGTAAAGAGAAAAGCTGACAAGACTTCATAAGGTCTAACATAATCAGATCTTGGAGTACAGCCACCCTGATGGCTCTGTCCTATATAAGAGCAACCCCAGAGAGGCTCTTAATGAAAGAATTACAGAAATATAGAAATAAAATGGTAAAGTTCATTTCCTATGGCTGCAACTGTGTTATTATTACCTTGGTGGGCACACGTGTATAAAAATCTCCTTATCATGGAATGATGATCTTTGCTTTTTAAGATGACTGGTTATTTATAAAACTCTTAAGGCCACTGTTAAATGGCAGGGCACATTTTGCCCTTTAGAAAGCTTGGTCTGTCCAGCCTCACCCTTTACTGGAGCCACACCCCTCTGCTGGTGTTCTGATAGAGGCTGGATGTTCCTAAGCTATGTTATTGAGTGGTTTTGTTTTTTAGCTACAGAAAATTGTGACCTCTGACCTCATTATGTAATCACTCATGTGCTGGAATATTTATCATATTCACTTGATAACTTATTTTGGTATTTAAGTCTTTCAGATCATGAGGGAAGAGGTTGAAACATGGTAAGTACTTTTGTGGTGAATGACATTTAGAAAACATTAGGCAACAACCCAGTATGAATTTGATAAAAAGGTGACAAGAACTGATTCTAGAAAATGAACCAAAAAACCCCTAACACACATTACAGTCCACATGCAACTCTCATAAATTCACCCATTTTGAAAGAGAAAAGATTGGATATAAGGATAGGTGTATATGTATGTGTGTGCATGTTTACATGCACATGCATATGCTAGAATTATATATATATTCTTAAAATCAAAGTAAGAAGCATACTAATCACTAGAAGAAGGTGATTTAACATTTACCAGTTTCCTAGGAAATCATATAAGATACTTAAAAATCAGGTATTTTGAAGTATAATATACAAACAAAAAGGTACATCTATCATGAGTGTATAGCTTGTTGAATTTTCACAACTGGACACATATGTGTAATCAGGACTTAGATCAAAGATGATCTTCTCCATAAATGGTGCACGTTGCTTAGATAGCTAAATGGAAAAAAATGTATCTTGACCCTTATCTGTTATACATACAAAAATCAATTCTAGATGGATTGCAGATCTATATAGGAATGCTAAACAAAGGGGATCCCTGGGTGGCGCAGCGGTTTGGCGCCTGCCTTTGGCCCAGGGCGCGATCCTGGAGACCCGGGATCGAATCCCACATCGGGCTCTCGGTGCATGGAGCCTGCTTCTCCCTCTGCCTGTGTCTCTGCCTCTCTCTCTCTCTCTGTGTGTGACTATCATAAATAAATAAAAATTAAAAAAAAAAAAAAAAGGAATGCTAAACAAAGGAAGGAAACATAGACTGCTTTTGAGACAGATTTAAGAACCAAGTTCTTAGAGAAAACACAAAAATGCTACCAATTAAGGAAAGGAAATATTAATTTCCTTTAAGGAAATATTAATTTTCCAATAAGGAAAAATTAATTAATTTATACTAAAATGAAGAATTTCTGTTAGTCAAAACATATCATTAAGAGAGTGAAACTTAGGGTACTTTTTCAGATATGATTTTTATAGAAACCAGAAAACAACAGTTTTGTAAGGAAACCTACAGCTATGTACACTTTATATTTAGAAGAGTCTTGATGCTTCTGGTTTGGCCCCTAGAATTTCCCAAACTGAAAAAACAGGTTGGTGTGGAGAGCTGTCTCTCAGCTAGCTGTCTCTCAGACAGCTCAGGGGACACTCTTACAAGTTGGGTCAGGTGGGAGACTTCATTCTACTGCCCCCCTCTGGTATCAGAGGAAACTGCATAGATACTAGAAGGTAACTGGGATCACCAGGTTAAGCTAGGAAGCTACACTTGACCTTGCTGGAATTGAAATTTACCAAGGTCCAGATGAGCCTTTGCACCTTTTGCCCTGGGGTTTGCTTTGCCCAGCACCTGGCTCACCTGAACGCTCACACTGCCTTGGAGTTTGAGCTGCAGTTTGATCATGTCCACTTCGGCTGAGGAGCACAGTTGCCGGAGCTCGGCCACCTTCTTACTCATCTCATCAATGGCCACTTCGATGGGGTTCAGGTCGGTGTGGTGCTGGTACATGACGGGGATCCGCTTTTTCACATAAGGGAAGCAGTGTATTGCTGTGGAGGAATGAATCCCAGAATTATTCTGCAGCTTGCACAATCTTTATTATTATTGAGGCAGAAGTACTTAGTATTTTCATTTTATAGATAAGGAACCCAAACCTTGCCAAAGGCACATGCCAGTATTTTGTGGAACAGACTATTGTCTTCCTTTATCTCTGCATATGTTTAATGACAGGCTGTATCATATGAAGACAAGAGAGTTGGATCCTTTTAACCTTTAGTGTGAGAAGTATGTGTTTGAAGAAATTACTTTATCATTCCCTGCTCAATTTTCTTTTTTTTTTTTTTAAAGATCTTATTTATTTATTCATGAGAATATACAGAGAGGAGAGAGAGAGGTGGAGACACAGGCAGAGGGAGAAGCAGGCTCCATGTAGGGAACCCGACGTGGGACTCGATCCTGGGTCTCCAGGATCATGCTCTGGGCTGAAGGTGGTGCTAAACCGCTGAGCCACCCAGGCTGCCCCCTGCTCAATTTTTTTAACCATAAATGCTTTACCTTCCTTGAAGTTGTGAGATTTGAAAGAGCTAGTATAAGATGGCTTGGAAGATATAAAGAACAGTACACAGTTCTGAGATATCACAGAACAGATTTTAAGTCCTGAAAACTGTTCCGTAAACATATCCTTGAGAAAATTATTTCTCCATAGATCTTTGAATCACATGCTTGAGTTTGCACAAATCAGAGAAATCCATGAAAAATATCAAGTGAGAATATATTTCCAAGCAAAGTATTTTATGAACCAGAAATTCACAAACTGTTGAAATCACACTAATAATATATTTTGAAACATAAATGAATAAAAACAGAAACAAAAATATTTACGTTTTCTTGTACTTTTTTCCTACAAAAAGCCAATCAGTATTGTTTTTCATTTATCACAACAAGATATCTGAATATATCAACACCAAAGAGTTAGTTTAAAAATGAATCGAATAATGGCTGGTTCTAATTTGGGTCTGTGTCACATTTCTAACTTGCTGCTTTACATGATATATGAGTATCTATAATATCTATTTAATATATATTTATGAATAGACATGAATAGGCTTAACAGCTTCTTTTATTTTTTAACAAAAAGTAAGATGGGAGTGTTATGTGTGGATCACTGCTATTTAATAAGTGGCTTGGGAGAGTTTACTTAGAAAGGACAAATGAGAAAACAGGGCCAGCGCCATGTAGTGCACAGTTCAGATGGGCCATCCAGGGTTCGGAAAAGTGAGAGGTGTTTAACCTGCTGCAGCTTTGACTGTCATACCCCTACAGACTTGTTCTAGACCCTAAATGTCTTTTTTTTTTTTTTTAAATAAATTTATTTTTTATTGGTGTTCAATTTACCAACATACAGAATAACACCCAGTGCTCATCCCGTCAAGTGCCCCCGCTCAGTGCCCGTCACCCATTCACCCCCACCCTCCGCCCTCATCCCCTTCCACCACCCCTAGTTCGTTTCCCAGAGTTAGGAGTCTTTATGTTCTGTCTCCTAAATGTTTTTTGTTTTGTTTTTTTTTTAATCAATCTAAGGCCAAAGGTCTACTCTCCTATTTCTTTTACATTCCTTATGGATACAGTTTTTAAATTATAGCACTAGGATTGATAAATCTTCTTTGAATTTAACACTTCTTTGATAGTGTGACAAGAACCAGGCCTTGCTGTTTTCCAGCCAGGGAACCAGAGGTGTACTTGGATGTGCACAGAAAGTGTTTTTTTTTTTTTTTTTTTTTAATAGATTTTATTTATTTGCGAGAGAAAGAGAGCATGAATGGGGAGAAGCAGGCTCCTCACTGAGCAGGGAACCCAATACGGGGCTCCGATCCCAGGATCATGACCCAAGCTGAAGGCAGACGCTTAGCCCACTGAGCCACCGAGACGCCCTCACAGAAAGTGCTTTATAGATAAGTGCCACTGCAGTGGATTTGTAAGTATTGTGGACGTGTTTCATAAGGCTACTAGCCATTTCAAAACACACATGATTGGTATAATCACAGTATTTTTGAGTGCTATGTTGTAATAGCACCACTGTTTCAGAAAGAAAAACTAATTTCAAAGATGTTTGTGAGGTGTCCATGGGCTATATGGAATTCACTCAGCATAAAATTCCTGAGTGTTGTGATAGTACCTGGAGACGTAGAGGAGCAAAGGAGAGTATAATACAGAAAACTGAGAGCCTGTGTCTGAGCCACCAGGTCCATGAGAGCTGGGACTCCCCCTGCCTTCCTTGTTGGCTCCAACTTTCCTCCTCTCCTTCAGAGTCACTCAGCTCCAGCCACGCCGGCCTGCTGGTCATCCCATGAATGTGCTGGGTACAAGCACCCACATCACTGGTCTTTGCCCTGACAGCAACTTCTCCCTCCAGACGTTTGCATGGTCTACCCCCTCACCTTCTTCAAGTCTGGACTGAAGTGTCACCTCCCTTGGCTACCCCATTTAAACTGCAACCCTCCCCAGTCAATCTCACATTCCTGATTGTTGGAAGTGAATGTGTGTCCTAGACAACAGCAAAAGGCACAGGTACATTTACCATTATGTTTATAGCTTATTGTCTGTCTCCTCCTGCTAGAAGAGTTTAGACTGGACAGATCTTGATTTTGTTCTTATGCCAGGTTGGAACACTGCCAGTACTCCATAAATTCTGCTGAATTAATGAATGTGTTACCACCCAAATGGCTAAATGAAAGAGCAAAATGGCCTGGATGGTGGAGGATTAGATGACTGACTGAGCGAGCCATCATGTTACTAAAAAAAAAAAATGGCCGGACCTTGTGTTGGGCAGCCCTTTCAGGAGGATGAGGAAGAGATGGCTGAGAGATATGGGTGCCTGCACAGTCTGGCAAGACTGAATAGAATATGAGGAGCAGGAGAATATTTCTTCCCTGAGTGGGAGTCTTGGCAGAATTTGGAAGATGCTGGAATAGCGACTGGAAGAATCTCCACAGCAGTTCTACAACAGGGGGACGGAGGGGTCAAGTAGGGAGGCAGGCTCAGACATTTACAGCAAAGGGGCCTGCAGGGTGATCACTAGGTGTTCCATATGACCCTACAACTGCAGCGAAGTGGCTGATCTATCCAGGGAAGTGAGCCTTTGCCGGGTTCAGAGGGCAGGGAGGCCCAGGGCTCCACCAGAGCCTGGACAGTCAAAGGTCTGGTCTGAAACAAAGCAATGGAAGAAGAACCTAAAGGCTTAATAACATAAGGGGAAACTCTCAAGTTCAAAGTCTTCAGAATATTCTGCTGTGTATCTTTAACTGAAGGTTGATATAGAGCTTACGTGCTTTTAAAGATGTTATTTATTTATTTATAGAGACAGAGAGAGAGCATGCAAGCAAGTAGTGGGAGAGGCAGAGGGAGAAGGAGAAGGAGAATCCTAAGCAGACTCCCCGCTGAGCATGGAGCTTGATGTGGGGCTCCATCTCACGACCCTGAGATCATGACCTGAGCTGAAATCAAGAGTTGGACACTCAACTCAACTGAATGAGCCACCCAGGCGCCCCTAGCTTATGTGTTTTTACTAGCATTTTTACAACCTGCTCTCGAAATCTTTATGCTGCTCAATACTATGCTTTCGATATTTTGAGATCTTTCAGGGTTAAAACTGTATTTTTTCTTTCCCCTTTGGCTCATCAGCAACCTCAAATGGCAAAGGGCTCAATGGTGGATAAGATCCAGCAAAGTAAATACATTCTTTCCCCCCTGGGGAATAATTTACAAAGTTCTTTAACACAAGGTGGGTAGTGTAACTCTCATATTACAGATGAGGAACCTAAGGCATAGATAGGGAGAAAGTAAGTGACTTGCCCAAGATCACATAGTGAAGACTGACCCAGGTCTGCAGGACTCAGGCCCATGCTCTATTCTGCCCCCATGTTCTCATCCTCACAGCTGAGCCAATAACCTGCATGTCTACTTCATCTCTCTCTGCAGTGGGGATACTTTCTGTCTCCTCTGTTCTGGCAGGTAGGGAGCTTTGCTCATGTTAAGCTAATCAAAAATATTTTCCTGACAAAATGGTAAACTTGTAACCCTGAAGGAAATCTGGCCAGAAAACACCCTATGGTAATAACTGTTTATGAATCAGTAATGCTACCTGAGCAGAATAATCCTAATAAAAAATCCTGACCCTAACTCATCAGTGAACTTGGTTTATTTAAAGCAGCAGTGCTTAAACTGAAGCAGCACCACAATCACCTGGGGGCTTGCTAAACACTGTTAGCTGGGCCCCAGACCCAGAGTTTCTGATTCAGTAGGGCTGGGTGGGGCCTGAGAATCTGTGTTTCTCCTAAGTTCCCTGATGATGCTGATGCTGCAGGACCAGGAACAGTGTGATAAGCAGTGATTTAAAGTCATGACAGCTATAGAGATAAACACCATAAGCTAGCAAAATGACTCCACCTAGAAATGTAGTTATCTTGTCTAATAAGGAGAATTTGCTACTGTGTCCATTAGAAAAACAACTCATATCTGGGGAGGGGCTACCATTTTCAGGGACAAAATTGTGCTTTACACATTATCTTTACTCTAAAAACAGGACTAGATGCTCTTTATGAATGTAGGCTTTTTTTTTTTTTTAACTTTTATCTCTATTCCTTCCTAGGAAGGGTAAAAAAATTCTCTGTAATATGCTATTCTAAGCTATTTTACAATGAATCATAGTCTTTTTTTTTTTTTTTTTACTGAGATACAAATTCACCCATCAAAAGTGTCCAATTCAGCAGTGGGAGAGGAGCCTCATGTGAGATGTGGCATCTTAACGGTGTTCCTTCCACTGGTCATTACAGGTGTCCATATGATTGGCCATGCAGAACAGCCAGCAACATCAACCTCTAGACAAGCCATGCGTGCTTTCCTGGTTCAGCTTAACTATCACTCTTTGAAATACTGGATGTAGACGTAACTGGCTTTCTAAGCAGATCTTCTCACTGATTTTTTTTTTTTAAGTCAAGAAAGTTCTATTTTAGGTTATCCTAGTCAGGGTGCTGACCCTAATCCAAGAGCAAGTGGGTCAAGCTCCCCTAAAGAAAGTAAAAATGACTCCCAAGATGACTCTAAACTCTTAGGAACTGGGAAATGATGCAAAACACATTTCTGAGAATGGTTATTGATGGCTAAACTGTGTCAAAGATCTAATAAAACTTAGTCACAGGAGCGCCTGCATGGCTCAGTTGATTAAGCATCTGCCTTTGGCTCAGGTCATGATTCCAGGGTCCTGGGATTGAGCCCCATGTTGGGCTCCTTACTCAGTGGGGAGTCTGCTTCTCCCTCACCCTCTGCTGTTCCCCCTATTTGTGCTCTCTCATTCTCTCTGTTAAATAAATAAATAAAACCTTAAAAAAACAAACAAACATAGCCAAATGGATACCCTCTGAATGCAGTGAGCTTCCTGGTAGTGGAAATATTCAAGCTGAGGTTGTCCAGCCAACCTCTCAGAGATGAGGTGGAAGGGCTCCAGTCTCATATCCCATTTATTCACTCAGCCTAAAATCTCAGAGTAGGTTCATGCTGGGACCTATGTGATAAAGATATGGAAGGGGTCCCTTCCTGTGAGGGGGCCATAGAACTGTGTGCAGGGGCTCTTAGGGCCCTGGGCCTAAGTAGTGAGTCCACATGGTTTCAGACAGTATGTAAATCACCTGAAATTGTGTGCAAAAGCACTCTGAGGAGGTAAGGGCCCACTGCTTTCATCAGATTCTAAAAAGGGCCAGTGACTTGACTTTGGATATGAACTTCTGGTCTAGTAGTAGAAGGAAATGCTAACAGATCAGTAGAAAAAGGTCAGAAGTATTCCAAAGTAAGCATAAGATAAATTTAAACTGAAACAGATCTGTGAGGAAAGTTAACTAAGCTCGAAGGGTCCTTCATTCTTCAAGATTCCGGATTCTTCTGGAGAACTCTTTATCTCTGTGTCCAGGCTAATGTCTGCATGTAACTCTTCAAGGAAGAGGCCGGAGAGATAGTACCTGTCAGTATGGTGCGCCGTTTGCACTGCTCCTCAACCCCGCCCTGTCTCTTCCCCGTCTGAGTGAAGGGCATCTCAAACATGAAGCGGCGAATGTTATGAGATCGCTCAAACTCCGTTTTCCTTTCTTGCAATTCTTTCTCATCGAAGAATGGGATCACATGAGTCACCTGAATGTATGCATACTTAGAATCCAGATCCTTCGGGTTGACCTTTAAATGAATAAAAAAATGGAGATTGGTGCAATGCTATTTGAAGGGCTCTTTCCAAGCACCCTTAAGCTTATCTTTCCACTTTTTATTAATAAAAGATTTGGAGCAGCGCCTGGGTGGCTCAGTTGATTAAGCATCTGACTCTTGATTTGGGCTCAGTCATGATCTTGTGAGATTGAACCAAGCACGACCACCCCTTGGTCTCCGCATCATTACTCAGCAGGGAGTCTGCTTGTCCCTCCCCTCTGCTCCTCCCTACACTCATGACGTGTGTGCATGTGCCCTCTCTCTCTCAAATAAATTTTTAAAATAAATAACGATTTGGAAAAATTTAGAAAAGCTGAAATAGTACAACACCCTTATACCCACTGCTTAGAACAATTACTAATGCTTTGTTTCAAATACAAACACTCATATACACGTGTGCATGCATACTTACACATAGACATTTTTTTTTTAGCTGAACCATTTCAAAGGAAATTATATCCATCATGCCACTTCAGCCAGGATCTCCTAAACATGAGGACATTCTCCTCCAAGACCATAATATATTCTACTTAATAAAATTAATTTAATTCCATAATATTACTCAGTACCCAGTCCATTAAAGTTTCTAAATGTAGCTATTTGTGTTTGAACCAGAATCTAATCAATGATCATATTTAATCTAGAATTCTCCACTTTTTTTTCATGACTTTGAATTTTTTTAAGACATTCAGTATTTTTCTTGCTGAATGACTTCCTATGTGGATTTTTCTGCTGGGTTCCTGAACTATATTTTTACATTTTTGGCTTAGAGAAAAAAATGTTTATTTTAGTAACAATGTTTAACACCTAGAACCTCAAGTTGTAATTAATCTGTAGACAGATTAGATGTAAACAGATGTGGATGAATTAATTTAATTTAGGTACAGACTAATCTAAGACTCCTCTAACCGTAAGTTTAGCTCCTGATGAACTCAGCACACAAATGCTTTTACAATTGCATCGCTACAATTAGCGGTGCTCTAACATCTGTGACCTGCCAAAACATGAAACGTAGGCATTTCCCATACAGGCACAACAGCTAATTTATTAGGGAGACAAATCAATTTTACACATATGAATCCTATTTAAGCTTGTAGGGCAATAAAAGAGGGTCTGACAAATGACTACAGAGAATTTGGAGACAATTCTGGAGTTGGGGCCAGCAAACGAATGAGGCCAAGAAGGTTTTGTCAGTCTCAAGTTATCAGGCATCACTGTCCTCTCTACAAGGACGTGTGTGAAGAAAAATGAAAAATAGATGCGAACATGCCTAAAACTTTGGAATTTAAGAAAGCACAACAATTCACGAGTTATTACTTCTATTAGAAACAGCCATGTGGCCAATCACTGTTAACTGTACTCAAACCTATGAAATATAACTCTCCTTAGTGGAAACAATTTAAAAGCAGTGCAAATACACACGCTTGCCTATCTTCTCAGTTGTATTTCCCTAGTCTTTCATTTCCAAAGTTGTATGTACATATCAGCAGAAGGAGCAGAGGACTGGTATTTGGGGGAAGAAGAATGCACGAGAGCCCAGAGAAGAGGTTATAAGGTTAAAGCCACAAGTTGACCCAGAAAAAGGTTACAGTTTGAGAGAAGGCAAATCAGACGTGATATGATCTAAGAAAAAAGTAGGTCTTCATAAGGTTGTATTGAGGTTTCTGCTTAAAAACAGACCAACAACGCATGTTTGTCCCCTTTCCTTTGTGCAACTCTGTTAAGATTCAGTGCAGAATTAACCTGTGAGCACCAAGCAAAGAGGAGAGAAGACAGCAGTGAGTGAGAACGTTTACTGAATTTCTGAAAGGTGCTTCCATGGAGGTGTGCTACCCAACTTCGCAGAAAGATGATTTTCCCATGCAGGTGAAAGGAGAGTTCTGAGGAAAACAGCACTTAGTGTTGATAGAAGTTCTAGTCTCAGTCCCCACAGAGAGGGGTAGCCAGTGAGTCAGAGCACCTCTTAGAAGCCTGCTGCTACAGACAGAATGTCTGCAACCCCTGGCCCCCAATTTAATCTCCAATGTGATAGTTTTGAGAGGAAGGAGGTGCCTAGGTCATGAGGGTGGAGCCCCATGAATGGGTTCATGCCCTTATTATAGGGGCCCCTCAGAGCTCCCTCACCTGTTCCACCATGTTAGGACACTGTGAGGAGACGGTGGTCTGTGAATCAGGAAGAAGGACCTCACCAGGCACAGCATCTATTGGCACCTTATCTTGGACTTCCCAACTGCCACACTGTGAAAGGTTTCTGTCGTGTGGAAGCTGCGCTGTGTAGGGTGTCTGTAACAGCAGTCTGAATGGTCTCATGTCCACAGAGGACTGGCAATAGGGTTAGGGTGACTGGGAGAGGTGGAAGCTGGAAACCAGGGCAAGTGGCCAAAGTCTATTTGGGGTGGTAAAACTCCAGGTTCCTACTCCCTGCCTCGTAAGAGAGAAGAGGTTGCTTCTTGGAGAAACTGGTCTGGAAAATGCGTTAAGTGGGTTTACCAGTCTCAGCAGAAAGCAGGGGCAAGGTACAGAGCAGAACACAGGGTAAGCAGGTTGAAGCTTGCAGGTCGAATGTGGGACCTTTAACCTTTGCTCATGTCCTGCATCCAGAACCCAGAATTACCTGCTTCCTTGTCCTCTCTCTACCACTTGGGCAGAAAACTGGAAGACTCTTCCCTGAAGAACAAAAGGACCTCAGGGAAACAGATTTCTGAGTCTAGGGACTCCAAAGCAGGGCTCAGGATGCAAAATGAACTAGGGATTCTCCAAAACAGTGAACTTGGAAGGACCGGAGAGTTTATCATTGCTGGAAATTGAGGAGGTTTTTGTTTGCTTAATATTGAATATTTTTGTTTGCTTAATATTTAATATTTACTTATTTACATTATTTTTTATTTTTTAAAAAAGATTTACTTATTAATTTTAGAGAGAGAGTATGTGTGTGCGGGCGTGAGCAGGGGGAGAAAATCTTCAAGCTGATTTCCTGTTGAGCACCAAGCCTCACACGGGGCTCAATCCCATGACCCATGAGATCATGACCTGAATCGAAACCGAGAGTCAGATACCTAAGCTCCTGAGCTACCAAGGTGCTCCAATTTTTATTATTTTTACATTGAAGTATAACTGACAAGATTATATTCATATCAGGTGTACAACATAGTGATTTAGCATCTCTATACATTATGCTGTGCTCACCATCTGCACTATACGACACCATCTGTACCATACAACACTATTATATTATCACTGACTGTATTCCTTATGCTGTGCCTCTTAACTGGAAGCCTGCATCTCCTCTTCCCCTACAGCCATTTTGTCCATCCCTCCCCCCTTCCCTTCTGGCAAACATCAGTTTGTTCTCTGTTTTTATGGGTATGATTCTGCTTTTTGTTTTTTGTTTATTTGTTTGGCTTTTTAGAGAGCAGGAGGATATTTTTAATGCAAAAAACCAGGAGCTCTATCTCAGCCTGAATTTCAGGAAGCAAAGGGATACCCAACTTCCTGGAGATATCCAGAGAACAGTGGGACACATAAATATACAGGAGACACGTGTAGTTTCAGAAAAGGTCTTCATGAGAGCAATACAGCAGAGGGCAGCCTCTCTAAATATAAAGTAGGTCTCATTCCCACAAATGTGGGGGCCAGTTAAGCTCTTTCCTTGGCCTGTCCATCTGCCTGTCTGTTCATCATCCTACTGAAAATGGTATATCTTCTCAGATGTTAATTTGTAAAAGAATATCTTCTTAAAATTATGAAATCTTTACTTAATGTAGAACATCAGAAAGCATAGAAAGGTGTCAAGAAGAAAAAAAATACCCTTGCTACTCAAGGCCAATCATTCTTAATTTTTCCTGTTTTGTCCCCCATACACATTTATGAATATATATGACCAATCATACATAATCAATCAGCACAGTATTATATTGCTACAAAATATTTTCAAACATGGTCATACCTTGCCAGAATCCTGTATCATTTTGACATTTTCAGAACCGAATTTATCTGAGTAGAGTTTAAGGAGTCTCTGGGAAATTTCTGACAGAGGTGTGAGTTTGGGTTCTTTGTAAATATACTCTTTTCCATCTTCATCTTCGAAGAATCCCTGTGACATAAAGCACAATTAGAGCTATTCCTAACCATAAACCCCAGGTTTACCACCCGAGAAGGATTCTCGTGTTATAAGGGTTAAAAAAAAAAAAAAAGGTAGGGAGAGGGGAGGATGATTCTAAAATAAAATCCTACTTAAACAGGCTTTCTGAAGAGGAAGGAAAATGATAATAATGTGAAGTTGGAGTACAAAGATAAAGGAAAACACACAAAACTGCAAACTCATTCAAGAATGCTGTCATTAAGTATTGAGTGAAATGGAGGATCAGGAACTCAAGACTGTTCTCTTGGGATCTAATGATGGGATTCAAGCCTGTTTCACATTCCCAAGAAGCAGAGCTCAGTAAGAAATGATTCAGCAGCCTGTTCCAGGCAGGCCTCAGAAATGCACACACACTCCCCTTCACTGGCTGCCCCCATTTATATAGGACTTTAGGACATAAACAGAAAAATATTCCAGTCCAGAGCAGATTTGGCACAAGTTATTGTGTAAGTTCTATTTTACTTTACTTATGAGAAAAATATGAAAGGGCTGGAGCATAATATCAGAAAATATTTTCACTATCACCAGTTAGCATGTGATTTAGCACTAATCGTGTCTGTCCAAGGCTTAGGATTGCATGGGAAGTGAAAAAGGTTGAAAATTTTAAAGTTCAGATTGGGGTTAATATTTGAAATAAATTTTAAAAAAAGTTTCTGATCTTAAATAAAAGAGAAAATGGTGCAAAAAAAACCACAATATATTAAAAAAAAATGCAGGCTAACATGAGACAAATAACACCCACATCAAACTAGGGAGTTTAGATGCAGTAATTTCACTATATTACTTGCTTTTTACGCATTTACTATAATTACCTCCACATCTGTTTCACTGTCTGTAAACTGGTATTGCTATAAAGTTATAAAAGACAATAACAGGATAAATTGAAGGTTATATAATGCTCATAGAAAACCACACACCCTAAATAAATGGATTATAATTTAATATCATTTAATTATGTTAGAGACTTGGAGGTTAAACTTCAGTTAAATTTAAATGAACCCTGTTCTACAGGGTTTTCTGAACTATGACAATGGTAAATATACTTGTGGAGATATTATACTACAAAAGAGAGAGATGCACAGGGAACAAAGGAAACTAGAACATCTTAATTTTGGTTTTAAAACATGCAGTATAGATGTGTAAGGAAAACAGGTGATTTATTTCTGTAAATGAAATAAAATGTTAATTTTTTTTTTTTTGGAGTTTGCAATGACTGGACAGATATACATACAGACTGGAAAAGGAACTTGCAAACCACACTGAGGTACCAAAGGTGGTGCTAAAAATGTCTTATGGAGGGAGAACTTACCGCTGCCTTAAGAAAGTAATAAAGAAAAGACAGGAAGAAAGAAAAAAAGCAGAAAGTTTACTGCAGAGGAAGGTAAGAATCATACTAAATATGACAAATTCATCAAATTAGCATTTATAGAAAATAGAAAATTTACAAAATACTTTATAGAATAAAAACAAAAACAAAAAACAAAAAACAAGGGCTTAGATTGGCTTACAGAACAGAGAGGAGGCTCACCTGTCCGAAGAAGGCCACTCGGAAGTATGTCCCCAAAAGCCTGCGGCCCGAGTGCATGACCTCAGTCACTTTGCTGTAGGCCCGGTGAAGGGTGTCATACAGATGGGCTAACCTCTGGAAAGCAGAACAAAACCCGTTTCTTCCCATTTGCAACTAGTAGAATCCATTTAAAAACAATTAAGTGAAATCATAGGTAAAAAATTCCTTAGACTTGAGTAAAAGAAACAAAAATGAAAAAAAAAATCAAGAATGTCTTGACTGCACAACTGGTAGTGACCATTTTTCAGTTATAATCTATTTCTACCAAATGAGCCATCTTGCATACTGAGGACCCATCAAATCTCCACATTGCCATAAGCAACTTCTGTGTTCAAGCTAACACGAAATGTCGGAGATGGTAAAGTCCTACGATGACGTTTTTAAGTCGATGCTTTTCCTACTCTGTTTGATAAGCTTCTTTTAGAAGCTGGACAAGCTCCCCAGCCCAGGAAGGATGGCAGGGCAAATAGCTTCCCACGTGGGTGGACCAAGGAAGAGCTCTAAGGAAGAAGGTACCCAGCAATTATAAAACTCTGTCCTTGGTAACCTTTCAAAAGTGGAGTGCCAAAATTACCAAACCTTGTTTTTCTAGATTTGGGGTCTATATGGAAGTGGGGCCCATGTGGGCCATGTATAATGGCTTCGAGGATCATGACCTCCAGCATCATGTGGAGGGTCAGGGACCACAGGTCATCTCTGACCGTGGCCTGCTTGTTTTCTTTGTATGTAAGGTTTGGGTGTATGTGTCACCCCATTGTCCTCTCAAACAGGAAAAAACCAAACCACTCTGATTACCTCAAAATCTCTCCGTTTCTCATAAATGGGGATGATGAGTTTATAGATGTCAGCGATTAGCTCATAGCGTTCAGCCTTCCAAAGTCCATCTGCACATTGTTCTAGAAGCTCCATGAGTACATCCTGATCAAAAAAGAAGGCCAGCGGCCAGAAAAGAGTGTTCAGGAAACATGACATTGTAATTCTTTGCAGAATGTTTAACCAGTTCCTAGTAAGAAGATTCCAAACTACATTATTTCTAAACACTAATTTCCATTCTGCACTATTTCTAAACATTATTTATTTAGTAATAAATAGCTCATCACTATGCTGTTTTTTTAATGAGCCATTTTTTAACCATTTACAAGCAGAAATGAAAGGTCACATTGTATGACTGTGTAATAGTTACATACCAGGGGAAAAAACTGACACTGATAGCTTCACACAGGCTCTCAATTTGTGTTTAGTTTTCTTTTTATAATTTAGATTTTTTTTTTCCTGGGGTGCTTGAGTGTCTTAGTTGGTTGAGCATCTTCATTTTGGCTTGGACCATGATCTCAGAGTCGTGGGATCAAGCCCTCTGTCAGGCTCTGTGCTCGGTGGGGATCTGCTTGAGATTCTTTCTCTCTCCCTCTCCCTCTGCCCCTCCTCCCTGCTTTCTCTCTAAAGGAAATAAAGAAATCTTTAAAAAAATTTTTTTTCCTTTCTAGGAAACAATAACAATGCTGAGACATGAAGTTACTAAGTGTGACTTCAACCCAAGTTAACCATCTCAGAGCAATTTAGTGTTGGCACATGGTAGGCATGACGCCTGCCTCACTAACAACCCTTTCCTTGGAAGCTTCTACCTACTGATCTAATCAGCATGACTATTTCCTGGCCAGTCACGGTTTCATCATCTGTGGACATGTGACCTAAATGGGCCAATCAGGATGACTTTTAGGACCTTGTACTGCAAAGCTGGCACCAAACTGTTCTCCCCGGCCCAGACATGACAGGCAGCCAAGAGCCTGACTGGGGCTGACATCTATCTCATGGCCAGCGAGGGGCCCATATGGCTTAGTAATAGAATGGAGAGCTCCCCCTCCCTCCCAAAGCGACTGTATCATGGATAACTCTGTTAAACACTCATATTGATTGCTCTCAATCTTTCTGGAATTTTCTAATGGAAGCCAATTTACTAAACTTTTATTGTTTAAGCCCATCTGAGTGGGGTTTCATTAAATGCTGTTGAGTAAATTTTCATGTGCTTCTTTGTCATCTGTATAGCTTTGGTGAAGTGTCTATTCAAATCTTTGGCTCATTTTTCTAGTGGGTTGTTTACTGAGTTTTGAGAATTCTTCACATATTTTGCATAAAAGTCCTTTACCAGACATGTGGTTTATAATTTTCTCCCAATCTGTGATTTATGTCTGGATTTTCTTAACAGTGTCATTTGAAGAGAATTTTAAAATTCTGATGAAGTTTATTTTTTTTCTGATGAAGTTTAATTTATCAAGTTTTTATTTCCTAGATTGTACTTTACATATTGAAAAAAATCTTTAACACAAGTCCACAAATATTTTCTCCTTAAGTTTTCTTCCAGAAGTTTTATAGTTTTACATTTAAGTCTATGATCTATGGAGTAATTTCTGAATATAGAGTGTAAAGTATGGGTTAATTTTTTTACATGAATGTCTAATTGTTCCAACACCATCTGATGAAGACTATCATTTCTCCACTGAACTGCCTTTGAATTCTTGTCAAAAATCAATTGAACCTGTAATCAATCATAGGAAACAAAGTGAAGATTGCTGGAGGCGATGGGGGTGAGGGGATGCAGTAACTGGATGATGGACGTGAAGGAGGGCACATGATGTAATGAGTACTGATTGTACTCATTACAGTATATGTTAACTAACTGAATTTAAATTTTAAAAAAAGGAAAAGAAAAAAAAACAAGAAGAATTTTATAAAATGATCTTCTCTAGGTATCAAATATACTACGTGCTCTACTAAAGTAAAGAAAATATATTACCTGAATGACTGGAAAAAAGTCATTTGAACCATATGTGTGTGGCTTCTCTATTTTGTTCCACTGATAGAGGATTACCACCCCAACTTTATAGAATGGTGTCTCCAGGGTGACACTAATGATATTTTGAGCCACACAACAATTTGTTCTGGGGTCTTTCCTGTGCACTACAGAATGGTTAGCAACATCCTTAGCCTCTACCTACTAGATGACAGTAGCAATACCTTCTCCCTCCCCCTTCCTCTAAATTGTGACACTAAAAAAAATTTCCAGATATTACCAAAAGTTCCCTGGAAGATGGGGGCAAAATCATCCCAACTGAAAACCAATGCTTTATAATAACCTTAAAAGTCAGATAGTGTGACTCTTTAAACTTTTTCAAAACTGTTTTGGCTAGTCTAGTTTTTTTGCTTTTCCTTATAAATTTTAAAATCCATTTTGTCAATTGCTACCAAAACCCCAGATGGGAGTTTGATCAGAACTGCTTCTGCATCTGTAAATCAGTTTAGGGAGAACTGACACTTTAACAATATTGAGTCTTCCACAAACACTTTAGGTCTTTGATTTTTTTCATCAGTGTTTTGTAATTTTTAGCATAGAAACCCACACAGATTTATATCTAAGTTTTTGTGAGGTTTTTGATGTTACTGTAAATAGTACTGTTTTTTAATCTTGATGATTTTTTTCCCAAGGAAAGTACTTTATTGGACAATATTTAAAGTCTACCAGC
Organism: Vulpes vulpes; assembly: GCF_048418805.1. Classification (NCBI taxonomy): domain Eukaryota; kingdom Metazoa; phylum Chordata; class Mammalia; order Carnivora; family Canidae; genus Vulpes; species Vulpes vulpes. Next base: position 48,786,807 of record NC_132785.1, read on the forward strand.
ATACATGTTTGTAAGAATTATATAAAACAATCATTAATATGGTGAAACCACAGTACAAGAATCTCTAAATGTGAAAAACGTTGATTGACTTTTGTATATCGGTTTTTATATCCTGTGATCTTGCTAAACTTTGTAAATTCTTTGGGATTTTCTCTGTCATAAAGACAACTATATCATGGGAGTATAGGCAGTTTTCTTTCTTTTTTTTTTTTTGCCTATTGTACTGGTTAGAACCTCCAGCAGAACATTGAATAGAAGTGTGAAAGCAGGTATTCTTGTTTTTTTTTCCAGTTTTAGGGAAAATCACTTAGCCTTTCACCACTAAGTATAATGTTAGCTGCAGGTTTTTTGTAGATAATCTTTTTTGGGTTGAGGAAGTTCCTTTCTCTTCCTAGTTTTTTTGTTTTAAAACCGTGAGTGGATGTTCATCTTTCTCAAATGATTTTTCTGCATCTGTTGAGATGATCATACAGGTTTTTAAATTTATTCTGTTAATACAGTGAATTACATTAATTGGTTTTCCAATGTTGAACCAACAGTGCATTCCCAGGGTAAACCCCACATGGTCATGATTTATTTTTCTTTTATATTTTACTAGATTACATCTGCAAATTTATCTTTAAATGCCACTTGTCTTTAAACATATTTGTATCCTCTATCGCACCTTATTTTTTTAAAAAAGATTTTGTTTATTTATTTGAGAGACAGAGTGAGTAAGAGAACACATGAGCAGGGGCAGAAGGAGAGAGAGACAGACTCCCCGCTGAGCAGGGAGCCTGAAGTGAGGCTTCATCTCAGGATTCTGGGATCATGACCCAAGCCAAAGACAGATGCCCAATTGACTCAGTCACCCAGGTGCCCCTCTCTATCATATTTTAAATGAAGGGCAGGATCTATGTTTTTTCATTCCTAATCTACTTTTTCACTATAGGCCTAATGTGTACAGTTTATATATCCTAAGAAAATAAACATTTTTTTAAAGTAGGCTTCACACTCTGTGTGGAGCCCAATTGTGGGGCCTGAACCCATGACCTTGAGATCAACACATGAGCTCAGATCAAAAGTCAGATGGTGAACCAACTGAGCCACCCAGGCGCCCCAAAGATAAACATTTCTAAAGCAGTTGTGAATCAAATTTATCAGAAAATACTGTCTGACTTTAAAAACCATCTTTAAAGCAAGACATTTAACTCTTATGTCATGTTTACAATATACAAATCATAAAACCATCATCAGTGTGACTAAACTGAGCCAATGCTTGTAAAGAAGATACCAATTGTCTCATACTTTTATTGCACATCTTTTAAGTGCAAACACTAAACTTTACATAGTAACTACTATAACAGCTATAGACAAAGAAAAAATCAGAAAAGGTTCTAATACCATCTCTTCTCCTTGAGCATTTGTATTATAAAAATGTACATCTTAGTTTTGTCTCAAATCTTTTCCAATGATAGAATCTCCCCAGACTAAGCATGACAAATGTTTATGATTACTCTCACACTCTTCTGATTATAAAAAGCTAGAAAAAAGCATACAAACAAAACTTGTATAACATCAGTATCAATATACTTACCTTTCTATATTAGTAAAACTGGGGATATAATAAAGGTCTAACCTTAATTTGGTGGTTGTGAGGATCAAATAAAATTTTACCCATCAAAGTGCTCTGAAAACTATAAATGCTGTGTGGTTAAATTTGCAGGCTAGTTAAACAGATTGCTCTTCTTTCAATTATCACTTTCTACTTTGTAGTGATTGTTTAAAAATGGTATCTTACTATCAATGGACTACATAATAGCCCACAGTGCCATACACATATTTGGTAGTGAGGACTTGGAGGAATGAATTAGTCTTCATTTTTCTTAGTAATTTAACTATTACTCCTACCTGCCCTTTGCTGTCGGGAAGTAAGTTAACAGTCCTTTCATCAAAGCCTTCCATTTCTTGCACACCTTAGGTCAAAGTCGTTGCTAGTAGGTAGTTTTTGAGCATCTTCGTTCTCAGTGGTGCTGAGGGACTACTGGTAGAGGTGGAAGGATTTTGGAAGCCTCAATTCCCCATCAGGGATGAGAATATTGCACACCCAAAGTGTTCTTCCAATAATGCAAATCAAATGGAACTTTACTTATTTAAAAACTAGGTTTAACTTACAGACTACTCATTTGGGCGCTTTCTCAATACTGGGCTTTGTTCAAAGAGAAATGTAAACTTTCTGTAAGAAACTACAATTGGTTCCATCAGTATTGGATAATCCACACTATGCATGTGAATACACAATGATGATATTCTGTTTGTGGATGGGACCAAAGAGACCTACAGATTCTTAATTCCATGTCGTAGCAGTCATAACACAATAAGCATCTGGAGTCGTTTTGACGTCATCTTACAGAAAACTGAAATTCTTCTCAAAGAATTATAAAAGTTATAACTGGGCACAGTTACTACCACATTGTTAACTTGATTCTTTCCCTTTATTCATTTACATGTTTTACCAAGCATCTACTATATGCAAGGCACTGTGCTTGACACTGGGGTTATAAAGCAAATTTATATAAATAAAATGAAATTTCTATAATTTATAAAAATGGTTCTATAGATTTTTCTATGAATGTGGAAGGTATATTTTGGATGGTTTATTAGGGTATGCACATAAATAAAATTTGCTTTGAGGAGGGGCCTTCAAAGACACACAGAGGTTATCCTTCAGAGCAGCTAAGACTGATGTACTAGAGACTCATGACCACCAAATGGAAGATGTGAAATACACGTTAAGATACCATGGATAAGGAAAACAGTAATTTCAAATACATGCCCAAACTTCAAGTCACAAAGGTAGACACTCTGAATTGAGAGCAGTAGGGTTTTTTTTTTTTTAAACAGTAGTCAATGTATCTCTGGGTGAATATTGGGGAGGCCAATTATCAGTGAATGAAGCACTTCTTGGTCTCAAGGAGTCCAGTACGAAGACTGATCCATAAAGAGATTATAAAAAATGCTAGTAAGTGCTGATAAAGAAACATGCAGGCAATCAGTGATGCAGACAGGAATGGCCTCCATCCAGTGATGTGGGAGAGGAGAGACACAGGAAGTTCCAGAAAGTGGTGACTGAGTCTTAAAAATGATCAGGAGTTAGTAAGGCAAAGGTGAAAGGTGCCAGTAGGAAGGAAGAGAGGGGAGACCTTCCAGGGAGAGGGAACACGATGGGCAAAAGACATGGGAGTGAGGGCAGCACAGCGGGGGAGGAATTTACAAGTAGTCTGAGGGGTGATTCAGAATACAAAATCCAAACCAGGGAGTGGCAAGAGATGAGGCTAGGTGGGGCGGTGTGGAAAGGATTTAAACAGGCTAGATAGCTATACTCAAAGTTTTCTATGTCAAAAATAGATTAATTAAATGTAGATAATTTTGAGATATGAAAATACATATAGGCATATGTCAACTATCACAATGATTAAGGATTCTATAAGGAAGGTATTACTTGATTTTGAAATGATCTTCTGTCTATCCATAAAAGGTACCTTTACAGCAGCCTTTCAGGTATATTTTAAATGGCCCTAGGGCAGCCCAGGTGGCTCAGTGGTTTAGTGCCACCTTCAGCCCAGGGCGTGATCCTGGAGACCAAGGATCGAGTTCCACATCGGGCTCCTTGCAGAGAGTCTGCTTCTCCCTCTGCCTGTATCTCTGCCTCTCTCTCTCTGTGTCTCTCATGAATAAATAAATAAAATCTTAAAAAAAAAAAAAGGAAAATCTGTCAAATTGGGTTCAGAAAGATGGACTTCAAGCAGGAAACTCTCCTCCAGAATGGTTGGAAAATGGGAACATTTGATAAAGCGAATAGAGCTTAGTAAATAATTGAAATTAAGTATCGCATTTGATGGTAATCAGGAATTAGGAAATAACACATCACCTATTTTTATATACTACTAGACATTATTTTATCTTTTTTTCTTATTCAGGAGGTAGATCTGTAGTTCATTAGTGTGATATCAGTTATTATTAAAAAGAAGTGATAATACATACTATAAAAAGCAATGCCTGTATAGATTTTATTCAAAAACAAACTAAGGAGTGCCTGGGTGGCTCAGTCAGTTAAAGTGTTTGGTTTCGGCTCAGGTCATGATCTCATGGGCTGTGGCAGGCTCCATGCTCAGCAAGGAAGTTTGCTGGAGATTCTCTCCTTCTGCACCCCCCCTAAATAAATAAATCTTAAAAAAAAAAACAACCCCAAAACTAAAAATAGCTTCTATAAGAAAGGATAAGCCCTCTCATAAAAGTAGAGTATGGAACACCAAACATGAAAGTATAATTTAGTAACGTAAATTATCCAACCTAATGTCAATCTATATATACCTAGACATTTAGAGTTGGTACATCAAGTAAAAATTCTTTGAACAGAAATAACCAGTAAAAGAAAAAAAGAAAGAACCAGTACTCTCAGATAGTTCAGCTTGAGAGGCTATATGTCAACACAAAATTAGAGAGTCATAGGAATTATGATGTCATAGTAACTAAACACTGGGGCATATATGAATAATATTCTCAGCAGAAATTCCATGTATTAATTTACTTAGAATTCTCAGCAATCATAGCACCCTGAAAACCAGAGCTAATCCAGACAATGGTCAGAGAGTGATGACCTTGAACAGAAAGCTTGATGGTTTTATCACCTTACTTAAAATTTAAATGCCAAGATATATTTTCTAAATTGCCAATATATGCAAAGAACTATAAGTAATTACTGGTTGGGAAAAAAAAAACCCTCAATGAACTTTATGCATCTGAAAAGCTTATATATTATGTCATTAGATTGATCTTAAAATGATTCCAGTGCAAGCTCATAAGCCATTGAGACAGCTGTTTAAATTGTAATTAGCCACTTCCATTTTCAAGTGTGCCACAGCAATGTGACTGAGGTCACAGAGCACCTGTCTGTGGAAACAGCACACTAATGTTGTATATGGGTATGTGTACACACAAAAATGCCTATTGGGGCCCGTTTATGTATAGGGTATTTAAAAATTCATTTAAATGCCAATTTTTCCATCTAGTATTAATTTAATCTAACCTTATGTATGAAGCTAGATGTTGTCCCTACTATCTGTCATTTAGAAATAACATAAACGTGAGACCAGGTTTGGGCAATGGCATACCTTATGGCTTAATTCACACTTCCACCAAATTACTGTTTCTTGAGATAGAGTTGAGAACCCCTTGCAGCAAGATAATCACTTGCAATGCTTATTGCAAGATATAAATACAGATTCCCAGGCACTACACTCACCCAGTGAAATCTGGGGACTGGCAGAGCAGGAAGACTGGAAATCTATATTTGTAACAAGAATCTATTTCTAATTAAGTACACTAAAATTTGAGGACTATTGGACCAAGTGACGTTTTCTGAGGCAGGCACATCACTTACGTATCCCCCAGCTAGCACATGGCATACAGCTAGTTTATGGAATGAATCAATATATGTCAATATAGAAATTCCAGGTCATGAAGAACTCAGACAACTTCCAATTCAGACTATAAAGGGCCATAGTTTTGGTATTTCTCCTCCATGGGAAGAAAGCATCATCAAATGCAGTCTAATGTGCTAGCGTAGGGAGCAGATCACACTCACATTTCTATCTCCAGTACCTAATTCAGTGCCAAGAAAGCTCAGTAAATATTTGCAAAATGAAGCAGGCCAATATGCCCTGGTATGAGCCAAAGGTAGAGCAGTTAGACCAGTTCCACGGGCGAAGTTCACTAGTCACCACTGCAATGACCTGCATGATGACAAAAGTGCCTCCATGGATATCGATTTTGGGGTTACAAGGACATTTTAGCAAGTGGGCAAATAGTGAAGATGAACTGTATTTTCTATTTCCCCTTCCAGAGTCCCTCTTAGCCCATCCTTCCTAGCTCTGTGCTTTGGGAGGTTGATGCACCAGCACTGCTGGCCTGCAGGCTGGGCTTCCTGTCCTCTGGCTCCTGGCTGAGTTCAGTCAATGGAAGGCCCGGTAAAAGCCTGGAGGGCAGGCGGAGAGTGAGGATGGACTAGCTATGCACATGCCCCTCCCTGCCAGGGTAGGGTACAGGCCTGAGCTCTCCCCTACAACCTGTCATGTGCCCCCACCCTGTGGAGTTTCTCTCTTTCTCCCCTCCCCTAGTCCACAGGGTGAGAGGTGGTACCCCAGCTGTTGCTAACCTCAAGGGTACTGCAATATTATTTGTTCATTTTCCTTCACTCTATTCAAACTTTTCAAAATAGTCCCTTTGTTAGCCTTTTTTCAATGCCTCAAGTGTGCTGCCTATTTCTACATGGGATCCTGAGGGAGGAATTTCAAAACTTCATGGGCTGTGTGGAACTTTGATGCCACAGGGGATTCAGAATTCTTCAATCTGCACAAGCTCCAACTTGCGTAACAGAATTGTAAACAGGAATGGGATGTTTCTTTTTATCTAATCAAAAGCAACTGGGAGGGAGTCTGCTCTTTAGATCAGAGTCAGGGAAGATGAACCACAATCAATAAAAATCTATCTGAGGTCTGCTGCTGGGAGAACTGTGTGTTCTTATGCAGCTCCACGAAAATCGTGTTAGGAAAGCACAAGGCATTTAAGTACATCTAATAATGCAGATTAAAAGGGCAATGGTTTTTATTAAGCTATGTGCTACACACCTATCCCCATGAGCTTTTCCCAAAACTCCTTCTAGGAAAGAGATGTTCAACTTTTTCTTTTTCTTGAAAACATCCTGATAGCCAAAGCAAAAATGCATGTGGTAATCTGTTTTCCTAACTTTTAGATCATGTTCTTTCAACTCCCAGCTAGTTTCAATCTTGACATGCAGCGGTTGCTCAGGACTTTATAATTCTACCGCGTCACATCCTAATCCTTACAGATCATTGTGTACTATGGACTTTGCTAAACATTTACCAACTTTATGCTTCAAGGACAGGGTGGAAAATCCATTTTCTGGAAATAACTGATAAAGTGACTGCTCTCACATGTTTAGTTATCACTCAGACTGGGTGCCATTCACAAATTTCCTCAATCAAGTCGGTGCTTGATTTCCTAGGTTGATTCCCTAGGCTGAAGTGATTATTCCAGCCTATTACTTAATCAGATGAGCAAATCTGAGCTTCATTTTATCATCCTATAGGGCAGGTTACTGAGAACTGTTTACTTTCTTTTTTCTTTTTAAGATTTTATTTATTAGAGAGAGAAAGAGCGCGAGCACGTGCACAAGCAGGGGGAGGGGCAGAGGGAGAGGGAGTAGCAGATTCCCCACTGAGCAGGGAGCCCAATGCAGGGGCTCGAACCCAGGATCCTGAGATCATGACCTGAGCTGAAGGCAAATGCTTAACCAACTGAGCTACCCAGGGCCCCGAGAACTGTTTACTTTCAAATCTTTAGTTGTTCTTGGCATCATTGCTTTCCTTATCAAATTCTAAACAAAATGCTGTAGTCCAGAGGTCTTTGTAGACACAAGGGGGCATGGTGGTTTCTGCAAGGAGACAATTTGAGCCTCCTCTCAAAGAAAAACCCAGTCAAACGCGCCTTGGAAGGAGGAGTTTAATGCAAGCCTATTGCCTCAGTGAGAGGTTTCACACTTCAGGGCAAAAACTGAAAATTACCATCTGCCCTGGCATTACAAGGTAGAGACACAGCTGAACTGTTAATGCCATGCAATAACTGCCTTTTTTTCTCCTTTGAGATACCTAGAAAAATTTATCTCCTGGTTAAAATTATTTTAATATTTCAATGTGAAATGCACTCAATATATTATCCTTCTTTCTCATGTTTACTTTTTAATTTACAGGGTCATATGAGACTAGACAATTTATGATAGTGGTTCTTATACAATGGGGGCTTAAGACCCCTTTTATCATTAAAATTATTGAGAATTCCTTAAAAAATACTGAGAACTTTTATGTATATGAGTGTTATATCTCAATATTCATAATATTAGGAATGGAAACTGGAAAATGCTAATTTATTTTTAAATTTTTAAAATTATTATTTTTAAATATTTTTTTATTTATTCGTGAGAGACACAGAGAGAGAGGCACAGACATAGGCAGAGGGAAGGGCAGGCTCCCCACAAAGTCCGATGTGGGACTCGATCCCGGAACTCTGGGAACACGACCTGAGCCAAAGGCAGATGTTAAGCCACCCAGGAGTCCCCCTAAAAGATTTATTAATTTAAGTAAGATAATAATAAACCTATTACATGTTAATGAAACATTTTCTCCAAAAGAAAAAAAATATTAGGGAAGAAAGTAGCACCGTTTTACATTTTTGTAACTCTCTTTAATGACTGACATCATAGGAGAAACCTGGATTTTCATATCTACTTCTGTATTCAATCTGTTCAATATGCTGTTTTGGATGATGTATACCAAGAAAGTCCAGCCCTGCACATTCGGTTGGAAAAGGAGGGACCTCAAAGACTTCCTGAAAGGGTCTCGGGGACCCCAAATCTTCCTGGATCACACTTTGAGAACTGATTCTTTGACTGGTTAGTGGCGTGAAGGATGTTTGTCTGTAGCCCTACTTATGGGCAAAAACATATCTAGAAGTCATAACATTAATTGTAGGACCTCCACATCATAAAAACATGTAGAACGGAAGCAGAAGATAGTTACTTCTCTCTGTTCTTTCTCTCCACATGAAGAAACAGACGATTTATTTTTCTTTATTTAAAAGACAGGCAAGATCGACATGCTTTCCCTTGACTATTCCATTCTGCCCTGAGCTGAGGGGAGGCAGGCACACATGGAAAACCCTTCTGGCAGACAGTTGACTGAAGAGGAAATTCAGTGGACAGAGGCAGAAAACTCACATTTGTTCAAATTCCTAGCTTTACTTTAAAATTTTCTGGTTCCAGATAAATGGCTGTAAGGTAATCCTATTTTGACCAGAAAGTTGCAGAAACTGCCACCATGATCTAACGTGGAAGCTTCTGACCTCTATCGGGGGCAGGATGAGGTATTCTTCTTCACCAATGGTGAGAGGAATCTGGGATAAAGCCTGCAAGTAGAGGCAGGGGCCCGGGGCTGCTCTGGCCCTAAGCCCAGGCTGGCCTCTCAATGGCTTTGTGTGTCTGCAGACCCAGGAGAGAGGTCAGTGTGGGGGACACTGATTTAAAAGTCTGAGTGACTGGTTAGCTCAGTTGGTTCAAGTGTGATGCTAATAAAAGTCAGATCAAAATAGCAATAAAACCCTATTTTAGCTGGAGAAATTAATTGCTGGAAAGAATGAGAAACCTTATGGTCAAAATACTAGACTTTTTCCCACATGCGTTTGAGCTCTTAGCCTCACTTTCCTCCCAACTAGCTCCTCAAACTCTCTTTCCAGAGCAAAGGAGGAATTCCTAGAAAGGGGAATGGCAGAGCTTTTGCTGCTCTGTTTCAGCCATCTGGAGCATTCGTTTAGTCAGGGGGAAGTGGGTAGCTGGCAGCTGCTGAGAGAAAACCATCATGTGATGTGCTGGCAGAGCACAGCCGCCTCGGAGATACTCACGAACTGAAGACCTACGCCAGCCGAGGCGCTCACCTCGTTGAAATGGACATCCTGCATTCCGACATCTTCCATCATGGAGGCCTCCTCGTCTATGTTTGGGGTGATCACCCTGAATGCTGTGCATCCTTGTCTAAACATGCCTACAAGTGACACAGCAGGGGAGAGAGTAGATTAGTAACCCTAAGTGGACGGACCTCGAGGGTTCTTCCTGCCCCCAAGTTTCTGTGTTGAAGGAAGCCACTGACTCTGAAATCTTTTAGGTCTCAGGCCACCCTTCTCACAGGGAGTCACTGTGTGTTTTCTTCATTTGCTTCCTCATATCAAGCCTTCCCTCCCTCAATTCTTTCTTCATCCTTTTAATTCTTTACCCACCTTTATTAAAATATACGTAATCTTTAAATAAACTATAAATAAACTGAACAGGTATTGGATCCAAATTAATAATTTTAAAACAACAACAATAATTTGACTTTCTATGATAACCCCATGCTCAGATACTGAGAAAGATAAAGCCAAAGCCAATCAAAGAGAAATGTGACTCAAACAGAACTGTTGCCTTCAAGCTGTCACCTTCCCTACTATGGCTGAGGGTAACTCATAACTCAGATGAGAACTTGCTCTTCTCCTTCATAAAGCAGCCTACCAACATGTAACTCAATAGTTGCAGCCATGAGCTGAGAGGCCATTTTAGCTGGTTCCATGTCTACTGCCTGAGGGGTAAGGACAGGCCTTCTGTCCTCCCCACAATCAAAGAGCAGGACCACCAACAGCATGAATACGTCAGGGGCCTGAGCACTCTGATTCTCTCAGGAAAATGGTATAAGGTTGGAGCTGGGATCAAGAACCGAGATAAGGATAAACTGCAAAGCCATAATGACTCTTTCACACTCATCTTGGAGGCCCTGGGGGAAAAGTCATAGGTCAGTTGGAGGATGTCAGCTGGGCAAAAATGATCAAGAAGGACTTGAAACGTACTGCTACTCTATTTTGAGATCACTATTTATAATAAAATAAAACTCAAAACTTGAATGGACACCTCCCATATTTTGGGAAGAAGAGGAGCACAGAGTATTTTGAAATCATGTCTTGAAAGAATAGATTGTGGAGTCAGAGATTTTTCTGCTACATGATGGTGGAGGTTTCCAAGCCTTGAGACAAAAGATATCCCCCTTGACAAGTATTAATCTAGGAGCTTAAAGATACGACTTTGTTTTTTTGTTAACATACAAAAAACCAAAATCAGAGAAGCCAACCACCCAGGTTTCTGGCTAGAGAGTACATTTAAATATACACCTCAGCTCTAACAGAGTAATTGTAGGAGTGGCCCAAGCGCTCCCCCCCTTGCAAAGGAACAGACCGCCATGGAATAAGAGAGGAAAAGAAGGAAGGGAAGGAGGGAGCCAAATCTATCCATGCAGAGTCGCGAGGGAGAATCCCCACACCTCTAAGTGTCAGGTGGATGGGGCAGCTGGGGCACTGGGGGCTGGACCCACCCTCAGGCTCACCTCCCCGGCGCCTCCTCTGGCAGGTGCTGTGGCTGTAGGGGAAGAGGGGCAGCTCCGGACGGAGGGCTATGTCTGCTTCTAAACACGAGGAAATGTATTACCTGACAAAAAGTCTCAACAGGAAATCATGCTAGTAGCAAGAGAATATGGAAACCTTTCCTTTCTCTCTCCTTTGGGTTCTGATGTATGACAAGCCTAGACTCCAATTAAATTCCATCTCAAAGAGCCAGCTGTACCAGAAATACAGAAATTCCCCGGTCCCAGCATCTGATTTTCTATCATCATTTCTGACTTTGGAAATGTATTTCTTGTTAGCCAGATCTAGGACTGCTGTACTCCAGGACACAGGCACACATGATGAGCTTTCCTAAAAACCTCAGTGTTTTTGATTTCCAAATGGAAATGAGCAACTGGTATTTAACCAAAAGAACCCATGAAAGAATTCATGGCCTGCTCATCTGGGAACAAACATATAATGCACAAAAGAGCAGCACTCACACACTCCTGCCCTCTCCTTCCCTAGGGAGGCAAGGTTTCTGGTCGGCAAGGCTGCCTACCCACATAATAAAGCCAACTGGGCTGTGGTTCTAAAAAAAAAATGCTGATACTCTCCCATCAAAGCTGTCATTTGATTGATAAACAGTTCCAGTGGGAACTGTCTTTAGGGAAAATTAATCTTGTCTCAGCTCAAGATTAGCCAGTCAAGGACACCCAGATGCAAAGCTCATTAAGTAGTTTTTGCAAGATAGAGTCGTTAAAGGTCATACAATAACATGTCATCTAGTTTTCTTTTTGATATTGGCACCTCTGCTGTGCTTACCAAGCCAAGCAAATGTCTTACCAGTGAATAAAACCAAGAACACCTGCATGCACACAAATCCAAAATGCCCCCACTTCCAAGTCTTTCTGAATGGCTCTCACTTGTCTTTTCTGCTTTGTACGGTTTTATATTCATTTCACAAAACACAGAAATCATTCCTACCTTTCCGTGTGAGATACTCTGCCACCAGGGCTGTGACATGGACATAACACATCGCTGCCTACAATAAAAGACATATGCTTCAGGATCACCATGTATAGAGTGCATCTGAAAAAAAAACTGCAAATCGAGATGAATGGTAGTAAATTTGCTAAGGCTCATTCCTGTTTAGAATGACTGCATTTTAATATAAAAGATTAAAAAAGTATTTGTTCTTACTCTATTGAAGATTTCTGCATCATTTCTCTGAAGGTAAAAAGGACCATTTGAAGAAAAGGCATGTGTCTTCCTAGATTCTGAGAGAATTGCTCAGATTTCAGCAAATAGTTTTCTCTCAACTTAAAAAAAGATGTAGTGACTGTTTCCCAACATGGAATTATAATCTAAAATTATAGCTTAATGTTAGATAACATTAAAAACACCTTAAAATGAAAGAAAAAATAAAAATTGATTTTTTTTAACAAAGTTCCACAGTACTATAAAAAATATAAAATAGCTGTTGGAAAAGACCCCGACTCTGATGCCTGAGTACCTGGTTCTTGTCAGAATGACAGAAAAATTACTACTAGTAGTAATATGTGATTCACTTTTATTATAGCTAATAATAAGTAGTTAGGCTAATATGTAGATTAAATTTATGGTGAAACGTCTTGATTAATCAATACGTAAAAATTGTGACATAAACTTTTCAGATGTAGAAAATGATTTTACTAATTCAGGCAATTACAGAAGTTTAAGAGTAAAATCATGCTTCTTTGGTAATACTGTTGATCATACCTAAATGCTTTCAGCACAAATCAGAAACAGTTTTAAGAGGAACACAGAACCTGCCGTACATACAGCCTACTGCTTTCCTTAACATCACCCCATTACTGATGATGTCACGAGGCATTGAGGGGTTAGAAAGGGGCTCAATGTTACAGACTCAGTAAGCGTTGATGTGAGATCTAGTCTATCTCCAGGGCCCACACACCCAACTTCCTGCCACCACCCTGTCTACTTCTAAAAACATGTGGCAGCTCTGAACACGAGTAGCACTCTGATGCCTACCACTTCCACAGATGCCAATTGTTTTCTCCAAAAGGAAAAAGCAGTGTCTTACTATTACTTTAATTACAGGAAAAATTAAATTTCATCATAAAAGAGCTGAATTTTAGAACTATACAGAGTTTAGATGCAGAAACTGAGTGCACTTGGATTAGCAGATGTTTATGTGAATGTGGGTGCTTTCTAAGAGCTGGCCAACCATGTTCTCCTGTGACAGAAATGTTCCCTTACAGTGTTGTAAACTATGGAGATAATTAGAAGATATGAAGCAACCCTGAGCCTAACACCATTTAAGTATCGCTTCCTTTTTTTTTTAATTAATTAATTTATTTATTTATGATAGGCACAGAGAGAGAGAGAGAGAGAGAGAGAGAGAGAGGCAGAGACACAGGCAGACGGAGAAGCAGGCTCCATGCACCAGGAGCCCGATGTGGGACTCGATCCCGGGTCTCCAGGATCGCGCCCCGGGCCAAAGGCAGGTGCCAAACCGCTGCGCCACCCAGGGATCCCAAGTATCGTTTCTTTTGATTACCGGGAAATTTTTCTTAAAATTGGCTTTTTTCAGTGAATGAGACATAGTTTTCCCAAAAACCCAGATCCATGGGCTTGTAGGATTACCTCAGACAGATCCCCATTTTTGACATGGATCCTGGCCATACTGTCCAGCCATGTCTTCCTGAGCTCGGGAGTGCTGGCATAGGACTTAGCCAGACTATACTGGAGGTCCACCAGCATCTCTGGGTCATTCTCATGCTCCTTCATCTGGGCGGTGGCCATCAGAACCGTGCGGATCCTTTTGGTCAAGTCTTTCACATCCGAGGAGAATGTAGTATGCTAAAACAAGGGTGGAAGAAGGACACATGGCTTTCAGTGGTCTTCTTCCTGTCAGCACACATGCTAGATGATGAGGCAGTCCTGGGGGCCACCCACCTTGATGAGCCTGTCACTGTTGGCACAGTTGTTGATGATGGACAAGGACTGCTGGAATCTGGTTCCCCCGATCCCAACAACATCTGCTATCAGCTGGCTGACGGAAATAATGACCTTAGGGACACACAAATGAGAACAAATCATTTCACCTTCAAAGGACTCCCCAGCCTTGGCTCCTGCCTTCAGTTAGGATGCGCACGAGGACAGGGCAAAGTTTTGAGCGCACAGATCATTCCTATGTAGGAAACAATGTCTGAGTCATCTTTTTCCCCTTCCAAGAATCATTCCAGAAAGTGATTTTGCTATCCTTAAGTATTTTGTTTGCATAGCAAGATGCTCATCAGGAAAGTGTAGAGGCATGAGAATCAAATAAGCCCGTATCACTTGGACAGTTATTTACTTTCTTTAATAAAGGAGGGAGACCTTATCATTTATCTCCTTGCTTAACTGTTTGAATGTATATACACTTAATATTCAATAAGTGGACTGTCCTCTGCATTTGTTATTAAAACATATACATTCTAACAATGTAACAGGCAGGGGGGGAATCTGTCTTTATTGGGGTCTGTGAAGTGCTCTGCCTTTACCCAGTTACTCAAGCTAAAACATGGATTCTATCTTTATTCCCTCATTTTCCTTCACATCCGCAGGTACAATTAATCACTAAGTACCATCAACTCAATCTCCCCTTCCTCTAACCTTACCATACCTGGTCCAAGACATCATCCTCTCTGGCCTGGATTTGACCATGGTTTCCCCCAAAGTCTCCCCAGCTAAGGCCTTGACTCCCCTGATTCATTCTTAGCATGAGTCTAGGTGATCCCTCCAAATACGCAATGATATCTTCTTTACTTCACTATAAGGATTTTCTCTGGTTTCCTGGACAGTTCCTTTTCCTCCTGCATCCGTCACCTGGAACATGCTCACCCTCTAGACCTGCTAACCCGTATTCATTCTTCACATCTTCCTAGAAGCCTCCCTGCCCCAGCCAGATATCCACCCCTCTCCTTGGTGCACCCAAGTTCCTCTATTACAGCACTGAGGACAGTGTAGTGAGAAGAGCCTTGGGGTTTGTCTGTCTTCCAGTGGACTATACGCTCCATGAAGGCCAGGAGAGGATTCTGTTTTGTTCATGCTTGTATCCATGAATCTTAGCATATAGTTTGCTAATAATAAGTATTTGTTTAAAAATGGAATAAATACAGAAATGGAAAAGGCACTCCTACATGAGTTTATAGAAAAAGAAAGTCTATGAAAATATGAAAGATTTCTTATACCTTGCATGGTTCCCAGAGCAGAGCATTTCGGACATTTTAACTCTGGAGAGATGGCAGGTGTGTCAGTAGATGGAAGGCAGATAAGAAACCACTTTAGACTTTCTGTGTTTTACCTAGGATGTTTGCTATTAGGCACCCTCACACGATTTCTTATCATGATTCAGTGGAATTTCAGGCAGTCCAATATTGAATCCATATCTGAATGTCAATTTACAACAGAAATGCACTTTGGGCCTAAATCTTACAATATGGAGAATGAAATAAACCTAACCAGTAAATGGGACTGTCCAATTTTCCATCTCAAGGCCAGATCTTGCCCTATGTACACTGAGGTAAACCAGTATATGTCACACAAGTCTTCCTGCTGAGACATCCCCACAGAACACACCTGTGCCAGAAAGTGAAACTACGCTCACCTGCAAGTGTGTCCGGACAAAGGACTTCTTCCCAGTGTAGTCAAAATTGTTCCTCATGAGGAAGTATAGCAGCTGGGAGGCCTCGGTTCTGATGGAGCTCAGCTTTGAGTTGCAGCACTTGAGGATCTCATAGCACAGAGCCGCACACATGTCTGCCCTCCCTTCGTAGAACGTCGAGGGAAACTAGGTGAACAGCAGTAGCAAGAGCCACATGGAGATCAGTGCTCCCTTCAACTCCAGGTAGAAAGCAGATAAGCATGGTAATCAACATGACTTCCCCTGAGGAAGCAGCTTACCTTATAAATAAATGACCTTAAGGCAGTGAAGACATTTTTTAAAGCTGTTTCAGACTGATGTTTTTGAAGAAAACACAGGTAGACGTCAAACACCTTTTTCATGAGAGGATTATGTCCATGGTCAGCCAGGAGTTGGTTCTTCAAACACACAAGGACAGCTTGGTTAGTGAGGCACACCAGACACCCCCACGGGGCTGCATACAATTTTCATACTCAAAGGTTAAATGCCCCAGGTACTAAGACAACTTATAATTTAAACAAACTCTGCCATGAGTCTCTAGGAAAGTGCAGAATCCTCAGGTAGTACAAATAAGCCTGTAACTAAATTTGTGCTTAGGAATGTTTTTTTCTTTTCTCTTCTTTTTTCTTTTCTTTTCTTTTCTTTTCTTTTTTTTCTTTTCTTTCTTTTCTTTTCTCTTCTCTTCTCTTCTTCTTCTTCTTTTTTAAAGATGTTATTTATTTTATTTGAGAGAGAGAGAGAGAGAGAGAGAGAGAGAGAGAAGCAAGCCCAAGCCGGGGAGAGGGACAAGCAGACTCCACGCTGAGCACAGAGCCCAACGCAGGGCTCGGTCTCATAACCCCAAGATCATGACCTGAGCTGAAATCAAGAATTGGATGCTTAACTGACTGAGCCACCCAGGCGCCTCTTGCTTTTTTCTATTAAGGGAGGGACTGACTAATCATAAAACTTCCTAGCAAACCGTAACATGTATTGAAGGACAAGTGTTCTTCAGTACTGACTTGGCTTCTATTTATTTACTTAGTTTTACTGTATACCAGCAACCAATACAGAGGTGATCTTTGTGATATCTTAATTCTAAAAGACAGGTGCCATTACAAGTGTGAGCTGATTAAGAGGCTGGAAAAAATACTGAAGTGAGGTCCTCTAAAAGCAAGTTTGTGGGGCGCCTGGTGCCTTAGTCGGTTAAGTGCCTACCTGCGTTTAAGAATTTCATTTAGAGAAGAGCTGTTTCAGTTGCAAAGGCTTACCAATCCCATGTGTCCTTGCAGACCACAAACTCCCTAGAAGAACCCAATTATCCCAGTGCTCTTCACTGTCACATACTGACTCTCACCATGCAGCTCAAATTGAGAAAAGGCATAATGTGGAATTGCTAAAAATACATTCTCAGGTTAAATTTGTAAACACATTAAAAAAGATTATCAACTACTGAAAGGCCAGAATGGACTTGGGATTGTGTTCATCACAGACACTGTATAACAGCCAGAGAAGAACCTTATTTTTCTGCACTCAACTACCTTGGTTTACAAAATAAGAGAACATATGTGAAAGTGCCCAGCACAGGATCAGGATCAGCATCTCATAAGTGCTTGGTAATATTCTCCTCTTTTCTTTTTTTTTTTTTCTTTCTTTCTTTTTTTTTTTTTTAAGATTTTATTTATTTGACAGAGAGAGAGAGCACAAGCAGGGGGAACAGCAGGCAGAGGAAGAGGGAGAGGGAGAAGCAGGCTTTCTGCTGAGCAGAGAGCCTGATGTGGGGCTCAGTCCCAGGGCCCTGGGATCATGACCTGAGCTGAAAGCAGATGCTTAACCAACTGAGCCACCCAGGCACCCCTCTCCTCTTTTTTCTATATGGGACCATTCAACTACCTTAATGTCGCTTATCTTTTCTTTCTTTGTCCCTCCGCTGCTACCACCTCCCCACAATGTTTGGCTTAGTGGTTGGAGAACAAAAGCTTTGGCAGGCCAGGTGTGCAGTGATCTTGGGCAGATTTCCTAACCTAGCTCAGCCTCAATCTCCTCATCTGTAAAATGGAGGATAAGAAGATCCACCAGTCCAGGCTGTTGGGAAGATTAATGCCTGAGGCACAGAAGGCACCCAACAAATACCAGGGCTTAAATCTCTTCAAACATTTTCTCTCATTAAGAATGTGTTTTCTTGCCTATCTTTGGCAACTTACTTGATGTGCTCAATTAAGAGACTGAGTAAACAAATGGGGCTATCTTTATGGAAGGTGATTTTTCTCGACTTATGTCAGCTAATTCAATGTAATAATTTAATTTTTCTGATAATATACTCCAAATGATGCCGCGGCTGAGTAAATTATTTGTAGAGGAAGATCCCAGTGGCTGGTGTGCTGGTGGACCTCATGAACCTGTGAATCTAGGCCAGGTAAGCCTGCAGCATGGCATGACATCCATCAATGCTGTAACATTTGCCAATCTTCCCACTTTTTAATGGGGGCACTGAGCTTTAAATGCTTTTGCACACAGGCAGATAAAATTTTGGCAGAGATTACCTCAGCACTAAAGCTCAATCTTCTCCCTAATTCCTGAGACCTTTTATTATAGGGCCAGGAAGGCACGGACATAGGGCGGATGTTTTCAGGTATTTCATATCAATCCATTATACAGCAGACATACTTGCCACGTTCTAGTTAAGGGAATCGGGGTTTCCAGATGTCAAGCCAACCCACCTGAGGCTTAGAATCTGGCTCATGGTAGAGCTGGGATCTAAAGTCTGACCTATATCCACAAAGTGGCAGGTCTTTTCAAAGGTCATCTTACTTTAAATTTACAACAGCCCTTACCACAGGAGGCAGATGCTATTTCTTCTAATGTTCCAAATGAGAAATCTTAGGTCTGGAGACACAAAGTAATTTTCCCAAAGACATTCAGACAATAAATGTTACAATCAGGGACCATTAGGTGCTGTTTCTCTCCCAAGAGTCAGACAAAACCACACTGGAGATCTGGAACCTCGATGAACACTCTTCTTTAATATGAGGCAAGCATTTCTAAGGAGGCTGAGAACCATAGGGTGAGCAGTAAAAAATTGTTACTATTCTCTTGGACTCACCAGACTATACCCATAGGGTATGTGCCCTTATACCTGGCCAGTGTTCCAGGCTCCACCCGCTGTGTAGCACCAGGGTTTCCTGCACAGAGACATGACTGAGCCCAGGCAGAGTGCTGTTTCGGACTTACAGATTCTCAGCAGTGACACAGGTATACATGGCAAATATTCACATTAAGAATGTCATTGCCTATTTGTATAACATTTCTAAACCAAAAACACCCAAAGAAAATGGAAAGAGGTTCCAAACGTGGTTCTGATAGTGTACTGGTTCTCCAGCCATGGCGTTCAGGTTTCACCCTTAGACTTTCTGATTTAGCCAGTCCGGGTCAGGACCTGAGAATCTGCACTTCTAACAAGCTCCCAGGGTCTGCAGCTGCTGCTAGCCAGGGGACCACACTCTGAAAGGCACGAGAGTGGAGGCTCCATGGAAAGAGACACTGCTCTTTCCACATACTCCATACTCATTGGATTAGGGTCTGTATTTCCTCATCTCTCAACTGGGCTCTTAGTAATGACATTGCCTGGGGACATGAATGGCATGGCTGCTAAGAAGAATAAAGGTATAGTATAATAAAGTGACATGATATCAGGGTACTATTTGTATCCTAATAAAGAAATGTGCCTTATGAGAAGCAGAAATAAATAAAGCAGAAAATGACTTTGGCTATCTTTTCCAAATATCCTTGGAAACACACTGTTTCGATAGTCATAGCTTATTAACACTAATTCAATTTTCCCCTTCCTCGCTGGAAATGGAAGCAATCATTTAGCAAGACTGGGAAGTGTTAGGTTCCCTAAATCAAGTGAGTGGCTTACATGACCATCTCCACCTATCTGAATATTACTTGCTAAAACCTAAAAATAAAAGACCAAAGCAACTTTTTATTTTCTATCCTTGAAATGCTTCTATCACTGAAGTTACTAACAGACTTTTTTAAATTGCAAGAGGTCAATGTGTCTGTACTTATTACTCTTCTATATATAAATATCTAATTTTAACTGCTGCTACAATTGGATATTCTCAAAGGTAGGAGGGGCAGAAATCTCTGATTAGGTTCCCACATTTATCATCCTTGAGGGCACAGCAAACCATGTTCCCTAGGCGAATGTTTTCTTCAGGCCAAGAGTTAACCACCTCCAGGGACGGTTCCCATCATTTGCAAGCATGCAGCACACGCTGAGCAGCTAAACTTTATTTTATTTCAGGGAATTCAAGTCATTAACCATGGAAAAGTTTCATTAAGGGATGTCAAGGATTTATGGTTTCTTTACCAGGGCAAAAACAGTTGCTGCAACAAGAAATACAACACAGGAAGTTCTTGCTGGTTCAACTAAACAAGCAGAATGAATTTAAGAGGTAAAGTACTGACCATGACCAGCTGTTCCATACGAACCTTAAATGCCAGTGTAAATAGAGAGAGTGTGTCCAGAGCTGTGAGGCACACCTCAGTAGCAATGTTGGCTTCCAGCAGCGACTGATGGAGAACATCTGCGTCCGAGTGGCCATAGCCTGCGTGAATTACAACAGAAGGTTACTGCCCAGTGACTGCAGACAGATTGGCTGGTGGCACTGTATAGTCACAGTCAACTTTTGATTATTTATGGAAGGCTTCTTCTGGGGCTTTGTTTCCCTTTTTCACTGGTGTATGTGGGAGGAGGGTAGGTAATTAATAATGTGTCCATTTGTTTAGAGCTCTTTTTCAATTCTGGAAGGGAAAGAGTAACAGCAAACATTTATTATGTGCTTGCTATGTGCCAGCCATGATTCTATGAACTTTAAATGTATTAGCTCATTTAATCCCAAAACAGCCCTGTGAAGTAGGTACATTATTAAACCCTTTTTGCAGATAAGGAAACAGAGGCACAGAAGGGCTAAACAGCTTGTCTTATGTCATACAGTTGATAAATAGCGGAGCCAGGAAGGCACCTGGATGGGAGCCAATCAATTGAGCCACTTAGCTGAGCTGTTAGGATGGGAGGAGTGGTGAAGGAGGGGGATATTTCCAAAGCTTCCTGCACAGACAGAGATGGCAGCAGAGCACAGAGGTTAAGAAAATGAGCTGAGGGTCAGGCTCCTGGTACCTAAATGCAGCTCAGCCACTTGCTAGCTGTGTGACCTGGGGCAAGTTATTTGACCTCTTTATGCCTCAGTTCCCTAATCTGTAGAATGGGGGTAGTAATAGTATCCACCTCAAAGGGTTGTGGTGAGCATTAACTTTGTTAAGATTTGTGAAGTTCTTAGAATAGTGCCTGGCACATGGTGAATGGCCATGTGAGTGTTAAATCGATAACATAAAGATCTCTTTATCATCCAGAACGATGAATGATAATCAAGAGTTGACTGCACTGCTGATAGTGCTGATCCTACTTGCTTTATCAAAAAGCATGAAAGCCAGTATATATCTGAAAGAAAAGTTTAAGAAAAGGAAAGGATTTAAAGAATCATAATTTAAATACAAACTGATATCTTCTATATATGGCTGTAAAAATCAATTTAGTACTGACATAAATGTAGCTTTATATACAATCTGAGATATTAAATTATGAAATGATATGCATTAGCAGAAATACATATAGGGATGCAGAGATGTTACAGTACTTATCTAGATGACAAAGAAAGATGGCAATAAAATAAAACATCATATAATGTCCTACTCTAAGGAGCAAAAATAAATCAACACTTACTATGTAGTTGTATGTAATTTTCTTTATACTCCAGAGAGAAGGACATTTTGTATATAGATCAGGAAAATGAAGTGCAGAAAACCTAGAGAATTTTCTTGAGGCCAGGAATAGGAAAAAACCCAGAAACTACACTCCAAATTCCTTATCCAGAATCACTGTGTAACAATACCTATTATTAGGATAAAATAAAGCAACTAGCATGATGTTACTTCTATTTTGATAAACATCAGAGTTACAAAATGATTTTTAAAAGACTCAAAGATTTTTCAAGCTACCAAGTTGTTTTTAAAATAGGCTAAAAATACCATAATGTGTTTTCATGTGATGCTGCTTTGCTTTTAGGAGGGTGATTCTGAAGCTCCATGTGTTTGAGGATTGTATGGTTTTCACACTGCAACAGAGTTGACTGTCCTTAGTGGAGCTACATGACACAGTGGCGCCATGCTAGTTCTGAATTTTTATTTTTGCTTTTTTGGTAAGAAGTCTCCCAGAGAAAGAAAGATGGATGTATTTTGGTACTAATTTTATTGCATTGCCTTTGTAAGCCAGGGCATCACCTCATTTGGCGTGGTTTGTCTGGTCAGATAGAGACGGTGAAAGAGGAAAACAGATTGTTAATTACTGCTAAAGTGATCACAAACTGGGGCAAGAAGGGGGAAAATACACCACCTTTTATTAGACCAACCAAGATTATCACAGGTCAAAAAGACCCTTTGAGGGCTGCTGGAGTTTTATAGTCTGGGTTAAATCATATAAGGAACTTCCTTTGGTGATCATTTTAATATTTTTCTTGCCAAAGAATTGATGTTTTCTTTTTTCTAGGTAACTTCTTGACAAAGTATATGTAGGCATGATAATTATAGATGAGGCTGCCTACACACAGAAGAATTTCTAGCACTGACTTTTAGATGAAGATCTAGACCTATTCAGGACTGGAATTTGGCAATGTGTTGTTTTTCAAACACAGAATCAATGGCCATGCTAATTAAGTTTTTATGTAATTATGTATACATGTACAGAAACATGACAATGAAAAAATTTCTCTAGGCTCTTAAGCCACCCATGAGGCTTGACATAGTCTACCTAATCTCCTTGAGGGTAACAGTCAGATTTACACAGAAATCTGTCCACCTGTGTCTGAATGACCTAAGAATAAAAGAAATGATCCTTTTAAGCCACAATTGGTTATAGTTTTGCTTTTCCTTAAACTCCTATCTCAAAAAAATCAGCAACATTCCCGAGCTAGTGTTATTATAAAGTCCTTAAAAATAAATGGCAGGGAATGCCTGGGTGGCTCAGTGGTTGAATGTCTGCCTTTGGCCCAGAGTGTGATCCTGCAGTCACGGGATCGAGTCCCACATGGGGCTCCCTGCATGGAGCCGGCTTCTCCCTCTGCCTGTGTCTCTGCCTCTCTCTCTGTGTCTCTCATGAATAAACAAATAAAATCTTTTAAAAAAAGTAATAAATGACAGCACGGAGAGGTTGTCTTAAGTGGTAGAGAACTGCATGGACAGTTCTCCTACGGAAACTGCTTGACTCAATGCCTAGAACTAAGTTGTGCACAAGTGAAGGTTTTAGTCAATGGTCACCATAATACAGGCCAACCCAAAAAGGGGTCTTAAGAGAAAAAGCAGTTTCTTAAAGTACTGGTCAGCAACTTTTTGAAGCTAATTAAGCAGCTTCTCAGTGGGGCAAGTAAGGAATGCTCTCCTACCTGTTGTCTGGCTTTTCTTTCCTATCATACCAGTGAGAAACATGAATTATCATGCAAATGAATTTAATATATTCCTAGGGGAATATATAACTGCAAAATAAATGCAAAGTGTTATTTTATATGTTGTGCACATGTATCACTTACTTGCAAACATGTCTCACTTAGCTTCCTTCCCACAGCGTGGTTTATGTAAAATATTCTACAGGTAGCTATCACTTTCAATTTGCTATTTTACACAAATAGTTTCTGTTGATAAACAATAGGATGTGCTTTACAATAAAAAGGTAGATGCTTTAATGTTGTAAATATTTACTTTTCATGTACCTGGGCAATGACCCAAATGTAATGAACCTCTATCTTCTTCTTCTTCTTCCTTTTTTAAAAAAATTTTATTTATTTATTTGAGAGCAAGATATGCAGAGAGCACAGAGGGAGAGGGAGATGGAGAAGCAGACTCCTGCTGAGCAGAGAGCCAGATGTGGGGCTTGATCCCAGGACCCTGAGATCATGTTCTGAGCTGAGGGCAGACACTTAACCAACTGAGCCACCCAGGTACCCTGAACCTCTATCTCTGAGTATTTTTGAAATACTTAAGACTATTTGGCTACAGTGGGACTCACCATTTTCATCACTTCCTATCAAAATCCAAGAGTAAAGATACATGCCATGATTACATGTAAGGTACATATGGTGTTTTATCCCACATTCTACCTGGATGTACTAAAGGGGACATGAGAACAGCCTCGCTGGATTAAATTTCTGGCGGTCCTCTGCTGCCCCCACCTGGTCAAGCTGAGGCCTGAAAAGGTCTTTCCTACTCAGAAAAAAAAAAAAAAAAAGACAAAAAATGCAGGTGGTGTATGTTGGGGGGGGGCACTCTATTTTTATTCTTCTCTAAAATAAATTTTAGACTCTGGCACTCTGCAAATCTGTCACATACTGGATTTACATCATTATTGGTTGGCCCAACAGAAGGTATTGCATTCATTGTTAAAGAGGAATCTTTTAAAAAGACATACATGGCTACAAATCCCCCATAAAATACCTAAGTAATAAGTGTAAACAAATCATGTATGTATATATACATATACATGCTCACACACATACACATGTATACATACAGTATGTGTTGTCTTCTCTGTGGCTTCTGGATGAACTGAAGTTTGGAGCTCAAAAAGCTAACAGAAGGAAAGGCTGAAACCACCCAGATACATCATTAGATCTAGAGATGTTAAATGGAGACTGAGTTCTAGGAGAAGCAGCAAGGACTGTGAGACACCAGAACTGATTTGGGATAAGCAGGGATTGTAGGAATGCAGGAGAAGCCTAAAAGAAAAGGCTACACACTGTTTATTGGGAAGATGGAAGGAGAAGCACAGAATGGGGATGGTGTCACTGAAAAGCGGCTGAAGCAGAAACGGCAGAATGAAAAAGGAGAGGCAGGAAGGACCCTGTGGGTAGCAGGAAGAGAGAATGGGAATCGATCACGTTAGCAATATGGTGCTTGGCTGCAAAACACAGCCAGCTGTCTCTCCTCCAATTCAAGCCACCATCGCAAAATCTGTTTGCAGTGGGAGGAGCTGGTGTTTGTCTTTGTGGATTGAGGTTATATATTCATGTGTTGATCATTCATTTTACTTTTGTTTTCTGCATTTCATAAATGATTATCTTTGGAGCTGGGGACTTGATCTGCTGATTTTTTTAAGTGCTTTAAATTTTAAATATTGATTTCAACTGATAGTGAGACAATATGGATGTAACGTGCAAGATATACATATAAGATAGGTCTGTTATAACAGACCTGTGTTATAAACTATATGGGCAAAGGCAGTGTTAGCAAGCCTGCAGAAGTGAGAATTCAATTTCTGCTCGCTAAACAGGACATGAAAACTAAGAATAGCAAAAGTCCTTTTTTGTTTCGACTCCTTGTCTGCAGAGCTAGAAAAAGCCTTAGCAGACAAGATGTGGAAAAATCAAGTACTGTCGCCTGAGATGTGTCATGAACGTACATTCTGGAGGTGAGTAGAGGACTCAGAACTAGTTCTCGTATGCTACCGATTTCAGCGTGTGGCAGGCAAATATAGTACTGATCTAAATTCAGCTTAGAATTTTATATAGTCTATATCCATTACATTTAACTTTGTTGGGGTGGAAGAGTGGGTAGCTGCCTTATTTCAATTCCTTGGCCTTCTGACTCTGAACTATGATAATTCTAAAGCACCAGGAATATTGTCTTTTCTCTTAGCCTATACAGAGAAAGAGGTATGAAGACCACAGTAAGTAGAATTCATATGATTAGAAATGGTGAGAAGATATTAATAACTATGTATCAAAGGCATTGCTTGGAGCGAGGATAGCTATCTACATAAAACAATAACTAGCTATGCTATGTTTGGAGAAAAGATGAAACAGTTCAGAGAACACATCACTAACAGAAATGGTATTATTATAAATTATGGCATTAGTTTTAAAATGCTACATGGTTGATGTCTTTTAGGTTTTCTGCTTTGAGAAACCCTCAAGGAGATGAGACATGTAAGTTTCTAGAAACAGTACATGATGGCATGTCCCCTCTGATGATGTGAAGAAAGTAAATTAAAAACACACTCCCACTTTTTGGTAGAACCTCTATCGTGAAGTTAGAAAGCCCCAAAGTTAGGAAGGCAAGATGAACAAGAAGGTCTCGGTTTGCAAGTGAAGCGGCCTCGTAAGCAGACTTCAACCTGATTAAATCTTACCATTGTCTACAGAAATTCCAAGCACACTTGATATCTTTCTCACACTGAAAACACAGAAAAAGTCACTTTGTTATTGGCTTTTCCGCACCCTCACAAATTGATTCACGGGCTTTATGTTTTTCACAGCAGTTTTAAGGATTAACATACATTCAAGGCTGGAATGTCAGAATGTGGACACTTGATCAGCTACATCCTGGGCTCAGAAGAATGAAAGAAACCCGTCCCAGATGGCCTTGGGACTTGCACAGGGACAATCCAAATATTAAATTATAAATATCAGAGAACATCTGGCTGTCAAAGCTGCCGAATTTTACGTTAAGAAATACTGAACAGAGTGGTTGGGACAAAGGGTCCAGCACTTTTAGGTCTGCTTTTGCAGATGACCACGTTCCACATTGTGTCACTCTCTTCCAAAGAAGGAAATTTCACCACGAGCTCTTCATCCCACTTGCTCTGAGCTGGAAGGAAAGTCAAGTTGGTGATGTGGTGTGGTGTGGCCTGGGACTCTCCCCTCTGAGATGTCACATGAGATGGTTGGCTGTTACGATGGTATGTCATGGGACTTACTGTGGTTAAAAGTGAGAGAGTTATCCAGGCTGCCCAGCTGCTGCAATCTGGCATGCATCATTCCTGTTCTGTTACGGGAAACAGGCAAGGTCTGAGATTTTCGATCATGAACTATGGGTCCCAACCCCTCCTGGTTCCTGCAACATGAGTGAAATGGGATAGAAGCAAAAGTTAGACTTGTTACACTGCAGCGAAACGAGGAAGGTTAGTGAGGCCAGGACATAGCACGAAGGGGACCAGCCACATGCCAACCAGGAACAGCACGGCCTGCCTGGGGCCGGGTGAGCCAGGGATGCACACACAGGCGGCAGCTCTTAAAAAGGTTCACAGCCACACACCTGATGATGAGGAAGCAAAAACCAAGCCAAAGCAGGGAACTTTTCAGTTTTTAGAAAGTACTTTAGAGATGCTGCTTTTAAAAAACTGGAGCATCGGTCTGATGTGGTGCTAAGGGTTAGAGTTCTGACAACTGCCAAACACCATGAATCTTTTCAGATTATACGTATTATTAAAGAGCAAAAAAAAAAATTGTTTTTAATGAGAATAATGCATTGGAAGAAACAGAACAAACATGCAATGAGAGGGTATATGAGGTGGTTTAACACCTTTATTCTTACCCAGACAGGAAGGAGAAGAGCCACACCCTTTGTTAAACTTGTCAGCAGTCAAAGAAAATAGAAAAGTGATCTGGGTTAGCAATCAAACAGCTAACTTCCTACTGTGTACCATCACCAGAGCAGATGAAAAATGAGACCCGTGCTGGAATGACACCTGTCCCCCAGCCCGTAGCCAACCGTCTCCCTCACTGTGTTATTGTGTGGAGTAGAACAGGGCATGCATGGAGTATCATCGGGCAACATGCTGCTGGGTGATTTCAGAGGGACACAATGAGAAAACGCAGTATTCATCAGACCAGACTGCCACAGAGGGCAGACACTGACAGCATTTAGATAACTGCTCAGGATCCTTGTCACACGTAGCAGAGACCAAGTGAATCTTCTATAAAGCACGGCACATCTTTCCACAATGCACATAACAAGTTACACCACCTCCTGCCTCCGCCTTCCTATGCCCATCTATTTTTAGGATAGCCCAAGGAAGCACACTTTTACATGCAAATATATACAGGGGGCTTATAAAGTCAGGAAATCTTTTTTAAAAATTAAATTTGTAGCCCTTAAAAAAAGTAAGTTCACAGTTACACAAAACCCAATTCTAAAATATTTTGTTGGGCAGAAATCTTCAGCTTCCCACACGCACCATGTTCAGCTCCGAAGCATATCATCCTATTTTGCACAACACTCTCCAAATGCCATCCTGTTCTGTAAGTGACAGTTACTGCAAGAAGACCGTGAAGCTTGCTGGGCACAGTGCCTTCCAGTTACAAATACACTGTCTGCCCATCTTCACGGGGCGAAGTCAAAGGGAATAAATTTGGGGTGCGAGGTGTTACTGTATAAGGTCACCCTGTATATACTTGCATTTGGTACTCAAAAGTGCAAATGTAAAATTTACTGTTACAATAAAAAAAAAAAGTTAAAATGAGAGAATTTTAAGTGCCACTGCATTTTAGTTAAAAATAAATACAAATAGGATGAAAGCATAAAATATGCTCTCTAAATCAGCTCTTTCAAAAAAAAACCCCACAAACTTTTATTGAACATTAAACATAATTCTGCAATTTCTCAAATGTCCCAAGAAAAAGAACAATGTTAACATAAAAAGTAAAATCTCCATGCTCAAATAGTCTTAAATAATCTCTTTCCTGTTTCATTGCTGTAAAACAGAATTATAGATAAAAGGAAAAAGAAACTCAATAACGACTAAATTTTAAGTGTTTCCTAAAATGGAAATATGTTTACTTAGAAATAAACTGTTAAAAATGATAACAATAGAAAAATAGGATCCTTAGACCAACCATATAAATACATAATCACAGACACGCAACACGGACAAAACAGATCCAGACGCACCGTGCAGCCACAGGGCAGATGAGAACTTGGGAAGGACGAGACATGCTCTAAAGAAATGCCTCAGAGAAGGAGCTGCGTGGGTACCCCCTGCAATGAGTTTCTAGCTTCCCTTGAACTCAGTATGGATCTGAGAGTGTGGTGTGGGACAGGGCAATGAGGATTTGTAAGACTCAACCAAAAGTTGAGTCTGGCCAGACAAAAGCAGGGCATGGACAGCTTATCTGGAGTTAGGCTCCAGGTGGGAGCTTGGTAGAGCTTATCTGGAGTAAGACTCCATGGTACAGGGCATCCCGGGTGGCTCAGCAGTTTAGCGCCACCTTCAGCCCAGAGCCTGATCCTGGAGATCTTGGATGGAGTCCCACGTCAGGCTCCCTGCGTGGAGCCTGCTTCTCCCTCTGCCTGTGTTTCTGCCTCTCTCTCTCTCTCTCTCTGTGTCTCTCATGAATAAATAAATACAATCTTAAAAAAAAAAAAGACTCCATGGTACAGATAGTTTTTATGGAACAAATCTGAGGTGGACTGAATACATTCTTTCACGAAGAAAAAAAAGGAAATGTTTTTTATTAAGTGAGAAATTAATATCTTTGTAGCTGGGAGAAGGCATGGGAAAAAGTGACCTCTAAAAGTCAAATAGGGGTGGAGAAAGCACTGGAGGAGGACAAAGGAATGAGAAGACACAGCTGGAGGAGCCGAGAGGAGAGAGAGGGGACACGGAAACAGAATCTGGGGGAGCACGTGGAAGGAAGCAAACAAGTGCAGCAGCAGGCCATGAAGGGAAATACTTCCAAGAGATGTACATGAGGCAAAATGAGACAGAAGGAGTGTAGGAATGTAGGCGAAAGATGCCACCAGATTTGATGGTCGCAGTCCAAAGACATCATGGCTGTTGATGAGATTTCCAACTGCCAATCATCACAGATGACAATTTCCACATATTCAGAGCCAAGTGATACAGAGAATGACGCACACTTCAAACTAAACCCCCACAGTACCTGGCTATATATCGCTTCCCCATGTACTGGAACTGGTGTAAGCAGACTCTGCAAACAGAATTAAAGACTGTTAGGAAAACATGAAAATAAAATGGTTTCCAATACATTGTTTATTATTTAAACCCATCAGCAACAATCCATTTGATAAACTCTTACACCTACCACTAGCCTCTTACTTCAGGTGTTCAGAAATTCTTGGGCAGGTCTCTCTCACCCAGAGAAAATTACTAACACTACAGGGGAGGCACCATGCTGAGCTATCGGTATTGTGCGACATGGTTAAAGCCACAAATAAAGGCCTGGGACCAACAGGATTGTCCAATGGCTCAGGGTTTAGACGTTGACTTAGGCAGTTTGCCTCAGAAATCACGACAGAAAGTACTGGTGCACTATTTCCAGTTGTTAATTTGTCCTCGTCCATTCTGCACAAGGAGCTCCCTCTTTTGGCTTTTCTAAATGGACCGGTCCCTTACAGACATCAAGTACCTGGTTTTTTGGTTTAATATATCCACAATATTGATTTTTTAAAAAAATCATATATTTAATAATTTAGTAGTTACAATAATGTCCAGTAAGTTCTTCTGGTGCTGAATCTCATCTGTCTCTCACACTTTTAAATTAGCAGAGAGAACAATCATGAGACCATGAAACCAAGACCATAATCCAAAATGCACAAAGCTCCGAACTCCACCTGAGTTTCTGCAAATATATTCAGCAACAAAATCATGACTTTTATATCTCTCAGAGATATAAAGCTACTTATAATTTACCCAATTATTGTGAGTAATCACAGTACTGCAGAAATAGTTTTTACTGTAATAACAATAACATGTTTGATTGTGGGGTACTAAGATTCTGCTAAAACTGCTAAAAATTATGGATTTGGAAAGTCATCTGGCCCCAGTAAGTTTTGTTGTTGTTGTTGTTTTTTAAACTCACAACCCTGAGATCAAAACCTGAGCTGAGATCAAGAGTCAGACACTTAACTGACTGAGTCCCCCCACAGCTATTAAAGCTGAGTCCCACTGGAAAAAAAAAAAAAAAAAAAAAGCTGAGTCCCCACATATCCTCAACCCAGCAATTTGGATAAAGGATTGTGGATTCATGTTCTTTTAAAGCAAAGAGCTTAAAGGAAATCAGAAACTTAGATTGAAGAGATAAAGTGAGGTCATATAGATAAAATGTAAGATTTCACTTACATTTAAAAATGGTAGCAATTTTTGTCTGTTTTTACATCTGCTTGAGCTAAGTTAGATTCAACTTAGAAATGTAGCATCCACCCAATTCAACTATTGTGTTATTTTATTCAAATGCTTTGTACACATAAGCTCTCATCCATAACAACTACATATCTAATAACTTAGGGTTGGTCACTGCTTACTGAGTCATGTACTCCTAAGAGCAGGTACTGGGGTCAGGTCCAGGAAAAAAGATCTTAAAAAAGTAAATGTGCATGTGAATATACCACATTCCTGACTCAACTACATAGTACTGTTCACACTTCTCAATTAGCCAGGAAGAATCAAGAGGCAATGAGCAAAACAGAACTACTCACTCAGATATTGTAAAAAAATCCATAAGTTCAGATGTTGAAGCCTTGTTCCAATATGTAAACAAAGCATCTAAAAAGTAAACATTATTTTGGTCAGAATCATGAGGTATATACATGAGGGGATGGGGAAGAGATTTTGGAATATAAACTCAAACCTTTTAATAGCTGATCAAAGAAATTACAGTGACCAATCTATATACCAGTAACATAAACAACATGCATATTTAATTTAAAGAAGCTATATTTGAACACCTGAACTTTAATTTCATCATGCATCACCTAGCACTTTATAGTACATATTTAACTTGTATAATGTGCTCTTAAATGCATTAGAAATTTCAAACAATATAAGTAGGCAAATAATCTCAAGTTAGGATCTCTCTTGGATGACTACAGAATCTCTCTCCAGTAAGGAATCTGTTGAAAACTCTTGTATATACGTAAGTACTCTCTTCCTAACACATACATACAGAAATGAAAGCATACATGCTGCACACGCTGTTTTTCCTTTGAGTTTTAATTCAACAGTATAGCTTCGATCTATTCCAAACTATTTTCAAGTTGCCTGATATTCCTTTCCATGAATGCAGTATAACTGAGTTAGCCAGTTCCTTGCTGATACACATTTACTTGTTTTCCCCTGTAATCTTTGGCTACTTTAAATTATGCTCAGAAGAATATCCTTTTACATGGATGTTTGCACACTTGTCCAACTACATCTATAGGATAAATATTCTCAGAAATAAAACAGCCATGTCAAATGTTATGTGCGTTTAAATTTTTGACAGATATTGCCAAATAGCTTCCCAAACAAGCAGGATATACAAGTTCCTGTGGACCAGCATAATGATGATGTATACTCTCGATGAAGGAGTCACACTCACACCTGCTCTGCATCAGGATAACCTGGCATATTTTTAGTAAAGGCAAATCCTACAAATCCATTTAACAGGAAGCATTCTCTGCGTATGACCCTTAACTTTGAAGAATTGCAAAGAGACGGTTATCATTTGATAGTTAAACATTTTTGCATTCTTACATTTTAGACTGAGAAACTGGTGAAGAGATTTCCCTCAGGGAGAAAAGCCACTGAGTTTTGGGGCCTGAGGTGAGTGAGAGTGTGTCTGCAGAGATGCTGATGGCTCATGAAGGCACATGGCCATGGACTTTTTACTCCATACTTGTCAAGAACAGTGACAGGAGAAGCCATGAGATACACATGGAGAATCTGTTAGGCGCGAGTATTGTGCTAGGTAGTCTCACGATTGCACACCTATCATATGTGAATCGCCACCATAATCAGAGGCAGCGTTCCAATTTACAGATAAGCTCAGGAAGGTTCAGAGAAGTCAAGTAGTCTTCCCAATCACCAGCCTAAAGAATCATGGTGGAATGAGGATTTAAATCAAGTACACCTGATTTTAAAAGCCACGTTTAGTTTATTATTAGACCAGTAACAAGGGTGGGTCAGTGAGCTCCCATCTTTCAGGAATTCTGAGTTTACAATCCAGAGGGACAGACTCTGAGGCTGGTCATCCTCATGTGGTGAGAAACCAGGGAGCCAAGAGAACAAAGGAGGACCTCTCTGGGGCAACTTGCAGATATCTGTGGTCACCCCAGCACACAACTGGCTGGCCAGCCAAGGGGCGCCATGCTGCCTTTCCTTACTCTTGGCTATTGGCTGAGGCCGAGACTATTGACTGAGAAGGGGGAAGACCGCTAACCTCTATGAAGGCGGGAGGGGCCTACCCTGTAGAAGATGCTCCTTGAATGGGGGAAAAGGGAAGGAGTGGCTGTAGAGTTACACAGTTGACTTTGGTTATCTATCTGTTAAACTATTCTGAAGGCAATTTCTCCTCCACCCCATACCATATCCAAGAATCAAGTCCAAGTAGATCATAAGATTTAAATGTGAAAATTTGAATAATACCACTTTTAAAGAAAATATACAAGAATATCTTTATGACTCTGGGAGTATGTGAAGATTCCTTAAACACAACACACACAAAAAGTCAAATTATAAAAAGAAGGAAAATTTTTAACTTAAAAGTAATTTTTTTTTAAAGCTCTAAAACTGTTTTGAAGAGGTCACTGCATTTTTAAAGTATATGCATGGCCTTCCAGAGGGCTGCCTTCAAAGCATAACTTTCACTTGGATGCAAAACTTCTGGTAGTTATGTTCTTAAAAAAGTAGTTTTGTTCTAAATATCATATTTATATGATATATACCATGTAGTTATATATCATATTTATTATTTGAAACAATATATTTTAAGGAAAACTTTCAGCAAAGGAAAAAACAGAATTACAAAGCTGGCTAAAACTCACTACCACGATATGAAGTTCAGAACTTTTGACGCTAAGGGAAGAATTTCAACTTTATAACCCAAATATCAGAATAAGTGCCCAGTGCTTTGCTATTTGGTCATCATCAAGGAAAATCTTATCTGTTGTTTTTTAAAAAGCTATTTTAAAGTAACAAATTGACAGAATAATAATCCAGTCCTGAAGCATTTTTAAGTACAGGTATGTGGTTCCTAATATCTGAGTACTAAGGTCAGGCTATTAATGTTGCACAAATGAAAACTTGATACAAAAGAAACACTATTTTCAGGCAGAAATCCCTTCCACTGGATGTTTAAGGCCGACACTGCCACCAAACATAGGCAGCATGAGAGGCCTTCAGCATTTTGTTTTCAAAAGACCTCACCTTCACTCAATACATTTCACAGGATACTTTCTGATACGTTGCAGTGAAAATAAGATAAGAAATGTGACGTCGTACCATGGCGCAATTTCATGTGATTGCTTATATCACAAAAGCAGAGTTGAAATGCCCTATCATGGATATTTACAAGTTTTATTCTATTAAAAATTATGGTTGTCAAACCCTTCACCAGAAACTTAATCTACTAGGATACCATGAATTCCATCAGAAAACTAAAAAGTCGCATCTCACTTCCAGTTAAAGCCAGGAATGTCAGATACACTCTACATGGAAGAGATGCTTGGGTTCCCCAACGCTAAATATTCTAATTCAAGAGCCTAATAAAGTTATGCAAGTTGCCAGTAAGTTTGTTTGGAAAATTAAATTATTATATTTTTTATTATTTATTATTAAATCAAAGGCTACCTCGTTAATCTGCTTCTGTCTCCTTTATTTACGATGATAGGTCTGAGTTTAATAAAAAAACTTTTAAATGGCCCATGCACATTTTAGAACTCACTTTCTAGAATAATTAGTAAAAATCTTTTTCCAAATTAAGACTTTTATTTCTGCTACACTTAGTAAATTAACATGTATTTCAAATGAGGAAGAAAAGCCTTTTAAGTCCTTCTATCTTTCAAGCAATTATAAGTTTTAAAAAAGAAACCAAATACTGAAATAAAGTAAAAACAGTATCTTCGCTTTCACCTACCATCAGACATGCTTTTTAAGATGTAGAGGAAACACATCAGCAGGCTTTTAATCTCGGACTGGTCAAGTTTGTCACAACGAACCACAGAATTTCCCAAAGTGCCACTTTGTTGGTGCTGAAAAAAAAAAAAAAAGAAATACATGTGATTTTTTAAAAAAATCCATAAATCCCTCGTTATAGGTAAAACAAAATTAGGTTCATTTTTCTCCCTTGGAAGACAAAGATTCTTAGAATTGAGTCAAACTACACAAACTGGAAGGTATAACTCACTTGTTGAGAAACCACAGGCACACCTTCACCAAATACACACATAGGTGCTAGTTCACAGAAGCTCTGACTTGTTTGCATACTTTCCTAAGAGACAAGCCAGCAGGCACAGACTTTTCAAACTAGACAACCATAGCTGTAGATACCAGCTTAGTTCTGAAATGCCAAGTATCATCTCATGCAAAAAAGTATGTGTGCTAGGATCAAAGAGAGAAATGATGAGTCGGAAGACACCGCAGATCCAACCATATCCTCAGGAGAACAACAGTGGCTGAGAGAACAAATAAAATCTACACTCCTGTTGTGTACCAGCCATGAAAGCCTGGGGCTGAGTCCCTGTCATTCAGCTGACATTGTGGGGCACCCCGGGGGAACCAATAGGCAGGTACGCAATAGGGACACCTCAGCAGAGCTTGGCCAAAGACCCTAAACTGATGAGATCATTCCCCTCATCAGCTTAGCTCAACACTGCAAACTTCAGAAAGCACAGCGTACAGGGTAAGAGCAGTTTTGCCACTAGAGAGCAAGTTTCAGGTTTAAGGGGTTCACACTGAAAAACAAAAAAACAAGAATCTCATCTCCTGATAAAAACACAGGAGATTTAAAAAATTTCCAAGTTATATTTCCAATTGAAATCAGGAATTTGTGGGATGCCTGGGTGGCTCAGTGGTTGAGCACCTGCCTTTGGCTCAGGGCGTGATCCCGGGGTCCTGGGATCAAGTTCCGCATCAGGCTCCCTGCTTCTCCCTCTGCCTATGTTTCTGCCTCTCTCTGTGTCTTTCATGAACAAATAAATAAAATCTTAAAAAAAAAAAAAGAAATCAGGAATTTGTTTTTTTGCCAAATACCAAAGCAGAAAGATCCATTAAAAATAGTCTGTCATTTAAGGTACTGGGGAGGCAATTGAAAAAAAAAAATACACAGTAAACAGATTTAATTAATAACAGACATGAGTATTTTTATCATAGGAAGAAATACAGGTGCAGTTAGTGGCAAAACTGTGGTGCGGGTGCATCGTTTCGCCCACCCACTTCGCCAGGGCCACTAGGAGAACCCAGTACTTCTTGTAGTGTGAGGGAAGGTGCAGCATGCAAAGTTTCCTCTGGCAAAGTTGGAATTGTTAGAAGGGAAAAATCCACAGTGACCCGGTTTTTCCTGGCTGGCTGGCAGCTCTCTTCCTCCTCTCCAGCACTGCGTATGACACAAGCAGAATGCCTTCTGAGCAGCTTCTCACTCTACACGTGAAGGCAAGTCACAGTCAAGGGAAAAATTCAACACATCATGACACACACCCACTCTGAAATGCTCGCGCTTCTAACAGAATTGCACTGAAGGATAACCGTTTCATTGCCAGCCACAGAAATACAGGTACGATTACAAACATGATGCACAAGAAGGTCCTTTTCCATGCTTCTGAGAACTAGAAATACGTCCCTGAGTTTGTTGGTATGTGTGCTTGCCTATAACCTGAAATAACTTAGGAAAACAGTGGCTAGGGCAAAACCAATCTATCATTGTTCCAGGTTTTTTTTGTTTTTGTTTTTTTTTTTTTTTTTGTTCCAGGTTTAAATTCAAGCTTTATCCATTCCCATGAAGGTCCAAACAGTCTGACCCTTGATTATTTCAAGAAAATATGTTAAATACAAGGAGGATGTGTTGTGGTGGCGATATGAGTGTGAGCAGGTTTCCAATAAAGCCTTATCCCTGAATCATCTAGATAATCGATTCATTTGCCTGGAGCTGGCTCTGGACCAAATACCTTGCATGGATTAACTGTGTATAAATGATATTCTCTGGCATACAGATCATGGAGATTCTAAATGAGTGGCATTTTGATCTCCCTACCTGTCCAACCTACCAAAACTATTTGCTCAAGGTCCTCCACTGTAAACACTGCCCTGATGTGAAATCTTGGAAACAGGAATTAGAGGGGGTGGGAGGAGTTTCAGGAGATGGGTCCCATCCTTAGATAATCCTCTGATCACAACTCTGATAATAACTCCAGATTAACTGAATTATTAAAAAAAAAACAAAAACTAATAAAAGTCACACTTAATGAACACCAGAACATGAAGCATGGTTTACTTTGGGCTAAATCCATTAGTTGTAAGAAACACTGAAGTTATATGAAAAGAAATTACCTTATCCAGGGAATTGCTTTTCTCAGTATTCCTTTCTGGAAGGCTGTTCCCTGAATCTGTGCTTATGAGAGATCCTCTTGAATCAGCATTTCTCACACTATTGATGTTTGGAGTTGATGTTGTATATGGAGAAGCTAAACAGAAATTAAGCCGAGACCAATGATTTGGTGAGGCAGAATAATATAAATACTGAACTTTATGGGAAATTGCTTCTATGACAATTACTACTATTATTATTTTTTTGTTGTTGTTAGGAAGTTGGCTCAAGAGTATCATTCAACTACTTCACGTTTAAAAAACCAGACCATCATCTGAAGCATTCAGACATAACCATCAATTCACTTATGTGAAGCCACCTTTGATTCCTCAGACTAAAGGAACACACGTTGTTCCAGAATGAGATAAAGACATTAAAAATAAAAAAGATAAATCTACCTACAGCTATCAAATAAAAAACTGAAGCCATGCAATAAACCACAGTATTCACACTGTATGCTGAGGTACCCTAGGAAACTCACAGGAGTGTCTTGGGATGTTTTAAATTTTCAAGAAAAACACATGCTTGAATCTGCCAAAACTGCAGCTTCAATGCTACATCATGCTACGTTCCTTCCAATGATGTCCTATCTTTGTGAAGCTAGGTATTTGGTGGCTGCTATGATAAAAAGTACTGGGTGAAAATCAATTGTGTAACAGGAAATGAAGGTGGTGGTGACAATCTGATTCCAAATTTGAGAAGCTAGGCAGTGCCTAACAGGCACACACATCCCATTAGTAACAGCTGTGGTTATTAAAAAAATAATAATTTTTCTTTAAATGTATGTATGTATTTTTTCAAATGCCTATTAAGTGCAGATATAAGAACTTATTACATTACGTGGCTCTAAGTACCTAATAAACAGAATTGCTGGGTGTTTATTCTGGCCTGGGGACTCGAAAAAAATTAGTGTGATGATAAGCATGCTGTGAATGGAGAATGTTTGGGAATCTCTGCAACAAACAGTTATGAGCAGAAATGAAATCTTAGAAATAAAATTTGTCAGGGTACCTGGTGGCTCAGTGGTTGAGCATCTGCCTTTGGCTCAGGTCATGATCCTGGGGTCCTCTAATTTAGTCCTATATGGGGCTCCCTGCAGGAAGCCTGCTTCTCCCTCTGCCTATGTCTCTGCCTCTCTCTGTGTCTTTCATGAATAAGTAAAATTTTTAAAAATGTTAAAAAAAAAAAGAAATTTGTGACAGCTGTGAAAAAACAGCATATGAAGGCAGAAACCAGCCCATCTTGATACTATGGAAATTTAAAAAGTGATAGATTGACTTGACTTTCTGTTTAGATAAGACTTAAGTATATCACATAATTTAAAACAACTGTCAAACTTGCACATTCCACGCTAAACCAAAAGGCGTGCCTCCAGCTGAAAGGCCTGGCTGGCTGTGCACACTGTATGAAGAGCCTTTTGGCACTGTGCTCCAGCAAGCTGTAAGCACAGGCTTCCACACCCACACCGAAGATGTTCCCCAATACCTCAGAACAGGCTGGCCATTTTCAGATTTAAGGATGCAAATTAGCTGCCACAGATGGAGACATTTCTTCTTCTTTATTTTTTTAAGGTTTTATTTATTTGCTCTATCTATCTATCTATCTATCTATCTATCTATCTATTTATTTAGAGTGTGTGTAACTCAAGGGGGGAGGGGCAGAAGGAGAGAAAGAATCCCAAGCAAACCCCACACTGAACATGGAGCCCAAAGTGAGGCTCAATCTCAAGACCCTGAGATCAGGAATTGAGCTGAAATCGAGAGTTGGATGCTCAACAGACTGAGCCACCCAGGTGCCCCTGAAATGCCTCTAAGTTAATGCCTCCCTCTACCTAACACTCAGGTTTATCCACCACCAACATTCCTGAAACTGACTCAACGTATTAAAATTAAGAAAAGCCAGCCAATTTGAAAATGTAAGTGACGGTTGGAATATGTAAACCACTGGCCCCAGGCTGCCTCATCCCAGAACAGAAACTGTGTGATTGATTGTCATGGGGAACAGGTATGAAAAAACTATGAGCCTTTTTCTATACTTAGAGATAAAACATACATTATGACCAAATTATAATTATAGTCCTCCTAATATAACCAGACTTCATATTTAATGTAGAACATAATGATCATGAGAAAGAAATCTTCACTAAAGTAAAATTAGACCTTAAGTTCTCAGGGTTTTAGGTTCAGTTCCAGAAATGGAGTCCTAATCTAAGGCAAACAGATGGAAATGTAATAAATCAAAATCAACATGTTTAGTAGAACTATGTTCCCATTGTGTATGGGGTGGGTATGCATGTGTGTTTGTACTTAATATATCAGCCTAGTGCATAACTTTTAAAAGTCTTAACTTGTAAGTAAAATGAAAAGAAGTTTGGTTCAGCTCCATCTTCTTTGTATAGACAGCCCAATGCAAAACACTGAGCAGGCCTAAGAATGAGTGCCTTTTAAAACGAATATAATCTCAGGGTAGTTTTCATCCAGGCAATGAATCAGTTCTAGAAATCTTCATGTACTACATTCCAAAGGCATTTAAAAACAATGCTGAAGGTGAATTCCCAGTATGTAAGGAAACAGGATTTCTACAAAATAGAGTTTTAAGGAGAAAGCCTGCTCTTGAAGGATAGCATCTGAATTCAAGTGAATTGGAAACTCCTTGGTGAATAAAAGAACAACGAGTTGCTCAAGCTACCAGGAAACTAGCAAACCCAGCTCAAGGGTGAGGGCTTTTCTGGAAGGCATTCCTAAAAGGGAACAAGGATTTAAGTCTTTAAAGATGGAGGTAATAGAAACAAAGCCTGAGGATATACAAGTCTGTGAGGGTGAATTCCTATGAAAAGTGGAATCAGATCTTGGAATTTAAGAGAGTGAAAAGGGATTAATTCAGTCTCCAATACTTTTCATAACTTTGTCATGAACATAGAGAAACTCAAGGTCATTAATACAAGTCAAGTCTTAGTAATGACACCCAATGGCTCATCCTTAAGTTCTCAAGGCAACCCACACCCTAACAAGGTGAATGCAGGGTTGGAGAATAAAGTCAGAGTCAAAGCATTACCTCATTCTAGTTTGATCATTTCCACAAAGTCTTGAATTCTACAGAGTATTGATCAGGGAGTTAAGATTTCAACATATTCCTGACCCCAAGAGTCATGAAATTGGCTCCTAAGAGTGTATCACAGAACATGTTTAACTGTGCTTGCTATAATGGCAGTCAGATATTAACACTGAGCATCACCATGCCAGGCACTGTGCATGTCATACAAGCTTTCCACTCCTTGCCATGACTCTGTTTTGGAGATATGGACACTGAGGGTAAAGAGGAGAGATGTGCTACCCAGGGCAATTAGTAACTGATGGATCCTGGATCCAAAACCACCTCTGTCTGACTTTAAAGCCAGTGCTGTGAATTCCTGCAGAAAGAATCTTCCCACAAAAGTCCCTTTCCTGCTCTAGGAACAGTGGCTAGGTGTGTGGGCGGAGCAGGGCAAAGAAGACAGACTGAGGGCCCCAGGAGAAAGGCACATACAAACACCATGTGCCAGTCTCTACTCTGAGCATTCTGCATGAATTAACGCATTTAATCTTTATGATGTCTAATGAGATAACTACAACTATGAAAAGTAAACATAAGTGTAAGATTAAAGATTGGTATTATAGGATAAATTTGGGCATTAGTATGGGGTTTCTGATTTTACATTCTTCTCATTTTCACCACCTGCATGAAACAGCATCATCTTGACATCAAGAACAACACAAAAGGTAAGGACATAAATTCCGAATAAACAATACTCCTG
Source organism: Vulpes vulpes (assembly GCF_048418805.1). Classification (NCBI taxonomy): domain Eukaryota; kingdom Metazoa; phylum Chordata; class Mammalia; order Carnivora; family Canidae; genus Vulpes; species Vulpes vulpes. The sequence continues at coordinate 48,827,470 of NC_132785.1, forward strand.
CAAATTAAATTGCTAAGAGGACTGCCCTTTATTCTGCCCTAGGAGTTAATTCCACTACTGGGTGTTCCAAGCACTGGCCTTAGCAGGCTCTTCATTTATTCAAAATGTAGTAAAAAAGAGGAATAAAGATAGAATAAACTCGTGAATATTTGTGACAATTCTGTGAAGACACATCTACTTTTTTTTGGTACCATCATGTTTATGAAGAGTTGGCACAGGTGCTCATTAGTCAGAATATTAATAAGTACATTTCTCAGGCATTTTCTTACAGAGCACTACTCAATTTGAATCTTGATTTATGCCATCTGTTTTCTTCCCTGTGGGGGTTGTTCTTACATTATGTCAGAAAGAAAAATATTCTAGGAAAGAAGATTTTAGAAAACCAATTTTAGAATTGTATTCTTGCCACAGACCACTATCTCCTCAGTAATTATTCTATCACATTTCACCAAAATCACTATCACCACAAATAAATTCTACCCACATTCCCCCCACACACACCTGCAAAGATATTCCTTTTCTAAGAACTCCTTTCCAAAAACTCCAATTTGAAAGTTTAAAATGATAAATTAACTAAAGCATTAATAACAAGCAAACAGCACAAATGATTAGGTGTACTGAATCAGCAATGCGTGAGAATTTGGGGGGTCTATATTTCAAGGTAGAGTTGAGGGGTTTCATTCATTAATATCAAAACCAGGAAAAGAATATTCCAAGCAGAAACTCAGACTCTGAGGTCCTGCTGTGAATGTCGGAGAGGCTCCCACCCTGTCAATGAAGGCCCTCTCAGAATCAGACCAGAGGGAAGCAGAGCAGGGAGCCTTACCTATGCCAGAGATGGCGCCAAAGAGATCTTTGTGTAGGCTGTTGTCCAGTGCGATCCCAGGTTTCTGCGGCGTCACCAGTGGGTTCGCAGCTGGCAGCAGGAGCGATTCCTCCTTCACAGTCTGTCCAAGGGGAGAGAAAGAAGAAGTAACCAAAGATGACTTCAAAAGAATCATCAGCTGTTCTCAGCATGTGAGGGCAGGTGCCAGCACAGGACACAAGAGCCTGGCCAGTCAGATGTACAACATGGGGGAAGCAGGAGCATCCTGCTTGCATCCTGGTGTGCAGGATGGAGGGGCTGATATAATAGATGGATGAGATGGGGCACAGATCTGTGGGCAGAGCAGGCCTGGTCTATGAAGTCTCTATTTTCTGCTCCAGAAGGTCTATCATGTTCCCTTTCCAGAGCTCTGATGCCCAACATTTCCTGCGATTGTTTTTTTTGCCGTGAGGCTTTTTCTAACTGGAACACTGGTTCTTCTCTCACATCGGAAATCCTCTCCAGTGAGCAACAGTAACTTACGACAGCAGCATTGTAAAGTTCTGCAAGCTTGCAGCTTCATGTGAACTCTCAGTCATGGAGAAATTATGTTAATTTTGAAGTTCTGTCATAAAAGGAATTTTACTTTGGTGATTTTCTGAGGATTAAAGAAGTACAAAGAGGTAGCATTATACTCTGAATTACTTATTCAGATCTGAAAAGCAGGCAGATTCAGAGAAACTTTAGTGCAAAGATGTGGCTTTCCCAAGACTGTGCAGCATGTTACTATCAGAACTAGAGCTAGTGCTGAGTTCTCAGAGTACACAGGTTAGAACTACGCTTTATTTTTTTTAAACTTCCTCTCCCCATAAATTTTTGTTGAATATACAGAGAAGGTCCTTTTGTCTTACAAGATATGGCCCATCAGGAAAGCATGGTTTTAATATGATTTTCAGTCTAAGAGTTGAAGGTTTACTTACTGACTCCATCTTAGTAAAAAATGCAATTAATCAAGACTACTATGGATTATTATGGTTTTAGTGGCAAAATAAAAAAGAATGGGTGTGTCCTGGGTTGAATAGTGTTCCCTCCAAATTCATATCCAGCCAGAACATCAGAATGTTGGAAAGAGGATCTTTGTAGATGTGATTAAGATGGAAAGTAAAATGAAGTCATCCTGGATTAGGAGACCTGCATCCAATCACTGGTGTTCTTATAAGAAAAGGAGAGGACATTAGAGATGATACAGATACACACCAGGAAGAAGACCATGTGAAGACAGAGGCCAAAATTGTTTTAATGTAGCCATGAGCCATAGAATGCAAGGATTTATTTATTTATTTATTTATTTATTTATTTATTTATTTATTTATTTATTTATGAAGATTCTATTTATTTATTCATGAGACACAGAGAGAGAGAGAGGCACAGACACAGGCAGAGGGAGAAGCAGGCTCCATGCAGGGAGCTTGACATGGGACTCGAGGATCACACCCCGGGGCTGAAGGCGGCGTTAAACCACTGAGCCACCTGGGCTACCCAAAAGCAAGGATTCCAAGCAAGCACCAGAAATTAGAAGAAAGGCACAGAACAGAACAGATTTTTCACACACAGCCTCCAGAGGGAACCAACACTGTGGATATCCTGATTTGGGACTTCTGGCCTCCTGACTATGAGAGAATGAATTTTCCTTGTTTTTGGCTACTCCGTCTGTGTTGCTGGTTACAGCAGCCACAGGAAACAAATGTAGGCTGTGTCTAGGTATGTATGCTTACGTACACTGCCAGGGTTCACAGGGAAGGGTGACACATCTCTCACGTTGATCCGCTGGACATTCTCAATCAGCAGACCGAACAGAGGCAGGTAGAGAGTGGCTATCCTTGCTTGATGGCTCTGCAAAAAAGGCACACAGTGTAAAGCGATCCCATGGCTCTGAGAATTTAATGATGGACTGAGCTGGCATTGGCCATCTCCTGCATTTGAATCCTTCCTATAAAGACTGCTATTAGATTTTAGTGTGTAAACAGAGAAGAGTCTTAGTGCTGTTACCAACCACTAATTTTCTAATTGGTTACTTTCTTTATATTACTTAAAATAAAAGACATTTAACAATACATATTTCCTTCCATTGGAGTCTACTCACCCTTGAAGCATATCTGTCATCAAAAGAGTGCTTTATCAGCAGGTTCTTGAGCACGCTGATGGCAATCAGCCGGACCTCCCTACACTCCTGAAGGGCGGTCCCCACTTCTCTCAGTAACAGTCCCACCAAGAAGTGGTTTCTGCAGAACTCGTCTGTTAGTGAGTAGTCAAGCTGGAGATCTGAAATGAGGATAGAAACTGCTTCAGTTACAGAAGCTACCATGTACTTTGAATAACATAAAAGCCAAACCTACCCTCTGTATTCAGCCCACCCTGTATGTCAACAGATGATCAGATAGCTTCAGAGGGAAAAGGGTCAATAATCTAAAATACTGCTCTATTTCTTATCACATCAGCTCTTAAATGTAAACATAGATAATTACACTGGATTTTGATTTCAGAAGACACTACATCTTACATAAATATTAAGTTAGTAAATCGTTTTAGTACCAATTTTTACAACATAGAACATATTATATTACAAATGAAATTTTATGATCGAAGTGAAGATAAAAAATAAAGTTATTGTCTAATGGACATTATAGAGAAGTAATTTGTACATAACACACGTAGCATTAAAGAAACAATAAATACATATAGTCTATTAAAATGTCTTTACTGCTTGAGTTCATTAATCTGTTTCCTGGTCATGAAAGCCTATATACTCTCATTAAAACCCAATGTGTTTAAAATGAACAAGTTAGCAAATAACCTCTTTATGTTACTATCCATGAATGAAGAACTTATTTAACCTAGAATTTTAAAAAATGTACTCGGGGATCCCTGGGTGGCTCAGCAGTTTGGCACCTGCCTTCAGCCCAGGGCGTGATCCTGGAGACCCAGGATCGAGTCCCACATCAGGCTCCCTGCATAGAGCCTGCTTCTCCCTCTGCCTGTGTCTCTGCCCCTCTCTCTCTCTCTGTGTCTGTCATGAATAAATAAATAAAATCTTTAAAAAAATAAAAAAATAAAAAAAATAAAAAAACATACCCCATACTTCTGCACCTCTAAAAGCAAGTTAACAAAAACTAATGTAAACTAAAACTGAAATTCACAAAGAACCAAACTAAACTAGTTAGCCTCAGCAAGCTAAATGATAAAAAACTGAAAGCTCTTCTGAAGAACAGATAGAAGGAAACATGAAATCTACTGAAGGAGGGTGAATACAAGCGGCTACACTTCACTCTAAAGCTTAAATATACCTTTCAGTAAGCTGTAGCTAGGATCTGAATTCTTTTTTTTTTTTTTTTAGGATCTGAATTCTTATACTGAATCCATTACTAGAGGAAAATCTATAGACCCTTTCTTTGGCTTTGAGTCCATATTAGTTCCTTCTAAACCTATCCAAAATACTGACCCAAGTCCTTTGCAGAAGCAAGGGAAAGGGTATTTATCTTTCCAGAATAATCATGTCCATTGTATGGTTTTTTTTAAGCTCAGTTTACCCGCATGACAGTGCACACCTTGAATTCACATAAAACTCTTAGGAAAAAAACTATGGGCTAACTGTGCATGTGTATGCATGCAGAGAAGGGGGGAAGAGGTGAGGAGGGAGTGGATGCGGAATGCTGAAAACATGGACTCCACTGTCGTAAGGTATGTTATCTATAGGTGACCCACACTCCCCTGCCTAGGGCAGCCCCTCTTGGTACCAAACACCCTGATGATCTCCTAAGAGCATGTATCCTGAAGGATTTCATGTCCCTCAGTTCTACCGGATAAACAATAGGGCCCTGCGGGGTCCCAGGAAAAGCAGGCAGCAGCACACAATCACCGCCCAGCCACAGGGTAGAAAGGACTATCCCTAGTGTCCCGAGAGAAGGAAGGGAAAGAGTCACAATCCCCAAAGACAGGTGGGCTAGTCATTGACTGCAAGGTGAGGGGAGGGGGGACAAGGTCTGGAGTGCAGTCGGGGTCCTGGGAGAGATTGGGAGGAGATAAGGAAGGCTCTATGTAAGAGGTGCTGAGTGCCTCTCTGGGGAGGAAGAAGAAGATTCCCCAGAGAGGTGGCTGTGGGGGCTGAGTGCCAGGAGTGGGCATGCCATATTTGAGGAGCAGGGAATCAGCAGGAGTGTCTGATGTGTGGGGAGCAGCGGGAAGTAGGACCAGATAGGTGGGCCTGGTTGGATTCAGGATGCCAAATACCCGGTTGTTCCCTCAACCCAGGATGTACAATCCCTGGCTTTCTTTAGACTAACACCTCAAAGTCACCTTCGCGGTAAGGCTTTTCCTGGCCACTCTGTTGCAGAAGCTCTGTTGCCCACTTCATACCCACCCCCCTGCTTGCTTTAGTTTTCTCTCTTCGGTCCTCATCACTAACACCACACATACTTCACTTAGGTAAAACAGCCAGGGATTTTCATCCTTGTCCATGACTGCCTCCCAAAGTCACATGCATCCTCTGCACGCCTGGTGCCAGGTAAATACTTATTGAATGCATGAATGCCAACTCCAGGGCCCCTGCTCCCCTTCTTGCTGCTTAAAGGGCTGTCCAAGTCTATCTTGCGGAAAGATATTTATGTCTCTGAATGAATGCTTTTGTGTGTTTCTCTCTGAGTTTTAGAGGCCATTGATTTAAGGTGTCATTAATAGTTTGGCAGCATCCTTCTGCTTTCCTCTCTTTTAGCCTAACTAATTAACTGCAGGCACATACAAGCCACTAAACTCAGTAGTATTACTTGACAGACCTGACATACTAATTTGATTCGTCTGACATACTGAAGACAAAGAAATCTCTAAGAGTTTACTCTCCTCAAACTTTAAGATACAGAACAGTTAAAGACTCAACATGCAAGCATAAAATGCATGTGGAAAGCTTGTGATTTAGGTGACTGCCACCACTACAGACAAGGACTATGAAAATGGTGGAATAATACAGTTTTGGAGCAAAGCAGGGCATTTTGTTTGCTTTGCCTCTTAAAGAGATATCCTACATGACCTAGTGACCCCAGGAGCAAAACCCAGATGCCTCCCAGGGATGTTACAGCAGTCTCTTAGCTACAGTGAGAATAAATTCACTGGTTTATCGTGAATTTAAAAACAGATCCAATTATATGGGAAGTGCCTAAATGAAGAGCATATGTAAGCATTTCAGCAATTACTTGCATTCCTTTTCTTTTAAAGGAGGAAAATGCAAGAAAGCAAGCATCACACCCCACACCTACCTACAGGAGTGTCATTTGACTCCACAGTTGGTGAAAGAAAAGCTAATTCATAAGAAAAAAGGAAAAGTGAAACAAATAAAAAATAAACTACAGTAAGTAAAATGGATTTCTATTTAAGCAAAGGAATTTTTCAATGAAAAAAACTCACAATGACATGACCTACAGTCTAATAAGTTTGCTGACAAGTAAGTTCCCATTAACATCTTATCTATAGTTTTTTAAATGGAAAGTTAACAAGAAAAAAAATTAATCAACAAAAATAATCAGAAAATTCTAACGTCATATCTGAATCATTTCTCTTTTTTTATTAAAAATGAATGGCTTGGGGATCCCTGGGTGGCGCAGCGGTTTGGCGCCTGCCTTTGGTCCAGGGCGCGATCCTGGAGACCCGGGATCGAATCCCACATCAGGCTCCCGGTGCATGGAGCCTGCTTCTCCCTCTGCCTGTGTCTCTGCCCCCCCCCCCCTCTCTGTGACTATCATAAATAAATAAATTAAAAAAAAAAAAAATGAATGGCTTTGGGCAGCCCGGGTGGCTCAGCGGTTTAGCGCCGCCTTCAGCCCAGGGTGTGATCCTGGAGACTCGGGATGGAGTCCCTCCTCGAGCTCCCTGAATGGGGCTTGCTTCTCCCTCTGCCTGTGTCTCTGCCTCTCTCTCTCTCTCTCTCTCTCTCTCTCTCTCTCTCTGTGTGTCTCTCATGAATAAATAAAATCTTTAAAAAATAATAATAAATTAAAATAAATAAATAAAATAAAAGTGAATGGCTTTTTGTGAAGAGACTCAGATTATTGTATGTAAAGATAGATTACCTTGGTATCTCTGAATCCTGCCTTTTCCAAATGGCATCGGTAAATTCAAAGGTATATAATGTTCATGATTACACACCACACGGAGAAATTCAAACTTGTATTCAAAGAGGGTCTGCAGGAAACAATGGTTAGTGAGTGTTAAATGCCTCACTGAATACTTTATACAGCATGCTAAAGACCCATTAGAAATCATATACTCAGTCATTAGCTTCTTGACTCTCATAAAACTGCATGGTCTGGGCTATGCTATAGATTTTAGAATGGCAGTAGGCATTTGTTTGAAAATTGAGAACACATTAATTTCATTAGACAATGTCCTCCACTGACTTAGGACATTTATTATTTATGCTCCTCCTGCTTCAAAAAGGATTTCAGACGACTTATAGAAAAAGACTTAATACAATAAAAAAATGAGTAAGGCAGAGCTTTAAAATAGACAGGCTAGAGAGGAGATAGATAATTCTACCAGAGAAAGACTACATGGTTACTTCTATTACCTTGTTAAATAAACTATGATTTGCAACCCTTTTTTATACTTTTAATTTTGCAGTTGAGAAGTCTTTACCATTATTTATGAGAAAATCAGTAAGTATGTTTATTTTAAACTCAGAATTACTCCATCCCTAATATCTTACACATTAATGCAATTACTAGTTAGTACTAGTTAGTATCTCCAAAAAAGAGGACAAGAGTGCCTCTGGGACAGAAAGAAAACTGTGATGTGAGCCCAGGGAAAGGGTGGGTTTCTGGATGTCCATCAACGAGACAGAACAGTGGGTAACATACACACTACCTTCGGGTCTCCAGGAGCAAAGCAGCTGATGTAGTTGTTGATCTGCTTAAAGACAAAGCCCCTGTCCATGAAGGTAAAACATCTCTGCAGAGAAGAAACAAGCCAGAAAGGTAAGTATTTAGGTCCCAGATTTTTTTTTTTTTTGAAAGTTGGGTTGAAATCAGCATTTACTGTTATTAAGTTTATCCTTTAGCATAAAAATGTGCCCTTGGCATGGACTGAGCACCTACTATATACTAGTCATTGCTGGAATGAACATTTTTGCCACTTGACTGACACTCTCTGCGGCCTGAGGTCCTTACCTTGATGAACACAGCAAGACTGTGATTTGCATTTTTGGACGCCTCTGGGTTATCTCGAAACTTCTGAGTGATGTGCGGCATCAGCATATTCACAACCGTTTCCACTGCGTGATGATAGGATGCGGGAAATCTCTGGTTTCGCAATAACTAAAAAGAATTTAGAGCAAATGTGTATTATTTTTAAAGTTGCAGCCCTCTGGGGGGAAAAATATCTCATCCCTGAGTTCATTTTTTAAAAAAAACACACAGCTGTAATCTTCTTTATCTAAAATGAGATAAATTACTCTTTCTTCTCTCAAAATACAGATATTTTGATACTTCAAATAACTGGTGTGCATTAGACCTGAGACCCTGAATTTCAGCCTGAGAAAGATCCCCTCGGAGGTACTTGTAAAAATGTGGAGTTATGCCTCTACTCTCAGATTCTCATCTGAATACTTTTGGTGGCTTGAACACTTGTACCTCTCAAAAATCTCTTTAGAAAACAGGGGCTTAGGTTTAAGCTTCAGGTATTCAAATGGCAAAGAAACAGATTAGAGACTATATGTCATCAGTTGAATCTGCTTAGAAATACTCCTCTTCAAATTAACTTTACATAATCTTTTTTCCCATCAGGAATGCTTCCTGATGAAATTATACACAGCTCTCAGCAATTAGCTATCATGGACTGTAGATCTTCCACACATCGGGCACTGCACCAGTACATGTTTTTATGTGCTTTTTAAAAAAATTCTTAAAAGTTTTAACCCTCATTTCACAGACAGTTGCAGAGGTCAGATAAATGTGTCTTCAGTCACACAACTAACAAGTAACAAAGATTCAAATCCAGATCCACCATGAGGCCAAGAACTGTGTTCTTTCTGCTCTTTGACACTTTGCTTCCAATCACCCACCCAGGTGCCCAATAAATGAGAAAAATTACTGGGAACATGAAATGTGAAGGGTCTGAATTAGATGCTTCATGATATTTATCCACTCACGCATGTGATTCTAACAGCTTCAAAGGGGTGGGGAGGGGGGTATTTTCATCCCCATTTTAAAATGAGAAAACTGAAACTTAGACTGAATAAGTACTAAGTGAATGTAAGTATCCTTCACTTCCTTCTCCCTTTTAGTGGTGAAACCTCCGGGTTTCACAGGTACACACTGCTGTCCAGGTAGAGACTCTATTTCCTAGCCTAACTTGAGGCCAGAGAAGGGCCATGTGACTGAGTTCTGGCCAATAGGCTATAAGAGGAAGATTATGCCTTTCCCAGCCATGTCCATAAAAGGGGTTGCTTGTTTTGCAAGTCTTCTTTAGCACTGCCTGGAATATGGGGTAGTGGGTGAGCCAGCTTTTCAACCATACGACTGAGGGTGACACCCAGGGCTGGATAACTGGAAAGGAGCTTGAGTCCTAAATGACCCCAAGGGACAAGCTCCCCCACTCTCAGCGCTTCCTACTGGCTTATAATTTTCCAAAAGAGAAACCTTTTGAACCTTTTGCCTTATTTAGTCCGTTTTGCAACAGCCAAACCAGCATCCCAATATTAAAAAAAAATACTATTTTCTAAAACTAGAATTGAAATCTAATTATTTCTGACATGAAAGCATGCATTATTTTATGCATTAAACACCAGAACCTATTGTGAGTTCTGAAGTGCCAGCTTTATGATAATCTCAATTCTCAAACCAATAATAAGACAATCTTTGTAAATTTATAAACTCAAGAATCCAGTGAGGAAGGGATCAGATAATAAGTATTTGAAGTTTACCTACATTCAAAATAGAACTGTAAAATTAGAAATCCCAAAGGAATTTTGTTCTATATATGTAAGCAATAACTCTATATCCTGAGGGGTCATCTTCAATAGATGACCAGTTTCCTGGACCCCAAGCCAGCCACCTTGAACCACCAGGCATGACTGCTTGCTACCTAAGCTGGCTACTCCTTAAAAAAGGTCTCTTAAGAAATACCAAAGGCCTTCATAATGGAGCTTAGTCATGAAGCCACTTACATCATGAAAAGTGGATGGGAAATTCTATATGGATGGTGGGGTGGGCACCACTTAACCTATTAGTCAGTATTATCAAAACCATATGACTCCGATGTGATGTGGTTATACCAGTTATGAAGTATCCTTGCCCAAAAGCAAATCAAACCTAGGTCAAATTGAGCCTCAACATCACTACCAGCTTACAGGAACCATGGAGGACAAAGGACCATGCCACATAACACTGCAAGATTACAATGTGGGAAATTCTGCAGGACAAATGGCCCATCTACTTCAACAAATACACTGCATTACAAAACAAACAAATGGAGAAGGAACAGTTTGAAAATCCAAGAAACTTCAGAGATATACCAACCACATGCAATGTGCAGACTATGTTTAGATCCTGATTCAGACCAGCCAACTGTAAAATGGCATTTCTGAGACACTGAGAAAACTGAATACAGATGGGGTGTCCGATGATAAGGAAGAAATGTGACTGACTTTATTGAATGTTATAATGGTAGGGTGTTTACACCTCTTTCAAAGGCTTTCTCCATTAAAGATGACACACTAAAGTTTTTGCAGATGAAATGATAAAATATTTGGTGATTGCTTTTAAAATACTCTAAAAACAGTGTGAAGGTGGATATATAAAGTCATAATGGCAGCATGCCAGTAACTGTTAAAGATGAGTGACAGCTTCAGTACATAAGACTCATCAAACTTTTCTCTTTCATGTTTACTTAAAAATTTCTATAACAAAAAGTTTTTACTAAAAAGAAAGAAAATGTGGTGAAGAATGGTGGATAATTAACACACCAACCAGCCAGCCAAGCTGCTCAGTGATTAGGGGTCAACTCAGTGCTTTTGAAGATGAAATGAAGCTCTCCCTGCTGTGACAAATAGCTATTATCTGGAGTCCTAATTTGGCAACAGGACAGCGAGGTAAGACACATCTCAAGGTGACAAAGACCAAAGTAATTAGACGTTGTTATAGGGATTATAGTGAAATGGAAGAAAATGATCTAGAATAATAGGCTGCTGTGCAAGGTGGTGAGTACAGAAGCGCTAGTTCAGAGGAGAGGACACTGAAACATGAGACACTTGTCAGCCAGACAAAACCCCTACTCCTGACCATGTCCTGCAGTGAGATCTCCTCCTGGGGCTGTTGCGGCATCCCCAGTGGTCACCACCATCTGCTCCTCCGACCAATGCTGTCAATGTAGGGTCTGCCTGCCCAGTGCCTATCCACACCAGGGTAGCCCCCTTCAGCGGACCTGCTGTGCCCCATGCCCCCCACCCCTGCTGTGAGCCCCACCCCTCTGTGCCGTCCTGCTGGCTGCTTGGCTCCTGCCACCCGACCCCTGGCCTGAGTGGGATCTCTCTGATGAGAGATCTCAACATTCAGCAGTGCTGAGAAGGGCCCTAGGAGCCCCGCTGCTAACAGCCAGTCTGTAGACACCAGCGACAGGCTCCACCACATCCTTCACATCTTGTCTGGGCCGCAATAGCGGCTGCTACCCAAATCACTGCTTCGTGTGCAAGGGAGCATTCAAATGTTTAGTTCTCTTTTCCTTACTGTGTTCTTCCACTCCTTAGGGGTTAGAGAACTCTCTTTCCTACAAGCTATATTATGGCTCACTGAGATACAATAAATAAGTCTATTAGCTAATAAACTTCATTTTCCTGGCCTTTCCTGGGCATGAGCTCTTTCTCCCACCTCATGCTCATTGTTTTCTCCTTAAATGTGGCATCCTTCCAGGTCAAGTTCCACCCAAACCTCCACATTGATCTATCATTTTGGAGCTCACACATACATCTCTTTCATTGTTCTTTAACTGTGCCCAGCTGCCAGACTGTCTTCTTCCTCCCAGGACTATGTCAGCTTCAAGGCTGATGGTACACCATCTATGCCAGTTGCATATCTCCTCTGTGCTCTGTGCATAGTGAACAACTGCTCCAAACCTGTGCTCATGGATGGAGGTATGGATATTCATATTCTGCCATCATGTGTGTACACTGGTTACAAACACAGTTTAGGGGAAGTGCAGGCAGTCTATTTAGGACAAGAACCATACCATTCTTTGCCTGCTTTTCAGTTGAACACTCTTTCCTTGCTCAATTAAGGCAGGAAATGCTTGACAGCTAAACACCTAAGGTTATATATTCATCCTATCCTATGCCACATTTTCCAACTTCCATGAAATACACCTGTGGAATGCTAGCAATTTGGCTGGATTCAATGTGGGAGGAGAGGAAATTCAAAAAAAGTCTGCTGAAATTACAGCTACTAAATATAAGTGATAGAAAAGTAACACCTAAAATGTGTTGAGCCTGGAGGCAGAGTGGGGTTCAGAACTGGGAACTCCTTAGTAGGCCTTGACAAGGTCTGTTTTATATTTTCCTCCTGAAAACTACTCATTGTAAATTCCAAGCACATGTCACCCATGGAACACTTGAATCTGCACAGTCATATGTAATCAATCCAAACTCTGCAGGTCCAACTGTGGTAGTAAAGAAATTGTCTTATTTTATTTTTATTTTATTTTATTTTATTTTATTTTTTATAAGACTTTATTTATTTATTCATGAGACACACACACACACACACACACACACACAGAGGCAGAGACACAGGCAGAGGGAGAAGCAGGCTCCCTTTAGGGAGACCGATATGGGGACTTGATCCCGGGATCCCAGGATCATGCCCTGAGCCAAAGGTAGATGCTCAACCACTGAGCCACTCAGGCATCCTAGGAAATTGCTTATTTTAGATACTAGTTCAAAGGGAGGCTATGATTCACAGCGTTTCTAAGCAAATGCGACAAAGTGAAGTTCAACTGGCTGGGATAGGAAGGTGGACACATGTGGCCGTGTCCATCTTCAGCAAGAGTATAGCATTAGAAGCAAGCCCACCAGCATGCACCTTTCACAGGAGCACCTCCTTTTATGTAAATATACACCAGATGGAATGACCCCATTACCAGTGAGAGTGGACACTGCAGGCCTCAGCTCAACATACTATGCTTCCAAATGCTGATCCATGCTAAACATTCTTGGGATGGGCATTGCAGTGAAAGCATTATCTGGCTCTCGTGTAAATCTGTGGCCCAGGTGCCCTACTAGGCAGATGTGTGCCTGGTTATGGCATTTTAAGAAAGACTCACAGTGAGGAAAAAAAACAAGGTCAGGATTATAAACACACTGGATTTATTAATAATCCTCAGTCTAAAAGTATAAAAATTCTGCAGGAATTTGATCATGATTCTGGAAATCACAAATGGCACAGGAATGGTGAATATGAACTTCTTCAATCAATTCAGAACACCAGGATCAGAGACTAGGATGTGTAATTCTTAAGATGCAAATAAAGACAAACATAAAAATAACTAATCCAAACATGTAAAATTCATTATTCCTCAGATATGAGGCAAAATGAATAAAACCTTCAAAATATGTGTGAAGTTCCTAGATCAATAATGTCTGATTCAGGGAAGCAGTGGCAAGTGACGCGGAAGTCCAAGGGTAGCCCTCTAAAAGTGAAATGTTAAGACTCTCCAAAGTGGGAAGTAAGTATTTTGAATCTCTTTTTATAGTAAATTATCTTATGGCTAAGCCCTCTCCTTTTAGCTGTATGTGTTTGTTTTTATGATGGATAACAATTTTTTTAAATAAAATACTTCTAAAAACTCTCTGAATATCCTTTTAGGACCAAGATATAATTAACTTACAGAAAAGGTTGTACATGGTAACATTTGAGCATTCTGTTCTAAAGAGTTTCAAAAACAGGGCTCCTGGGTCGCTCAGTTGGTTGAGCACCTGACTTCAGCTCAAGTCATGATCCTGGGGTCCTGGGATCGAGTCCCATGTTGGGCTCCCTGCTCAGTGGGGAGTCTGCTTCCCCCGCCCCCGTCTTTCCCCACTGCTCGTTTTCTCTCTTTCTGTCTCTGACTCATCCTCTCTCAAATAAATAAATACAATCTTTAAAAAAAATAAAAATAAAGAGTTCCAAAAACAAACTATTTCCCAGAGGTTCTAGAGAATTAGCTTATAAGGCTAGAAAGGGCAGGATATCTGGGAGAAGCTAATTCTGACTCTAGCATGAGTTCTAGGCTCTGCTCAGTTGTGTGACCCTCGGAATGCACCTCATGGGTCTATACTCCATCTTGACCTCTGTGGCATATGGGAGGAGTTGGATCAGAAGGCAGCTTTCAGGTCCCGACCATCCCTAAATTTCTATGGTTTAATTTGGCATCTTGAGAAAAAAAAACACATGCAATTAAATTACTCTATTAAGGGATCCCTGGGTGGCTCAGTGGTTTAGCACCTGCCTTTGGCCCAGGGCGTGATCCTGGAGTCCCGGGATCAAGTCCCACATTGGGCTCCCTGCATGGAGCCTGCTTCTCCCTCTGCCTGTGTCTCTGCCTCTCTCTCTCTCTCTCTCTCTCTCTCTCTCTTTCTGTGTGTCTCTCATGAATAAATAAATGAAAGTCTTAAAAAAATAAAAATTACTCTATTAATTTTGTATCACAGTTCTCAGAAAGAGATGTTACTGGTACTTCTGTGGGAGTTTCAAAAGTGTTCATTACCTCTTTGACCATTGCTCCCATGATCTAGTTGTGTACTTTCCCACCTAAGCTCTGTGAAGACACAAACCACGCCACACTTTGTAACCCTTGAGCCTGCATATAAGTAAGGGATCTCCATGAATACTTTCTAAATAAAGCAGTTATATTTTTAAATATACCCAAGCCACCAGTCTTTCTCAAGTGAATACGTTTACTCAGAGCCGAAAATAATGAAAAATCCACTGAGGCCTTGTTACAGACTGAATTTTGTCTCCTTGAAATTCGTATGTTGAAGTTCTAACCCACAGTCTCTCAGAATAGGACTGTATTTGGAGACACGGTCTTTAAAGAGGTAATTAAGTTAAAACAAAGTCATTAAGGTGGGCCTTAATCCAACAGGACTGGTATCCTTACAAGAAGAGGAGATTTGGACACAGACACATACCAAGGGAAGACAATACACAGACACAGGGAGAAGGCAGCCATCTACAAGCCAAGGAAAGAGGCCTCAGAAACCAATCCTACAAATACCTTGATCTCAGACTTCTAGCCTCCAGAATCATGTGGAAATAAATTTCTTTTGTTAAAGCCACCCAGGCTGTGGTACTCACTATGGTAGCCCAAGCAAACTAAGACACGCCTATAGCTTATCCTGCATATGACATTTTTAACAGAAAAGTCCTACATCCATACAACTTGCATGTGTGCTGCACGCATGCATGTGTGTGTGTATGTGCATGCATGCACACACACTTAGCTGCATACTGCCAAGTAGACAATCTGCTAGGTTTTTAACTTGGCAGGCTATTCTGGCATGATTTAGATGGTACGTTACTCTGTGGAAAGCAGGGCCCACCGCCATCTGGCATCTCCCTGTGTACTAAAACAGGAATTAAAAGAAAAAAAAAGAAGGAAACCACCTGGTCAGGCACCAGTGTCCGCTCTACTAGAGAAAGTGTGGCTTTCGGTTCTGAGCTGCCAACCTTCTGCCTGACAAAATCCAGCAGCCTTTCCCAAGGCTTTCTTGGAGAGTCCAGATCCCTGGTCCAGGGGGCCTAGATCTTCACCCTCCCTCCCTGAGGTTCCCCCTCTCCTCCCCTCATTCTTTGTGAAAGACTGCTGGGCACCATGACCTGCTTCCTGAGGGCCTCCTGTTCTGCAGGAGACTCAAGACCCTGCACAATGCAATGCAGAGAGAATTCATAGTCACAATTGCAACTCCAAGAGTATGCACATCTCAAAAGGGACTCTCACATGACCACTGTGTTTACCACATTAGAATCTTATCAAAATTTATCTACGCTGAGCCTCAGACAGCCAGCAGTGGCCAGTCATACATAGACAGGCATTAGTCCAGAGAGGTCTAAAGGTAGAGACTATACGTACCTCAGGATACCTTTAGCCTGGGGGCCCAGAGTGTTACACATACCCAGGCATCTTAGGAGGAGGGAGGAGAGAAAAGAGGAGCCTGAGTTATCTCAGAGTCCATTCATTGCTTCCAGAGAATGTGAAGTGGCATCAGACAATCTACTCTCATCTAAGTCCCTGAGAAAGGTCTACAATGTTCAAGACTGGGTAACTACATTTAAAATAAATGCTTAGACTGCTACTCTCATTTCAAAAGACTTGAAGACTTCTGAGCAATACAAAGGAAAAGAGAGAGTTTTCTCTGGACTTAGTAACATGTGCTTCAGGAAAATGGGCTTTGGAGCCAGACTGGTCTCAAAACCTGGCCCCTTCCAGTCGCTAGAGGTGTGGCCTTACGAAGAGACTCACTCCAGTCTCTGTTTCTTCATCTATAAAATGAAGGGTAGTACTTTATGACAGCCCAATAGCTTCATTACTTGGAACAAAATGCTTTCTCACTTGGAAAACACTTAGGACTGTACTGTAACGGGCACACAGAAAGCATTCATGAATGTTAGCTAAAAATGTGACAAAAAGACCTTCCCCTAAGAGCCACCACAAAAGCCCTGATACAAAGCGACATACCTTAACTTTGGAGTTCTCTATCAAATGCTGAGCCATGGATTTTATCAAAACGTCAAAGAAAAACCATGAATACTGAAAGAAAAAAAAAAAGATCCCAGTGAGAAAAACAAATTAGAAGGTGAGATGTCTACTCTCTTAGGTTGGTAATGTTACAGACACAAAACAGGTGTGACCTCAAAACAGGGCCAAACCTCTTGGCAAATTATTAACAGACCAGAGGTGTGTGGCAGCTGTTCTCTTGCTTTTGCATGTCCAACAAAAAACTGTATCCCACAAGGAAGCTGGACGCATATGCTCAGCGTGGCACAAACCAACAAGAGGCACCACTGGATTAGATTTGTGATCTTTCCTCTTGGCTGAGCCTCGCCTGCTGATGCTGCCTTTTTAATCTTCAACTCGGTATCCTCCACTCATTTCAGTATAATGACTTCTTAAAACTCAAGAGCCTGTGAAACGTTAAATATAGTAATATTTTGATAGAAGCACAAGTATAAGCAGCAAAGTTGGTCTCAAAGAACTAACTCTTTACCCCTTTTTAGGAGGTGGGGACGGTCTCTAAAAGTGCACAAGAAGGGTAAACTGATCAGGTTATGGTGTTTGGATTTTCTTCCATCGATTTCAATACTGCAGAGCCACACTGGCCCCCACCCCCCTATATACCTTAAGTAGTTTGTTGCTGGTGAGGAAGTCAGCAGAAGGCTTGAGAATTGTGGTCATGGCTTTTGTCAGTTCTTCATGCACGGTCTTGTATTCAGAAGCAATGTATGGCTCAGCCTTGTAAGCATACTTTGAAGAAAAGGGAAAGATACTTTAATGTCTCAGTTATCCAAGATGGGCTGAAAAGCAGGAGGCTCCAAGGGATGGCAGTAAGGGACCGAGGTACAAATGCAGGGTGGGAGAGGAAGGTGTGGAAACAAGAGGGAAGGGTGACATAAAGAGGGAGCCCAGGATACCTTCAGGGAACCCATTAAAACATGGAACCACCCATCAGTGGTCCTCCAGCCCACAACTCCACCTCCCAGGAACTTCAAAGAATGTGTCACCCGACACTGGGTGACTCGATCCCACAGCTATAATTTATAGTGATGTCTAAGACTAAATGGAACATATGTAACTTTTCAGAATGGTGATCACCACTCTGTTCACCAAATAGTATTACTTAAACAAAGAACCTGCTGATATTCATCCTAACGACATGTCTTGCTGTCCTACATCGTTATCTAATTTGACGGTGGCCAGAGCTAACCTCCTCTCAGGAGAAGCAGTTTTACTACAAATCTTAGTTGGTAAAAAGAAAAATGAAAACAATAGTACTATACCAAAGGCTTACCAAAAGGGACTTAAAATTCTTTAAAATTCCATGTTATTATTATTCGCAAAACCCATTAAGAGAAATGTGCATTGAAAAATAAAACTAAGTAAATAAATTAATTGCCCCTCTTTGAACTTCTTCTCGTTCAGGTATAAGTACTGACTACAGGTATAGAAGAGAAAGTAGAGATACTCAATTTCACCCCAAAATAACTAGATATTTTTTAAAAAAATGAGACCTTAGAAGGAAAATTGGAGAGCCACAGATTTAAATGATTTGGGACAGTTTATTTTACATACCTTAACATATGACCTCAAGTGGCTCTCCAATCCTTCCTCATGGCACTGGGCAACCACATGAATAATGACCCTACACACCACAGGAATGAATAAAGCAATGAATAGTAATGTGAAAATGAACACATTTCATTATTACACAGTAGTTGTACAACAATGATGATTCTATTGGCACCACAGGAAACAAGGAAACGAGGAATTAGATGGGTTCCCTACTCATGGGATCAAAAGAAATTTCTTAAATATAATGGTCAACACATACTAGCATCCCAGATATGTATGACCGTGCTCCAGATGTGGACAGATTGAAAGGGAAGAAGGTATCCGTCTATCCACTTCTCTTACCGTGTCACATTGACAGCAACTTCCTCCTGGGTTGCTCTGGTGAGGACTCGGAATAGTTGGTTTAGGATGGTGGGCAAGAAGGCGATCATCACATGGCCTTCCATAGCATGCAGGCTCTACAAAGAATGGCATTCGTGTCATCTTCTTAAAGGGAAACCAACCCCAAGCAATTTCCACTCAGTTTCAAACAAACATGGAAGACGTTTATCTAAAACAGTGGAAGGCCATGGTGGGCAGAATAAGGGACAAAGATGTTCACATCCTAATCCCCAGAACATGTGAATATGTTACACGGCTAAAGGGAATTAAGGCTGCTAATTGGCTGGGCTTAAGATAGAAGGACTCTTCTGGATAATCCAGGTGGACCCAAAGTCATCACAAGGGTCCTTAAAGTCAGAAGAGGGAAGCAGAAGGGGAGAGTCGGGGAAGACGTGCCTAAGGAAAGAATGGTCAGAGATGCAACATTGTTGGCTTTGTGGTGGAGGAAGGGGGCACACGCAAAGGAATGAGGGAAACCTTCAGAAGTAGAGAAAGGTCAAGTAAGATTCACCCCCAGAGTTTCCAGAAAGGAACTCAGCCATGTTAACAACATCTTGATTTGAGCTCAGTGAAGCCTGTGTCGGATTTTGGACCTACAAAGGTGTAAGAAAATAAATCTGTGTTGTTGAAGTCACCAAGTTTGCGGCAATTTGTTATAGCAGCAATAGAAAACTAATACAAAGGCTCTTCTTAAAGTCACATGGCTCTCTGTGAGGTACCTAAAAGGGCACTTGGCCAACCTGTGATTTCAGAACTCCCACTCCGTGTTCCTTGCTGAAATCAAACAAACTTGTATTCCATTTCTCACATTTCTTTTTTTTTTTTTTTTTAAGATTTATTTATTTGAGAGAGAAACAGAGAGAGATCATGCAGAGTGAGGGGCAGAAGGAGAGAATCTCAAGCAGACTCCCTGCTGAGTGCAGAGGTTGATGCAGGATTCAATCCCAGGACCCCAAGATCATGACCTGAGCTGAAATCAAGAGCTAGTCACTTAACTGACTGAGCCACTCAGGTGCCCTCATTTTTCACATTTCTTATATTTTGTCCCCATGCCTGGAATGCTCTTTTAGCTACTCTCCTTTTTAAAAACACTCCCCTTGAACCGCATTCTGGATAAGGCTCCCCTAAAGAAACCCCATCTTGCTCTTACCATTTCATGACACTGGGAGTCTCCAACCCCTGTACAACACTGGGGGCAGTTATGTGCATTCTTTCTGTTTTTTCCATTCCCTGCCCTCTCACTCCCCAGCAGCATGTATTCTCCAAAGTTATCTCCTACAGTGAACTAAAAATTAATTAATGTTGGGACTTATGCTTCTTCACTGCTTATGTGTCTATTACTGTGCTCTACAGCTGGGGAGCACTCCACAGATAGGGCCTGTGAGTGAGTGATCTATGCAGAGAACAATGTGTTTTGGATTGGGCCTAAAAACAGTATAATATACATGGGACGAGAATGAAGGCAGGAGTTGTCTTTCTTTTATCTTCTTTTTATTTTTAAATTAAATTTTTAATTTTAAGACCAGTATAGTTAACATATAGTGTTCTGGACTTGTCCTATTTCTGAGTCCACTTTTTACCACCATCTAAAACCACAAATAAGCTATCAGTGTGAGAATATCTAGTAAGAGCATTCTTCGAAGGTTCCCAAGTGGTAAGAACAACACTCACCACCAGAAAGAAAACCCAGCCTACTCTGAACTCATTAGAAAGGGGTCACTAAAGAAGTCATCTGATACCTTAAGGTATTTTACAAGTTCACTCCCTAAGGCTTGGGCTCCAGATTCAGTTTTCTGGCAGTACTGGAAAAAATTATGCAAATGCTGATCCTGGGAGAAAAAAAGAAGAGAAAGAAATAAAGTCTATTAGCATAATGCTGTAGAAATAGGAGTATCTGCTTCTCGCAGCATGCATGTTTTATTTAGACTATGCAACTGATCATAAAAAGATGAAAACATCAAGGAGATAAAAATAAATTTTAAAAAAGATTTCAAGGATCCTCCAACCAAAGAAGAAATTGTTGAGAAATGTTACTTATACTGTTCACTTATATCTGAACATTTGAGCACCTTATAATGTACTTTCTTCAACGAAAGACCTCTAGAGTACAAATACATCCATATAACATATCATTTAGGATTTCACTTTGCCAAAAAATCATGCAAACTCATTCAATGAGCAATCACTGCTAATGCTAATAGGATAGTACATACCTGAGTATACACTGTGGAAACCAGATGAGTTGAAACCTTCAGCAGTGGCTTGCTTCCTTCTACCCATTTAATTTCTGGACCATAATGCTGAAAAGGTATGGAAGGGTTGGAAAAAATCCCAACATATTAGCCACCTTGGCTTCAAACACCATGCTCACTGAGGGGACTGATGAGGTGTCACAGGCCCAAGCAGAATCAGTGACTTAGTAGTTACAGCTGGCTCACAGTAGGGATGCAACCAGTCTTAATTTCCACTTACTTTCTTCCCCCAAGTACAGCACTCTCCTTACTGGATTTTCTAAATTATCTTCTGTTTAGTTGTGGCTATAGAACTACTATCCATTTGAGAGGGAAAGAATACTTTTTCATCAACGACTTAACCAAACTGGAGCTCAGGATCCTTAAAGTGATGGCAGAAGATACTGCATCCAGCAAATAGGACAGTAGAAGTCCTAACAGGGTAAAGAGCCAATCATCTGTGTGTGCTTATTTTGATTTCTGAAACGTCCTTTTTCTTTGTTCAGACTAGCAATTTTAACTGTTATATGATTTCCCCTGGTTTTGGAATATTTTGATTGTTTGTCCATAACATGGACCCAGAACTGGCAGTACTTAAATGCACAGAAACATTAAAAAGCCATTTAAAATGAAATGAAACCTTATCTCAGCATGTTATAAAACTGAAGTCTATAAAATTTAAGATGTCAAAAAAATGCAAAACCAACTAACCAATTGGGAAAATCTAAGAAAATTCAGGCTTTAATGAATCAGAAAATGTCTTAGAATGGGCTGCCCTGTGGGTGAGATTTGTTACTAGATTTACTCTAGGCTGGAAGACAATTCCTAATAGTCTGCGTGACTCTAAGAACACATCCTTACTTAAGCATGGGCTAGTTTGCAGCGAAAAACTTCTACTTCATCCAGTTTCTCCAATCTCCACGTCTCTATTCCCCTGCTGAGGTACTGCTAGGTCAGGGCTTCTAAAACTGTAATTCTACCCCCCCCCCAAAAAAAATAAATAAAATAAAACTGTAATTCTAAAGTGTGCCGTTAATAGCACTGCCTTTCACTGGCCTATGTTTACTTGAAAATGAATAACTAAAATCAAAATGTTGGGACCAGGAAAAATACTGTGTGCTTTTTTTACGTTATTCTTGCTTTAACTGATTTTTCATGTTTTCTGAAGTTACTGGGATAAATCAATCTTAAGTTCTATACCCTGCCCATCCCGAGCTCCTGGTAGCCAAGGTAGCCAGATGGGAGATTGGCTGAGACAGGAACATGCTGTTCACTAGTCACCACTCTTCCATCCTTCAGGAGAGGAAGCCAGGAATATCCAACTGTTGAAACAAAGCACAAAACACTTCACTGTCGGTGTTCGAAAACATATCAAAGAAAGTCAATGCTACTAAACTGCCTGATCTTTCAGGCTCTGAATCTAGTCTTTGTAGAATATTGTCTACAACATTACTTTGGCCTCTTTGGGATTACAATTTCAAAATGATCTTTCAGAAAAATTTACATATGCAAGCCCCAGCATGCTACCTTCATAAACTTCATCTAAAAACTCTGCCAAGGGGCTTCTGGGTAGCTCCTAAGCATCTGCTTTTAGGCTTCAGTCATGATCTCAGGGTCCTGAGATTGAGTCCTACGTCAGGCTCCCTGCTCCAAGGGGTGGCAGTGGGGGTGTGTGGTCTACATGCCCCTCCCTTTCTGCCCCTCCTCCCACTCATGCTCTCCCCTTTGTCTCTCAAATAAATAAAATCTTTTAAAAAATTAAAAATAAAAACTCTGAAAGAGGATGAGGATTCTGAATCAAAATAAAATTTAAGAACCTAAGATGTAAGTCATAAAGAGTCAAAGGAATGACGAAATCCCAAACCTTGTGTTTCAACCACATCCTTCTTCTTCGTGCTTCCTTTACTTGAACTATCACAGCTGACATGGAAAAATGTGAACAGCAAGTGGTGCTTTCCATGCAGCTGGGTGGGCAATTCTATTTTGATCTGCAAGGAAGACCAAAATAACAATCTTTTTAATATCTGAAAACAAAATCTCGATGAAAGTGGCTACACGATGCATTACCCCGTGCATGCATGAGCATACATTTGGTCTCCAAACTGATATTAACATTTGTGGTCAGAGAAAGCAGAGAATGTAGACAGTGCTAAAGAAATGGATCCATACACCACTGTCATGGTCTGAATGTGCAAGTCCCTACTCCCAACACTCAAATGCATTTGTTGAAATCCTAACCCCCTCCATCGTGATAGTATTTGGAGGTGGGGTCTTTGGGGGTGGATCAGGTCATAAGGATGGAGCCCCATGAATGGGATTAATGTTCTTATATCTAAGAGAGCCACCGCCCTGCCCCAGCCTTCCCACCATGTAAGGATACAATTGAGTCTGTGACCAGGAGGGAGATGGCCCTCACCCAGCCATGCTGGCATCTTGACCTAGGACTTTAGCTTCCAGAACTGTGAACAGTAAGTGTCTGCTCTTTACATCTACCCAGTCTGGTATTTGTTCTGGCTACTGAACAGACTGAGAACATTCACTGACTAGAAACGAGAGAGTTGGTATGTCAACTCTAGAAAGAACTAGAAACATAACCATCAACCACTACATTAACCAGGATAGGACATTTAAAAGCAGGATTCTTAGAGTAGTTTTAATGAACTACACTATGATTCTATACAAAGAAACCCAATAATGAGAAAGAAAGATTCTCAGGTCCAACAAAGGTAACTATACTTAAGTATGAACTTGAAAGAAAATATGTCAGAATATTAATCGTAGTAGTAACAAAGGAGGGATTTTTGACTTTTTCTTTTCTATTATCAGCATTTTCCAAGTTTTTGGAATAAATGTTACTTTTTGTAATTACAAAAGATGTAAAATAAATACTTCAACATTTAGTTCTAGTACTGTAATTCTAGTATAGCATGCAGTTTCTTTTGTTTTTGTTTTTTTTTTTTGCTTTATTAAGCACAGAATTCAGAGTTTCCTTTAAAACTGGTTAACTGGGTTTTCCCATGAAAACCCCTTGGCTTACCTCATCATAAAATTCTGGGTTTTGGTGATGGTGTAAAACCGCAGCAAAGGCGCTTCTTGTGAACACTGGCCCACCAGGTCTGCCATAAATGCACTAAGTAAGAGTTAGCAAAGGAAGACACCAGTATTTAATTAACAGAATAAGAAATTAAACTCAGATGTGTTGTCAAGAGGCATTTCTACAGCATAAACTTATAACCCCCTCCAAAAGATTTCTTCTACCTAAGAGACTCCAGGCCCCTCAGATCCCCTACTTCACGGTCCAACCCATTCTCCAGCCCATTTCCCAGCATCACTTCCCCTGCCAGGCACACACACCTGTCCTGGCTGTAACTAGACTGCACCTTACCCATAGTCACCTATCATACCTGCATGCCTGTGCTCATGCAATTCCTCTGTCTGAATGACAGTTTTATGTGCACGAAACTCCCATGTGCCCATCAATAAATGATTCACTCCTTCCTATATGTCCCCCCAACATTTTTTATACCAATTATCAGGTTTGACAAAAAAACAGTTCTATGTGCCAGGAGCTTTTTCTCCATGACTTCCTTTTCCACTAAGCCATGACTTTCTAGAGGGCAAAAGCTATTATTATATTCTTTGCATCTTTGTCTCCTTCTCTTCTTGGAAAGTCATCTTCAGAGTTACAGTAAAGAACTTGGGCTATAGGATCAGATGACCTGGGTTTGAGCACCGGTTCCACTAAAGGATTACCTGAAGGAATTTATTTAAATTCTATACATTAATCTCATCTAACAAATACTGTTAGGAGAATTAAAGGAGTTTAATACCTATAAGGGTCTAAGATCAGAGTCTGCACTATACAAGCATCCAGTAAACATCACCAATAATCTATTACTGTTATTACTATAATAATAAATATCAACAAATTTTTATTATTATTTCTATTATCAATCTTACTAATGCCAATTCTTAGCACCCATACAATGTCTGGCTCAGAGTAAGACATTATATGGTTACTGAAGTGAACATACACAGGAAACCTTGATCCCTAAAGAGTATAACAAAACCAGTCAATGAGGAGAAAGAACTCAAGTACTCCATATTCCATAAGGTTCAACACATGTGGTTACATATTGCGATGTCACATATTTTTGTGTTTGTGTCGATTATAATGTGCTAAATTCCTTTAGCTATGCAATATCATGCAGGTCCATTTTTAAAATGGAAAAATGCGAACATATATAAAAAAACAAACCTTCAGAGGCTGAGAATCTTCTTCATCCGAATCTTTGAATTCAATGCAAATAGCAATATTTCTGGCCTGCAGCAATATTTAAAGAAAAAGAAAAACAAAAAGCCAGAATATGTATTTATATAAGAACATAAGAATCAAAACCCAACAGAATCTGATATCAAAACTGAAACCTCGATCTTTGCACTCACCTTGGCAAAAGACTTTTGACTGTCATATTTCAAGTACTTAGGATAAACATAAAGGTGATTGTTGTAGATGGTGTAAGGCTGTGTGTGTTTTGGTATGCAGGGCACAAATTCTTCTACTTCAAATGTGATTGGAGTTTTACTACAGGTTTCAAATTGCTTCATGGGAATGTATGATGAGTTGACATAATCTGGAAAATTAAAAACAAACAAATTGAGGTAAAAGCCAAACAAAATTTTGTCTGGTTATTACAAAGAACTTATACTCACTAGGAAAGTCTGAGGAAACATTATCAATTGTAATGTCTAGGTTGCCCAAAATCACTGGGAGCTTAGCCATCTTCTCAGGTCTAGAAACAGAAGAGAAAAATCACACATTTATAAGTTAAGTTAGTTATAAAACCTAAATTCCAGAGCAGCACTCCCCAGAGAAATTTAGTGTGAGCCACAAAAGTAATTTTAAACCTTCCTAGTAGCCACACTTTAAAAAGTAAAAAGAAACAGGTAAAATTAGTTTTAAGAATATATTTTATTGGGCAGCCTGAGGGGCTCAGCGGTTTAGTGCTGCCTTTAGCCCAGGGTGTGATCCTGGAGACCCGGGATCGAGTCCCACATCGGGCTCCCTGCATGGAGCCTGCTTCTCCCTCTACCTGTGTCTCTACCTCTCTCTCTCTCTGTATGCGTGTCTCTCATGAATAAATAAATAAAATCTTTTTAAAAAAAGGATATATTTTATTTAACCTAATATATCCAAAATATTATGATTTTAATCTGTAATCAGTATAAAAAATTACTCTAATTCTTTGAACCCAGATGTGTTTTAGTTAGAGCTCATCTGTTTGGACTTGTGGTTCTCATGTTCAACACCCACCTGCAGCCAGTGGCTACCGTGTTGGACTGCACAAATCCAGATAAGACTATCAGACAGATGTTATAGGTCACTGTTTTCGTGAAACATGCCATCCTTACCCACATTCTTGGCTCACTTAGAATTATGAAAATAACAATCTCAAAGCTGCTTTAGACTCCAGTGTCTAGTAAAATGGTGGACACAAAGTAGGTACTCAGTGAAATGTTTGGTGTTTGTATTTGGTCTAACTTAAAGCAGTGTAAGAATCTCATCTGTGATATTTCTGACAAGAACTGCTACCGCATCAACCCTTCTTGGTTGAAAGGAAACTTTCAACATAGCCATTTTGACACCCAGATTGTTCCTCCTCACTTGGACTCTCTGCAACTTCCATTCACCAAGGCACTTGGCTACATTTCTTTGTGTAACACCCTTTAACCATCTATATATAAACAGCAACCACAGCTTGCTGAAGTCCTCCATTCTCAGTGCTTTTGGACCTTCCTTCAATGCCAAATCTCCCCTAAAGGAATGTCTTGTTTATGTCAAGGCACCCAAACTGCACACAACAGGCCCAGTAAGGTCTGACCATGTGGGGATCGAGCAGCTATCTGGTTTTGAACAACATATCCTTCTACTAATGTAGCCAAATGCTATTATTTTGTGGTAGCCACACCTACCTGGTGATATACATTACATTTAAATCATCTAAAATCCCTAAATCTTTAGCCATATGCTTTACTACCATGCTAGATCTCTCCATCCTGTATTCATACAATTATGTTTTTTGGTACCTGGAACAGGATTTGATTTTTGCCTTGAGGAAATTTCACTCTTTTACATTTGAGCCATTTCTAGTTGATCAAAACCTTCCTAAATCCAGATTATAACCCCTAATGAATTAGATATTCCTAATAGCTTGATGTCATGAAGACATTTCATCAGCATGTTATATTCTCAAAAAAGTCACTGATGATGATACTGCACAGAATATAGCCAAGAACAGATTCCTTCTCAAACCTCCAGAGGCCCTTCGCCAGACCGATATTGGCCCATTCTGGTGTCTGGCTACTTCAGCAGTTGAACAACTGTCCACTCACGATTAGTACACTTCTCTGACTTGTTCACAGGACATCCTGGAATAGACCGTTGTTGAGGGCTTTGCACTCCTCTGTGGTACTAGTTTAGCAACCCAATTAGAAAGAGAAAAGCTGAAACGCAGTTAGGATGACTAGTTTGACGTGACATGACTTATTCCTAGAAAACAGAATGCTGCCTCGTGGTTCTTCATGAGCCACCTGTTTAATGTCTTTTAAAACAATGCCAGAAAACATCAGAGCTCACTGGCCTCCAAATTCTGCAGTTGGTCTTATTCCTATGTTTGAAAAGTTCCTAGCTCCTGCTTTTAAGATTCCTCTGATGTTAGTGTTATCTATTAATCAGTCTCACAAATAATGTATCAGTCTATCCTGGGGTATTGCTCATCTGTATCAGGACTTCCTAACAACCCTAAATTCTCGTCCTTATGACAACAGACCATGCTGAGCACCATTCATCTTTGCAGAATCACTTTCTCCTAGAGTTTTTCTCCTTTATCCGAATCTTTCCACCTGTCATATGTTTATATCGGAGTTTAAATGATCAATTCCTTCAAATCCTGAGAGAGATCACTGTCAGGAAGGTAAGCCAACAATTTTCTACACATTCTGCCTTCATTTAAAAAGATTTCTAGCCAAAAGATGTCCAGGTGCAGCCCAGCGTCACCCCTACATCTTGTCCTTGTGCCCATAGTGTGATTTGTTCAAAAACACAATCTTCTTTGCTACTAGCAGGAAGATTGTACCTTTGCCAATCATTTCCTTAGAGCTGTCTTGGGCCTCCCATACAACTTGTGCTCCCATTGATAGACTGCTGAAGCCTCTCTCAGCTTCACACAAAGCTCTCCAGGTACACTGACCCTTAGACCCATTGGATTCTATGCAGCTATAAATTCTCCTGATGTGGAATGCCTTCATTCAAACAACTCAGCACTGCCCTGTATCACAAAACACTATGCCCCACAAATCTTAGAGACACCTATAAAGTTGTATCTGCCTCCATGAGTCAGAAGTACCATTTATTACAAAGAATACTTTCAAATGTAAGTATTCAAGAGCATTGTATTTCACCCCTTCCCAGTTACTTCTACCCATAAATGAGTATGTACCTTATTCATCATTTTTTCCTTTATTCTGACATCATCCTCATATAAACTTCTGATAACTGAATTTCTAAGCAACAAGTTTTAATTAAACAATCTTCACTGCAACTCTGTATAACGTGTTATTTCCTTCTGTGTCTAACTATATTAAGAAATAACTATATTATTTCTTATTCGTATTCTTTCCTCTGCTGAGAGCTTTTACTTCTGGCTGCTATTTCCATACAGACATTATGTCCATGTATTTCCAAGAAAGCACAAATCTGAGCTTAGTTCCATACCACATAGCACATGAGCTTTGGGGAAGTTCTTTCTATCAGCTTAGTTTTTTAAATACAATCTTAAGTTTACTTCAGAAGCTTAGGGGTTTTATTGAACTTGGCTTATCAGACATCAAAACCTCACAAACAATGAGAATTCTACTGCCTTTTTTATGTGCAATTTGTAAAGTGATAGGGCGTGTGTGTGTGTGTGTGTGTGTGTGTGTGTGTTACACCAAGTGAATTCTATTATGACTAGGATTGGGTTTGTTTGTTTTTTTAATTTGTAAAGGACATATAAATTATATACAAAACTTAGAATATTTCAGCATGAAAACTCATCCTAAAACTTCATTAAATAAATGTATAAAGTAAGCACAGATAGGGTATCTGGAATTTGGGAACTGCTTTTGTCTACATATAAACCTAGGAATGAGGCTCAAACTCTTGCTCTTAGGAAAAGGAAAGGTTTTCTCTTCCCATTGCCATACAATTGCTCCACAATTCCCAGAGGCAGGGAGAGCATCACAAACCAGCAGTCATCCCAACCCAACAGATTGGGTGTCCTCACCTCCATGTTTCTGCAGTCCAGTCCCCCCTTCCCCATTGTCTGTACTGACCCATTAAAGTGATTAACTGGCAATATAGTCGTGCCTGGGTCTGTTGGCAGCGAGTCTAATCTTCTAACTGCATTTTGTAAAAGGAAATAGCCCCTAAAAGCTTTGGAGTCCATTAAAAAAAATATGTATGTGACTGAAAGAAATTTGAGATATTTTTGTTTAAATGAAATCACTGAATTTATGTCTATGAGAAATTTTAATAGCTATTTATCAAGTGCTTATGGTGATACAACATTCACTAGACTAAGTTCCATAGATAATTCAAATATGATACAATTCTCATGCTCAACAAGACAAGATGACAACCACTTCCATACAGTGTGTGTGAACCTCTACAGGAAGGCAAGTGTCTAGTGTATTTTTTTTTAATTTTTTTTAAATTTTATTATTTATGATAGTCACAGAGAGAGAGAGAGAGAGAGAGAGAGAGAGGCAGAGACATAGGCAGACGGAGAAGCAGGCTCCATGCACCGGGAGCCCGATCCTGGGTCTCCAGGATCGTGCCCTGGGCCAAAGGCAGGCGCCAAACCGCTGTGCCACCCAGGGATCCCGTGTCTAGTGTATTGAGAAGGAAGGGGTCAAGATGAGCCTTCTCAGTGAGAGAAATAACCTTGACATGCATCTTCCTTTATTCCCCACCAGAGCTGTAGGACACAGGGCCATTAGGATTCTCCCTTAAAAAGAGGAGACTCCAGCAGAACAGCTGCACGACCTGCCCCAGGTCTCCCTACATGGCCGTGAGCTGCAGACGACTCTGAAAGAGGAGAAGGGATCCTTTGAAGAGACAAAAGCATAAGAGGACATGATTTAGGCAGAGGGCAAAGTGTTCTGTGGTGAAAGTATACACAGTGGCTTAAGGGAAAGGCAAATAGCCTCACCTGGTTTGAGCACAGAGTAACCAAGAGGGAATAGAAGTAAAGAATGTCAAACACATTTACGCAACTCTCCTGCACAAACCCTAATAATATTATTACCTAAACTACCCGATGTGGTAGCATTAAAAAAAGGTTTATATTTAGGCAGCTCTTCTTGCCCACGGTCCTATCTCCATGTTATAATAAGAACACCTTTTTGGGGCACCTGGGTGGCTCAGCGGTTGAGTATCTGCCTTTGGTTCAGGTCATGACTCAAGGGTCCTGGGATCAAGTCCCGCGTCGGGCTCCCTACAGGGAACCTGCTTCTCCCTCTATGTTTCTGCCTCTCTCTCTGTGTGTCTTTCATGAATAAATAAATAAAATCTTGAAAAAAAAAAGTCCATGTAAAATCACAGATAAATATTTCTGGAAGCGTATATTTCAGCAATACAATCTACCTGACAAAATTGTTTTCTTACTAAATCTTGGAACACATCCCCTTATAATTACTGCGAGGGAATGGGAGAAGTGGCTTATGAGATTTGGCAGCTGTTTTCTAAAGACTGGGGCAGCTTGAGAAAACTTTTTCTATCCATTATTAAATGACATTTTGAGATAGTCATGGGAAAAGAAACAATAGCTTGGCACCCAAGCTGGTCCGCAGGCCAGTGACACAGGATCATCCTCTATAAAAAAATAAAAATAAAAATAAATAAAGAGGAAAGAAAAAGAGCAATACTAAGTTTAAACGGGGAGGGCGGGGGGGAGAGGAAACCTCCACTTCCCTAATTCTGCTGTGGAAAGCACAGGGAGTGGACACGGGCATTTCTCTGGATTCTTGCTGAGAAGAAAGGAAAAGGCTCCCCTGCTACTGCTGCATCTTCCCATGCTGATAGCATCACATCCCTATTTGCGGGTTTCTGAGTCTCTCACCGGCCATTGGGAGCACGCTCCTCCCACAAGAACCTTCCTACTGAGCACACCCCTAAAGGCTCACTGTGCTGGTGAGAACACTGCTGTGCTCTGAACCACGGAAGGCTTATGCTTTTTGCTGCCTGGCCATGGCCTCTCAGCTCAGATCATTTTTTCATTAAAGACCCTTTAGGGATGCCTGGGTGGCTCAGTTTGTTGAGCATCTGCCTTTGGCTCAGGTCATGAAACCAGGGTCCTGAGATCAAGCCCCATGTATGGTTCCCTGTTCAATGGGGAACCTGCTTCTCCCTCTCCCTCTGCCACTACCCCCTGCTTGTGCTTTTCTTCTCCGTGTCAAATAAATAAAATCTTAAAAAAAAAAAAAAAAAAAAAACGACCCCATAGCGTCCTGCCCTTTGGCCTTTACTAAGGAACAGAAGTGTGAGCTGGAGCTACCATCAAAGCACCACCACCACTGCCAGGGCACTCTCAAGCTAGACAGTCTAGGACGTAATTTCTGAGCTAGGGCTTCCCGCCTCCATCATACACAAAAAAAACTTCCATTGTGTGCATGTTTGTCAGAATATAAAAGTTAATGTTAAAAAAAAAAAAAAAAGTCCAGGGATGCCTGGGTGGCTCAGTGGTTGAGCATCTGCCTTCAGCTCAGGGCATGATCCCGAGGTCCTGGAATCAAGTCCCACATCAGGCTCCCTACAGGGAACCTGTTTCTCCCTCTATGTTTCTGCCTCTTTCTCTGTGCCTCTCATGAATAAATAAATAAAATCTTAAAAAAAAAAAAGTCCATGTAAAATCACAGAAAGCTATAAAGTAGAAGTGAAAAGCCATCTATACACCCATCCCTCAGAGACAATCATGATCACTATTTTGGTATAAATCCAAATGACTATTTTATGCTCATCTTTCCATCTGGCTAGTTATTTGCCTATCTATTTCTTCACTGATACACAAAAAGAAATATATAAAATATTTTCTTCTCAAAAATGAGATCCCACAGATACTTTTTCCTCTCTAACAATATAGTGTGTACACCTTCCTAAGCAATTACTTTGGACCCACATCATGATTACTAAAAGTTGCATGGTAGTCTAGTGCAAGAAAACAGTAATCTATTTAACTAAAGTAACTAGAGTTTTCAAAAAAACAAAACAAAGTAAAATGACTTTTTATTCTATAAGCAAAGGGGAAACATGACAATAATGACTGTATAATGACATGTTATATATGATGACATACCAAATAGCACAGTGATAGGAGCAGATTCTCAGCCGGGCTGCCCCAGCCACTGCTTCCCTCTTTTTATCACATTGCTGTGAGCTGAATGGTGTCCCCAAACACATATGCTGAAGTCCTAACCCCTGGTATCTACGAATGTCTCCTTATTCGAAATAGGATCTTTGCAGATGTAATCAAGAGAAGATGAACTCACTGGGATTGGCTCTAATCCACGATGACACATTCCTTTATAAGAAGGACATTTCACCAGAAATGCACAGTAAAGGGGTCATGTGAAGCCAGAAGCGGAGATTAGAGTGATGCTGCCATAAGCCGAGGAATGCCTGGGTCACTAGAGCTGAAAGAAGCAAGGAAGGATCCTCCCCCAGAGATTTCAGAGCAAGTGTGGCCATGCCAATGTCTTGGTTTCAGGCTTCGAGCCCCCAGAATTGCAAGAGAATACATATTCATTGTTTTAAGCCACCCAGTCTGTGGTACTTTGTTTTGGTAGCTCTAATACACTCGTGAATATAGGTAAAGCATTTGAAACAATGTGCGTAAACAGCACCATATAAGATATTGTCCTTCCCTTCCATCATCCATGCAGTGAATGGTACCT
Organism: Vulpes vulpes; assembly: GCF_048418805.1. Taxonomy (NCBI): domain Eukaryota; kingdom Metazoa; phylum Chordata; class Mammalia; order Carnivora; family Canidae; genus Vulpes; species Vulpes vulpes. The sequence continues at coordinate 48,860,236 of NC_132785.1, forward strand.
GAGTCACCCCACTGTACAAGTCAGAAACTCAGGGGTTATCTACCCAAGACCCACCTACTGCTCTCTCTCCTTCCACCCTTCACCCAACCAGGAACCCCAGACAGAGTAACAGCACTTCTCTGATGTGACCCCAATTAGCCCCTTCCTCCCATTTCCACGTACACTGGCTTTGCTGAGTCCTTTCCCATTTCTTGCCAAAGGTCTCTCCACTGTCTCCTTCCTCCCCGGGCTCATCTCTACCCACAGCACCACCAAAAACGTCATTTAAAGAATTCAAATGAGCCAGGACACTCTTCAATTTTAAACCTTTTCTTCCTTCCTGAGGACATGAGGTAAAGTGCTCACCCAACAGGCCCTATGATGTTTGAGTGGAGCCCTCTGCCCCCCTCCCCACCAAACACCTTCTGTTTCTCAGGTGTGCAAATAAGGAAGGCTTGGAGACTCACTTCCGGAAGTCTGCCAGGAACTTGAGCATGTCATCATTGGAGAGCTTATTGCTGTCTTGCCTGTAGAGAGCAGAGAATCTGGCATTTTTGTCAAGGTTTCCAGATGTGTCCTTAAACAATGTCCTGAAATAGCCAAACAACATTTCTAAGCTGAGTTTCCAAAACCCCAAAATAAATCCACAACTTTGGTTTCCATGTGAAGACTAATTATTATTCCATTTGCTATAGCTACCAGAAATTTCATTATCTAAAAACATGGAAGACATTTATGAGGATGAACACAACTAACTCAATTTACATAGAGACATTTCCAGCAAATGGCTCGTGCTTAGGAAACAACATATACAGTCAAACGCTTTGGAAGCAGAGCTCACAAATAAAGATGATCTGCAGGCACTCCCCTCCCCACCCCATTCCACCCCCTCCTCTGGGGCTGCTGCCCAAAGTGAGCTCAGGATATGTGGCTGGAACCTGGAATGCCAGCTCTACCACAAGCACTCCTGTCCATCCTGCTGGTTCCAGCACAGCTCTCTCCAGCCAGCATCCTTCCTCTCTGTGACTCTATTAAGTGATTATTATTCACATAGGAGGCTTTCTTATTTTTCAGTTTTACACATTTAAATCTTCTTTGTCTCTGGGCAATAAACAGATCAGTCTACCTATCTCCATCTATCCAACTACCTCCATATATCCGTATCTACATCAAAGGTATAAAAGATGTCATCGTTAGTTACCTTGCTGCCCACGCAAATGGCATTCTGTACTGTCCTAGTCTTTGGCATGCCTGCTTGGCATTCTTCAGCACTTTCTGAGCAACCTTGAAGACATCAGAATCAAGCCATGAGATGCTGCATCCCACTGACAGAATTGTCATCTAAAGAGCCATTATCCCATGTTCATTAAACAAACTCTTATCATAGTGCAGATGCATGGAAAAGCACATGTTACTGTAATGAATATGCCTGGATTTACACAAGGTAGAGAGTCTTGTTTAATGCAATCATTGGCAGTGATTTTTAAAGAATATAGAATGAGTGCTTATCTTTTCTAAGATGCTGTTTTTACAGGTCACAAGCATACCATTTCATAGGCTTTCCATAGTTCCTTATGACTGTGGGCTACTTATAAGTCCACTGGGTTATCAGAATTACTAATACTTGGTATTCATGCCAAAATATATCACATTACTTAAAGTTTAAATAAGAACACTAATGAAGATACTGAGCTTGCATTGCTCCTAAATTGCACCAGCTGGTGCAGATCCTCACAATTTGGGGGATACATATTCTTTATATACGGCACAGGTGCTAACTAAAGTTACGCCAGAGTTTTTAATTGCTATATTCTCAGTTTCTAAGTATAAATTACTGCTATTTTCACTTCTTAATGATCAATTTTCATTTGTTGTGGGTTGGCTTATTAACCCTATAGTGCACAGTGAAGCAGATTTGCTTCGGCCTAAGATATATGCACGGCAGGTCTATTAAACAACCCTACCCCTACTGCTAAAGCAGAACCAATTTCCCCAAATTCCTTTGTATGGGGGATACTGCACTGTTACTAATGCAAAGTTTGATTCAGTCAGAGTGGTATGTTCAAGGGCCTTTTGCATTACTCAAGCATATCAGCATCAAACCAAGCTTGGGCATCCTGATCTAAAGCCTGTGAACCAAGGTGTGCACTGCAGAGCTGCAACATTAGCATCACCTGGGAACTTACCAGGAATGCAGAGTCTCAGGCCCCTCCACAGACCTCCCAGATCAGAACCTGCCTTCTGACCAGACCTCCAGTGACCTGTATGCACCTGGTCTAAGAAGTGCTCATCTAGAAGACTTATAAGTAGGACAATAGAGCTGTTTGTATCTAAGTTAAACTGAAACGAGCTGTGTGACTCTGGGCCATTAAAGGTCTTAGTGTAGATGCATGGAAAAGCACGTTACTGTAATGAATATGCCTGGATATATAAAGTGGGGTCCACTTTCCCCACCTCAAAATTGAAGGGCGTGAGTCATAGTACTTTTCATTCATTATCCCTTCCAAACATGATTCTACCACAACTGTGCTGTGAGAATTGCTGTTGCCCTCACAAGTAAATTAGAAACACGTCTTGATTGAAACATGTCAGCAGTTCATCCAGCTCCTCCCTTTCTTCACCCAGTAGTGCATGTTCTTGCGGGGATTTGGGGTACATAGTTATAAGGTAAAATGGCTACCTTCCTGGAGGGGTAATTATACTCCAACATTTTCAGATAGAAACTATTATTTTTAGATTCTAACAATAATGGTGTTGTGGAGTAAAATGCAGTATTTGCATAAAAATTTTTTTCAATATTTGCATAAAATTTAAAACTAAAACATAGGCTTCAAATAAGTTTCACTGTTCCTGCAGCAAACAGAGTCTGAGCTTGCAGACTTACTGAGGGCACAAATGGAACATAAGGTATGCAAAAGACTCAAAAACTCATTTTTGCTGTGTAGGATTCCCCCCCCTCTTTCTTTCTTTTTTTTCTTCTTCTTTTTTAATCTATTCATGGCAGACACCTACAGAGACTTTTCATAAAAGTTTCTTCCTCCAAGACAAAATTTACTCTAAATGATATTTTAGACAATCTTGGAAAACAGGAAGAAACAGTTTTGATATACATTAGAAAATCAACCCTTAGTAATATCTCTGCCAGAACTTCTACTCTGATATAAAAGGGATATAAAATCTATTGTGATATAAAATGCTAATCTCTGCCTTAAATTAATACTTTGGAGGTGTTAATGCATGTATAATGTACATACATGGCTGAGCTTTCCATTCCGTAAGTAAAGAAGTAAGAGCAGACTTCCACAGATGCTCAACGGACACTGGAAGTGTGGAGTAGATCATAAAACTTAGCCCAAAGTGAAATGTGATTTTGCAGCAACATGAGCTGCCAAGTTTCAAACTAGGCATGTGTTGGGCAGAAAAGCGAAGATGGTGCATTTAGGCCTTGGAAACGTGTTACATACACAGGGGAGTAGATCTTAGCTTGGGCCTTCATTGATTATTAATCAAAACATCGAAGAGCTAAAAGAGCTTCTCATCCAAGGTTTTACAAACTTGATTTAAAAAATAAAATAGCTTCTCTCCAGGGACTAAACCTTACTCAGCTTTTACCAGCCAGAAAGGCATAGTGTTGGAAGCAGTGCACCTGGGTAAATGGGCTTTCCCTGGCTGAGGGTGATAAGTGATAACGATATCCTGCATATCAGTGATTTGTAGCATTCCCTAGCAATGTATTGTACATTATCCATGTGATCACAGCACAGTTCCTGAGAGGGAAGTGGGACAAGGTAGTAATACCATCCTTCAACTACCAATAGGTCATCAGAGCCCAGATTGGTGACGTGACTTCGAGGCTAGTTAGCACTCAGTACCCCGGTCTCTGACTCCTACAACTTATTCTTTAACAACCGTCCTCGTTCTGGTGGACACACCTGTGGTATACAGGCAGACACAGACAGCTCTGAATCAGCTCAGTAAATATCCCTTAGAGCCTGTGGAACAGCCCCTCCTGCTCCTGACCAGTCCTTCTCAATGTAACAGGGTCATCTCTCAGATGACCACTTATAAAAAATACTGTAAGACCATCACAGACAGCACTCAATAGCTCACTCTAACAGGAAGCTCAATGTGCTAGATGGTGACAGTCAAGTGCCTTTGGTCACTCTACCTATGGGATGCTGAGGAGGTAATTAAACCTCATCTGATGATGCCTGAAAGGAGGTCTTGGACTAGATAACCTCTAATATTCAAGTCTGTGTGTGTCCACAGAGAGGCATACAACTAATGAGCATACATCGCAGTAATGAAAACACACCAAACACACATCTTGTATGTTTTCCTTCCTCTTCTACCTAAGGTCAAACCACCTCTATCACCATAACCTGCCCCAGATGGCCAAGCAAGGAACCTGAGGCACTGAACTTCCTGGCCAGACCATCTCCCAGTCCCCAGCCTCACATGTAAGTATAAATGGACCCAAAGATAATTCCAGAACCCGAGAGGCACATCAACAGTGAAATGAACTCTATATGAATATATGTACTTTTTAATGACAGAAAATTTACTATTAAGCTGGGAATTCCAGCTTTGCCAATTATTTTAGGATGTTAGGATTGCCTGGACAAATGAATCATTATATATACACACATGACTACTTTTCATTGAAAATAGGATACATCAGGTGAAGTATAAATCTATATAAAGCAGTGCACATCTTTTAGAATATAAATATGGCTTAACTTAGACTTCTTTAAGCATTTCTATTTTGACAGAGAGCCCTTTTTTTCTGTTGTTTATCATCACAAAGCATAAAAGTCACCCATACCTTAGAAGAGTCTGAACTTTTCATATATGGCTCAGCACCGTGGGTGATGCTCCCCTGAAGCACTTTTTCAATTCTAGCCACAAGGAATATATCGGGATGAGGACACGTGACTGAGAATATTCCCTAGGGAACAAATGGTTTTCTGTAGTGAGTAAAATCCACTGCCACGTTAAACAAATCCCCTGAATGCTGAACCTTCAAAAGCAGCAGAGTGCTGAAGCAGTATCGCTATTCAAAAGCAACCAGTGCTTCACCCCTAGTCGAGCATCTGATTAAAAAGGTGATTTGGTGGGTGAGCAACTAGCACAAAGTTAGAAAAAAGAAATGAAAAATCAAATACCATTTCTTCTCTCAGCTTGCTTTCACTGCCTAATTTTAGATGCTGCCAACAGTCTCATTCAACCCAGTTGTGCATTACAAAGTCTTATGCATTCACATAGCATTTGGAAGAAAAGTTAGGAGTCTGACTGACTGCTGAGCTCAAGTCCCCCACCTGCTTCGGGTACTGCATGGCAGCTTCCTGGAGGATATCCTGAAGAACTGGTGAGCTCGGCCTGCCACCGTTCATCAGAGCTGGAGATGTGGTGGCCAGCATCTGCCTCACGGAGAAATGGTTCAGGTCCACGTGGAAATCAGCAGAAATCTTTCGGTTGTATTTTATGTCAAACAGGGATAGAGTAACAAAGAAAGGCTCTACCTGAACAAAACAAAACCATCCAGAGTGTCACTATGGCTCAAACTGTGGGGGAGAAAAAGAACGTTGCTATCAAAGAAGAAATTACTAAGTCTATTTATGATTGTTGCTATAAATTATTGCTAAAGAGAAACAGTCTCCATCCCTATCACAAACATCCCCTCCCTGAGGCTAAACAACCCTGTACATCCTGATCTAAACACTGCGCTTCTTTATCAGGAACTAGGATTTTTCTGTCCAGGCTGCATGGCAATCGCACATCTGCAACCTCTAAATACTTTTTTAGATTATTTTTTTTAAAGGGAAAATTACATTTGTTGTAGGTCCTTCTTCATTTTCTGCAACACAGCATTGCAAATTGAAAGATAAATCATTGCACTTGACAAGAATTCTCTTTCCAAACTTCTCTTCAAATGGCTTCACTTCTGGTTCAGCTGATGTGAAGTCAAGCTTCTTTAAAAGAAAATGTAAAAAAAAAATAAAAAATAAAAATAAATAAATAAATAAATAAATAAATAAAAGAAAATGCAAACACATAAATACATTATGCTCACATTTTTTAAAAATCTCATAATGAATGATAAGTATCCCAGGAAACTCTGTAAAATGTGGAAAAGCTATATATATTCATTTACTCACAAAAGTGTTACTTCTTTATAAGTTTATAAAATTTATAATAATGGTCAAATAAAGGATGGTATATCTATTCAATGGATTATTAGAGCTTAGAAATTATGGTTATGAACAACTTAACTGTCCATCAACAAATAAATAACATCTGGTAGTCCATACTATGGAATATTATTCAGCCATAAAAGGAAGAAAATTCTGACACACACTACAACATGTATGGACCCCAAAAATTAGCCAGAATGTTGTTATTTTTACTCAGTGCAGTAAGCCAGACACAAAAGGACATATACTGTATGGTTTCACATATAGGAGGTTCCCAGAATAGGCAAACTCATAAAGACAGGAAGGAAAACAGAGGTTACTTAGGGAGTGAGGGGAAGGAGGGATAGGGCATTTTAGTGTTTAACGGATACAGAGTTTCTGCTTGGTATGATGAAAAAGTCCTGGAATGGATGGTGATGACAGCTGCACAACAGTGTGAACATATTTAATGCTATGGAATTAAACATTTAAAAATGGGGGATCCCTGGGTGGCGCAGCGGTTTGGCGCCTGCCTTTGGCCCAGGGCGCGATCCTGGAGACCCAGGATCGAATCCCACGTCAGGCTCCCGGTGCATGGAGCCTGCTTCTCCCTCTGCCTGTATCTCTGCCTCTCTCTCTCTCTCTGTGACTATCATAAATAAATAAAAATTAAAAAATAAATAAATAAAAAAAAAATAATAAACATTTAAAAATGGTTACAATGGTAAATTTATGTGATGTGTATTTTATCACAACAAAAAAAAGTGTCAAAAAGCAAAAACATATATATGGCTTTGAAATCTGCAAAGAAATACAGATAAACATTTATTATCAAAGTGAAATATGGTAAAGCAGCCCTATACAAAAGATCACAAATGAAAAGGGGAAAAATACAGCAGAACTGTCATCCCCTCTGAGCAGACCTAGAGGTCCTTGTCACTCTGGGTTTGGACTCTGGGGCACAATGTGGATCATACGCATCTTGGATGCATCAGGAAACACCACTGGCTACTGGGCACCGGCAGTGATGCTTACTATTTTCTGATGGCATCTTATGGAGTAAATTATATGTTCTTTGTGGACTTGAGGAGGTCTTGAATAAATCTGTTTCCAACAATCTACTGAATATGAAACACGGTGGTAGTGGTATGATGATGAGATTATGGTTGTTTTTCATTTTTCCTTTTTCCCCTGAATTTTCTATATTATGTTGCTTATCCATCCAAAGTAAACAAACAAGCAGACACATAAATAAATAAAACATATAATCTGTCAAATATTTTCTTTCCCTGACTTGGTTTTAAAATATAAACATTAAAATTGTTTGTACCTGGGCATCTGGGTCCAAGTAAAAAAGTTTAACTCTGCTTTCACTCTTCAGTTTGATTTCTGCTTCTCTGGTACTCTGATAACAAGAGAAACAAAAGATAAAAATTACATTTAAAAAAATCTTTTCAAAGAGGTGTCCAAACATGTTTGTCCCACCCTGAAGAGCAAGGCTGCCAGACAACTCCACTCTCACTTAGGAGAGTCGACTGCATGCTGATGAGCAAGGACAGGCTATTGAGTAGGTAACACACGAGAGTGCCACTGGGGTGAAAGAAGATCTGATCCTGGAAAGTCAAACAATCAAAGAAAGCAAAAGAGAATAATTCAGCATTACTATCAAGAAAGGCTTCAAAAAGCAATAGAAGGGGCAGACAGGCTATGAATGAAGGGGTAAAATTTGAGTAGCTTAAAGTAGGAAAACACAAGCATTTGGGGCTGAAGGTAAAGGATGCATGGCACAGACAGACACGGAGTGGAAATGAGCCCAGATGGTAGAAAGAATGTGGGGTCCACCTAAGACTGAGGTATATGTCCAGGAAGAGAAAGGAATAGGTTCTGAATTGTGGGATAGGAAACTATGGCAGATCTTGAAGGATTGCCAATGGTGTTTACGGCAGGCAGGATGAGGCATTCAGTTAATATTTATTGAGCACCTATTATGTGTCAGACACTAGGGACATAAATATGAATGAAACAAAGCACTTATCCCCAAGGAATACTAACGAAGATAGAATATAAACAGGCAATAAGAATGGCAAAGAAGGGATCCCTGGGTGGCGCAGCGGTTTAGCGCCTGCCTTTGGCCCAGGGCGCGATCCTGGAGACCCGGGATCGAATCCCACATCGGGCTCCCGGTGCATGGAGCCTGCTTCTCCCTCTGCCTGTGTCTCTGCATCTCTCTCTCTCTGTGTGTGACTATCATAAATAAATAAAAATTAAAAAAAAAAAAAAAAAAGAATGGCAAAGAAAGTGTAAGGCATAGTGAGTGCTAACCTGGACCAGGGGATGGCAGTCAGGAAAGAAGGGAGCTCTGGGACGAGGTACTAGAGCTACAAAGCTACAGACATATCTAAGCAATGATCAACTCATTCATTTTATGATTGGATGGTTGGGCACAATGGGAAAAGTAAAGAGAAATGAATCTGGGATTTGTATATTAGGGACTGCAGATTTCCTTCAGAAGCCAAAAAATCCAAGTGCCCTATTTTGAGCAAGGGAATAATATAACCAGGTCCTGCATTTTAAAGGAATCCTTTGGGAGGGCTGAGGTAATGGGTTAGAAGGATAAGAGCAAAAGGCTAGCATGGGCTCTTCACCACAACTGCCTCCCCATCCCAAAGCAGAGCCCATAACAAAGCCTAGTCCTCACGTGAGCAGCCATTAACTGAGATGGGCAAGTCAGCAGGAAAAGCAGGTTTGTGGAGCAGGTGATCGAGCGTGGAGATGCCCGTGGACAGATGGCACTTGAGCACAAGAAAGGGAGGAAGGCTGAAATTGCAGATTCGGAAAACATCAGTCTAGATTTGGGGCTCAGAGAAGCCTTGAGTTGAGAGTGGCTGAGATTCCCTGGGAGAAGATGTGGAAGAGTTTGCAGACAGAAGCACTGGGGCCCCAACACTGAAGGGATGGAGGGTCAGAGACATATGGAGGCAGAGACGGGGCGGGGGGGGCGGGGAGGAGGATGGAGAAGTGGAATTTAGAAGAGAAAGAAGTTTCTAAGACATTCACAAGATGGAAGTCATTGCCAATCACATTATTATTCACTCTCTATGCCTCTAAATCTGTATCCTGTTCTTATTACTATCAGTCTCCATGGTTAAGTCTACAGAGTCAGAATAGGATGTCCTCTCTCATCAGTTCTTTCCCCACAGACCGAGTCACAGCTCAGCATGTGATGGGGCAGTGACAGCCACAGTGGGAAGGGTGTCTTGTCCTCTCTGCTGGAGGCTGAACATGGTATATTAATTACACATCTAGATCACAGCTAATAAGAAACCGGGCAGCTTCCTCATATTCTCAGCTATGTACCTGTAATAGGTTGGTTCTCAGCAATGACTCAAACTCTATCATGACTATATTTGAAAACCAACTGTGTCTGGTAAAGTGAAATTGACCACCAGAATATGACCTAAGAAACTATGTTCTAGTTCTAGTTCACTTCTCAACTAGCTACGTGAACGTGAGCAAGCTGCTTAGCCTCTCTGGACTCCACTTTCATTTCTGAGTAAAATGTTGAACAAGATGTTGGCTAGAGTCTGCACAACAAAGTTTATCCTGATGTTCTCAATAGGAGCTTTAAGGCTTCTGGAGGTGAGGAGCCTTCCTACATTCCCACAAATCGCTTGATTTGAGCTGACGCAGGCTGTCTCCATACTCGGGAGAGGAAAACTTTTTAACTCCATCTTGCCTATCACCATTCCTAATTTTTCTTATCAAAAGAGCCAGAACATGTGCATAGAATATACTTAACCGAACACAAAGAATTTGCTTTATTTTGCATACAGCCCATTATGTTTCTGAACAAAAACATCAGTGCTAGGTGCTGCAAGCCACTACCAACAGTAATGCATTCTACTTCTCAATTTATGCTTCAGTCCTTCAACAAAGGCAGATCCTGTGATCTCAGACACTGAAGCAGAGCAATGGATTCTTAATGTAGATACAATTCCTGTTGTCTCAAACATCTTCTGAGATCAGAAATGAACACAGCACAGATGACTGCTACAAGGCCCACATAATTAGAGGGCAACCAGGGATGTGAACACAATAAGAGAAAAAAGAATCAACAACTAGCCAAAATAGACTTAAAGCATCCCAATGTTGCCATTAATATCCAAGGGATATATTCTTCACTAGAGAAACCATTTAATGGGAAAGAAGGGACAACTACAGATGTAAAAATAACTTAAAAGCTTATCATCTACCTTATATACTTTGACAGCTCTGCTGTATCATTGATTAAAAGCAAACTCAAAGCTCCTTAAAAGTTCCTCCCAAGGACTACAATGAATGCATTAAACAGAGGAGATGCCTGATAAATAGTGTTTGAAGGAATTGTCAAGTAAAACCAAGGCAGAAAAAAAATGTGGCTCAGGAAGTGCAGAGCTTTGCCCCAGACCCAGGGAATAACCGATATCTGGAAGCTTCCCAATGATAAAAGCAAATATTTATTGATAATAGCCAACATCTCTATGCTAAATATTATCCTAAGCGCACCTTTAAAACTTGTACAACCTTAGGAGCAGGGTTCTAGTGTGATCCTTGTTTTAAAAAGGGGACACTGAGGCATAAGGGATAAATACTTCAATCAAGAAGTCAACACATTTCCATTAAATGAAGCCTGACTTCAAACTGAGGCTGCTTGGTTTCAGAGCCCAGACTCTTTAACTATTAGACAAGAAAAAAAAAAAAAAAGGTAATGAATATGAACAGGCAAGTCAAAGAGGAAGAAACTGAAATATATAAATAATAAATAGGAACATCTCACTACAAAGCAGCAAAACACAACTTAAAGCAGTGAAAAACTATTTTCACTCCCCTGGTGAGGACACAGAAAAATGGGAACTGTTTCAACCTTTTGGGAAAGCAACCTGGCAATATTTAAAGCATTAAGAACAGAATAACCTCTGACCCACAGGCCCCACACTTTGAGGAACATCTCTACTGAAATAAGAACACAGGTATTTAAGCTTATAAATATGCCATATTTATAAGCTGGGGGCTCCCAGGTGGCTCAGTTGGCTAAGTTTCTGCCTTTAGCTCAGGTCATGATCTCAGGGTCCTAGGACTGAGCCCCATGTCAGGCTCCCTGCTCAGCAGGGAGTCTGCTTCTGCTTCTCCCTCTCCTCCTGCCCCTCCCCCCTCACTCATGTCTCTTTCAAATAAATAAGTAAAATCTTTAATTTATATATATGTCATATTATTTATTATATACTATTTGTAGAGGCTAAAAAAGTGAAAATAACCCAAAATGTTCATGAATATGGAGGTAGTAAATAAAGTGTACAATATCCACATTTAGAATATTACACAGCTATGAAAAAATGAGAAAATGAGATCCTTGATGGCCCCAGAGGGACATCTACACTATGTGTATGTGTCTCCATAAGCAGTAAGTTTGATATAAGAGGCATTACAACAGGTTAATAACATTGGTGCTTTCAGGGATGTGGGCATGGAGCATGAAGGGAAAAGATGAACTCTATACAACTTTGGATACTTTTACTTATCACAGCAAACACATTTATTTTTATTTAAATTTTAGTAAAGACAATAAAATAAGTTCCCGTAATGAGTACTTTCACAATCTAAATGCCCACAAAATATAGCTGTAAAAACAAAAACATTATCCCACAGTCTATCCTACTGCTGTTCAGTGCTTCTCAAAGTGACAAAATCCAACTTGCTCTTAAAATACACCATGGTCAGTCCACGCTGCGGAGGTAGGAAGATCTAGACTGGCTTTCCCCCTAGACCCTGTTGCTCCTAGCCCGCTCACAACCCATCCCATTACTTTGGGTTCAGGAGAAAGGAAAACATGAGGTAAGTGAAGAAAATGGACAATGACAGAGTAGTTCTCTGTAAAAACTGATACTTGCTCAGAAGTCAACTGTGAACCCTCATTTTAACCAGTAATGACACACCCTGACAATGTCTGCCTTGTCTAAGAAGCAACTATGGACCAAACATTCAAGGGGTTTCCAGAATGACTGCCAAAGGCTTTAGGCATATTCTGTGTTTTAAGTTTATCTCTGAGCAAGCAAAACAATGAAAGCCAACAACCATAGCCAACAGCATCTTATTTTGAGGATAAGTTATCCAAAAAATACATTGTGTTGACTGTTGACTCATTTAAACAGAATGGGGTGGAACAAAAAGACTTAGCAAATTCCTTTGAGGCCTGAATGTATGCTTCTTAATTTAAAGAGCTGTCACAATCTGTTTATACTACATATAAGATATCTAACTCCCTAGGACCATTATCTTGTCCTCTGTGTCACAAAGCCATAACAAAGCACATAGAATAAGGAGGCCCGGCGCATCTGGGTGTCTCACTCACTGAAGGATCTAACTCTTGGTTTCAGCTCAGGACATGATCTCAGGATCCTGGGATCTAGTTCCCTGTGGGGCTATGTACTCAGTGGGGAGTCTGCTTAAAGATTCTCTCCCTCTGCCCAAACCCCTACCCCCAACTCCAGCTCATGCACTCCGTCTCCAAAATAAATAAATAAATCTTTAAAACATATCTATATCTATCTATCTATCTATCTATGAAAAAGGAGGAGGCTTAAGAGATGGAATGCCTGCTGACCTCACAGACACATCCCCAGAAAATTCCTTTGTATGATAATACAATGATATAGTTTTCTGGACTAGGATACAGGGAAGGAAGCATCTATGAAAGTTGGCTTTAAAAAGTCAGAAACGGTTATCTGTGAAACTGTTTCGGTTCCAACAAGTACTGTTGAGCCTGGCTGCCTGACTCATACTCAACCTCAGTGAGACTCTGAGGTTTGAGACACGGTACTTCATCTTGTGTTCAACCATGGAAGGTTTACCTGGAAAGATCAGTTCACTTGCTAAAAAAAAGTTATCAGGTAATTGAACATGAGCAATTTTGCATTAACAGGAAACAATGCTTTTCTTTCAAAGCCACATGGGGAGACCAAGTTAAGGTGAGTTGCTGTTCTTTGAGTCTCAAAAAAAACACAAAAAGAAAATCTGTGAAGGAAAAAATGCAGTGGGAGCAGGAGGAGGAGGGTTTTCTCATACTATCCTTACACAAGGGGGTGATATAAATGTGCCAATGACACTCAAGATAAAACATAACCACAGAAAAAAATTATTAAATAGTAACTGGGTTTACAACCAGATTTTATTACCCCTTGAATCTACAAAGAAACCAATGAACTAACTTTAACTACAGTCTGTGTATTTAATAAAAATGCTGGTAAGACTATGTGCTCTGGGGATTCCTGGGTGGCTCAGCAGTTTAGCGCCTGCCTTTGGCCCAGGGTGCGATCCTGGAGTCCTGGGATCGAGTCCCACGTCGGGCTCCTGGCATGGAGCCTGTTTCTCTCCTCCTGTGTCTCTGCCTCTCTCTTTCTCTCTATGTCTATCATAAATTTATTTATTTATAAATAAATCTTTAAAAAAAAAAGACTATGTGTTCTGATACTACAAATGCTGCTACGTTTACAA